>NC_135720.1:13083162-13393433 GCF_964656455.1 Halichoerus grypus | reverse complement strand
GGTATTTACCCAAAGAATACAAAAATACTAATTCAAAGGGATACATGCATTCTGATGTTTACAGTAGCATTATCTACAATAGACAAATTATGGAAACAGTCCAGTTGCTCACTGACTGATGAATGGATAAAGAAGATGTGGTATATATATATATATATATATATATATATATATATATATATATATATAATGGAAAATTACTCAGCCCTAAAAAAGAATGAAATCTTACCATTTTCAATGACATGGCTGGAGCTAGAGAGTATTATGCTAAGCAAAATAAGTCAGTCAGAGAAAGACAAATACCATATGATTTCATTCATATGTGGAATTTAAGAAACAAAACAAACAAGCAAAGAAAAAAAAAAAACAACAGAGAGAGAGGCAAACGAAGAAACAGACTCTTAACTATAGAGAATAAACTGATGGGTACCAGAGAGAAGGGGATGGGAGAATGGGTTAAACAGGCAATGGGAATTAAGGCCCGCACTTTCGCTAACTGTTGTTGTATCACTCACTATATTGTGATAGTGTTGAATCACTATATTGTACACCTGAAACTAATGTTACACTGTATGTTAACTAACTGGAATTTAAATAAAAACTTCAAAGAAAAGAAGAATAAGGGTGCCTGGGTGGCTCAGTTGGTTAAGCAATTGCCTTCGGCTCAGGTCATGATCCTGGAGTCCCGGGATCGAGTCCCGCATTGGGCTCCCTGCTCAGCGGGGAGTCTGCTTCTCCCTCTGACCCTCCTCCCTCTCATGCTGTCTCTCATTCTCTCTCTCAAATAAATAAATAAAATCTTAAAAAAAAGAAAAGAAGAATAAAATAATTCCTTATAACTTTAGCATTCAAACATAAGTAAATAAATAATTTTTTAAAAAGAATATCCCCAGATAAACATTCCCCAGTAGATAAATAACTATTTTGTTTTTAATTAAATATAGACAAGAAAACAAAGAATAAAAATCCACCATAGTCACTTCTTCAAAGCTGTTGGCAGGATTTATTTTCAATACTAAGTGGAAACTGGGTACAAATCTAATCCACTGTGAAAATATAAACAAAATGTCCAGGCTATGCCAATGATGCTCTTGGCAGTAATACTTTACATTTCAGATTCTGCTTCAAAGAATAGGCTCTTGAACATGAAAGTACAGAATCTAGTAAGAGTGCAGGCTTCTCTTCTGTCATTCTTTTACAAAGTGGAGCTAGGAATACCACTACAGATATGTAAAAGGATCTTGTTCAAACAATATTTTTCTCATAAGAGTCTATAATATTTCTTTCCATTAGTCAAGTTTAAAAGTGCTTTATGTACCTTTTATCTTGCAAACTAAAAAATCAGTGATCGACTACATACAATTTCATATAAGAAAAGAGGAATTTTATTAATCATTCATAGATGAAAGAAATCTGTTTAATATTTTAATATTTTTAAATTAAAGCCAAATGAGTTTTATCACTAATTTTTCTAATACACTCATATGATTTTCAGCATGTCCCTACTGTGAATGGCAACTTAAAATTACTATCTTTAAAAATATTAAACTCTTCAAAATGTATTCTTTAGAAAGAATAAATTAATGAATTACTATTCTCAGAGGCAACATGACACTTGATTTTCCCTTCCAGATAAAGAGTACATTGAGAATGAACCACTTGAGTGTGAAGAGGGAAATATCCAGGACTCGTTTCCATCCTATAATCTTTATTACATAAAAAAATATATCTCTACACTGTACAACTACCTTAAGAGTGAAAAGGCTATCTAAATATGAATTTTCCTTTTCAAAAGACTGGCATGGCTAGAGCTGATGGTAAAATAAATAAATAAATAAATAAATAAATAAATAAATAAAATAAAAAAATTTAAATCACATTTTCTAAGGTTAGGGATGCATACAGATGTCATTCCACCAACACCTATTATTACCTTGAAATAAAGATGGTGATTTTTCCATTTGTATATGGATAACCCATCCAACATACAGCTCTCCCAGATCCTGCCATCTTTACTCCATAATATCATCCCCTAACTTAGCTCAGCCTCTTACTTGCCAATTGCCATTGCCAATAAAAAAGCCCTTTCTTAGAATCTACTGATTCTAACATATTTTCCCTGAACCTCACTCACTTTAGTTCTTGCTTCCTTTCTTATCCAGCTGAGCTTGCATATTTCATCTCTTTGTGAACTTCTTGCATGTACTTTTAACCTTCTTTCTCATCTCTGTCTTGGCCCAAGTGTTTAACTTCTTATTTACAGAATCTGTGGGACTGGCTTCATTTTTTAATAACCAGTAAGCTCAGGTGGTCCTCACTATTGCTAAATTTCTTTATTGTTGCATTTTACCATTGAAACCAAATTCATGGATATCCATAACAGCTATACATATACAATAATGTGCTTTTATACACCAAGAAGTTTTTTGAAGGTTTAGAAATGTAGCCAAAATATCCCAATGGATAAATAACATTACTTTTAATTAATGCTATACAAAAATGAATAAAAATTATAATAGGCACTTCTATAAAGTAGTTTACAGGATTTAAGTCCAACATAAAGTGGAATTTGGCCTTGAATCTAAAAGCTTCATAAAAACATAAAAATAACATATTCAGACTATGTCAATAGTATTTTCTCTGCCATAATTCTTGGTATTTCAGATTCTGCCTTCAGAATCCTACTCCATTGTTTTTTTCAATTTACTGCTCTCTGAGATGACAACATCACACCTTCTCTTTCTTCCTCCAATACTTCCTTATTTTTACTTCCAGATGAGGACATTACTTCTTAGTTTATGGAGAAAACATAAGCAGTCTGGAGAAAAGTTCCCCTGTACCACATATCCCGTATACTTTGCCCCCTAGTTGCACCCACGTACTTTGCTTTGCTTCATGCTTATATGGACAAACCATTTATGTCTCTGTCCAAGCCCTGTTTCCACTTGGGCACCAGATCCCATCTGCTTATCTTCATCTACTTGAGGACAATAACTGCTGCAGTCGTCCTCTCGTGCATCATCAAATATTCGTCTCCACTGAATCAGTTCCATCAACAAAATAACAATAATGACAAAGACTCTTATATTGTTTACTATATTGCAGGCCCTGCTATACACTGATTTAATCCTTATAACAATTCACTGAGAAAGATAACCTTATTGCCATTCACTTTTTACAGATGAAAAACCTGGAGCGCAAAGGTTAGAAACTTGCCTAAGGAGCAGAGGTCATAGGTTGTGAAGAAATCAAATCCAATACTTTGTTCTGCATTTAAAACAACTACTATAAAATTTACAAACCACAGTCAGGGGGGAAAAAGTCTATGATAAGCTAAAAATAAAGGAGTCATTCTGATTGGTTCTTGTCCCCACAATAACAAAATTTTGAATATTTTCCTTAAACTAAACTAACAATGACAATTTTATTGTTAATTCTTGATGTCCTGATATTTGAAGACATACCACATTATTTATGAATATATTATAATTTTTTAAAAATTACTATCTGTCAACCTGAGCTGATGAATGTACACTAAATAATCTTATTAATTTATACTTTTTCTTTGTTGTGTTTTATATTTGACAAATCTTTCTTCTGAAATCTGATTCCCTTGAATTCTTTACAAGATGTTTTTTTCTAAGTGCACTTGTCTCTGAATCTTCTTTGATAGTCATTCTTATAGGTTCCATTAGGTTATAGTACACCTGTCTTTGGATGTGAAAGCCAATAGAAACATGAAGTTCGATGGCATGCCTTGTCTGAACCTGGACCATCTAAGCCCTTGGCTTAGTTTTGCTTGGCTCCTCTGGCAAATATCATGAAAGAGGACTGAGCTTTTTAGCCTACTCAGTAACTCTATTTATAATCAAGTCTGTTTCTGGTGACAATTGTGGTGAAATCTGATTTTGAATTATGCAGTTGACATGTGGTAGATGTCAGAAATTGAGTCTCTGTCAGCTGGACAAGAAATCCGGACCCATTTTCCTATTAGTCTTTATTTAATTTGTGTATCTGTGTTTGTCTTAAACTTCTGATATTTACTGCATATGAAAGCCAAGAATTAACATGTTTTTATTATTATTTTTTAACTATTGGTAGGATCTTCTCTGGTTATATGATTTGTGTTTTTACGCATATAAATTCCTCTTTCAAGGAAAGCTTTTGAATAAAAAGAAACCAAATTTCTAGCATGCAATGGTCAACTTTTGTATTTTGAAACACTTTTAATCATAAAATGATTCCAAATTGGGGATGCCTGGGTGGCTCAGTCGGTTAAGCAGCTGCCTTCTGCTCAGGTCGTGATCCCAGGGTCCTGGGATGGAGTCCTACATTGGGCTCATCGCTCAGCAGGGAGCCTGCTTCTCCCCACTGCCTGCTCTGCCTCCTGCTCCCGCTGCTTCTGCTCTCTCTCTCTCTCTCCAAATAAATAAATAAAATCTTTAAAAAAATGATTCCAAATTAGTGTCTCCTCAGAACCTTTTAAATAAGCTAAAGATAAGGAGATTGCTAATTGGCTAATTGAACATAATTAAAAAAAAGATAGGAGATTGTTACAATTTAAAAGAAAAGTAAAGAAAAACATTAAGAAGCTTGTTCTACTAAAAAAATCACAAAATTACTTAGACATTCAACTAGGCTTCTCTAAAAATCTAACGAGATTAATCAATGTTTTTGTGTGTCTAAATGATTGACAATTCTTAATAGATACTGGCACTTCCATCTCTACTGGTCTATATAAAATTGGCTTCCCTAATATTGATAAACCTTTATCAATATTAACAAAATTTAGAAAAGAAATCTATAACTCTTGTTTAAATATGAGATGAATTAATAAACCAAATTATAAGATCTCTTAGAATGTGCAACAAAGCAGGACTCCTACTTCTGGCTGTGATGGAATAACTGGGATCAGTGAATAAACTGATATGGCTTAGACCAATAGGAATTTATTGTCTCACAGTCAGGAAACTCGAAATCAGAGATCAAGACATAAGTTGCATTAGTTCCTTTTGAGAGCTGTGAGGGAGAAATCTATTCTATGCCTTTTTCCTAGGTTCTGGTACAATTTAAGGGTTTTCCAAGAATACCAAGATAGGCTATCTTTACTATATAAATATAATTATAGCCATCTTTCCTCAGTTTAATCTTGAGTTGTGTAAATCTGGTGAAAGTCATGTTTACCTTTGATTTTAGTGTAAGTAGGAGAATGACTTAAGGAGACTCTTTTTTCCAAAAGATTTCTGATTTCTAAAATTAAAAGGCAATCATCAATAGACAAAGCCAAATGTCTAATATTCATGTATTGTTTGGTTGCAACATGCTTAAATCCACAAAAATATTTTCTTGATATGTTTGTATAAGCACAAATTAATACCAGTACTAAAAAACTTCCTTCCCCTGGAGATAGCATTGCTCTTATTTTGTTGAAAGGCAACAAAGTGAGTTAGTTGTTTTGCTTTACTTCAAAAGTGCCCCAAGACATTCATGAACAAAGCAGTACAACATCAAAGGTCCCTTTGGGCCTATGAAGTAATGAATCTCAGATCTCAGTACAGTCTGCTGAATTTCAGTTTTTGAAGCCCTAGTAAGGATAGCTTACACAATTGTTATCATTAAAAGGATGAAAGAATGTGATTCTTCAAAATTTCAATTTGGATTTCCAGGATCTTGTTCAAAAGAGAGAAATAGCAGATCAGTAGGTTTTATTAAAGTGATATTTTTTATAAAAGGCATATCTATGTGTTTTATGTTATTATACAGTTGGTAAAACATTATTTACATAATTAAAGTTGTGAAACAAAGTAGGAATAACAAAAGTTAATACCTGATACCTACATTGTTATTATTAAGAGGGGTTACCATCCCTGTCTAGCTCTCAAGTTTCAATCCTTTCATCTCTAAGTGCTGCAAGTAAACAGCAGAAATTTCACATAATTGTGTGTATCTTTTAAAATATTTTTCTGAAGATAAACTATCTCAAGGTATTGTCAATGTAATGATCAGTAGGGTCCCTTAAAAATATGTTAAAACACTCTACAATAGAATGAAATACATGAAAATGTTTAACACCAAAATTAAAACTGAGAAGAAAAAATCAGCAGATTTTTATTTTTCCATGAATTCTTTGTTTTTGGTTTTCATATCACTTGGCAGTTATTAATATTTGAAATCTCTGTGTCTTTCAATTTTTGTGGGAAAAAATTGATAATAAAGATTGCCAACAGAATAATTTTCCTAATCATGTTTGCACTAAATGTTAGAATTAATTCAAATTATTAATTCTGCTTTTATTTGTATTCTGTTCAACCCTATGAACTCACTGGAACTTCTACAAACTCTATCAATACATTTTGGTTAGTGTTGTAATAATTTCACAATAAAAAAAAATCTGCCTTGGTTTTATTAAACATATTTTGTGAATTAACACTAATTTTTATAATGCTCTAGGTTCATACAATAATTTTACTTTAACATAGCATAGACTGTATTTTTCTTTCTAACATTTTCTCCTAAATCATCCAATCAAAAATAGAATTCCTAGGGAGAAATTCTCAGTAAGATCCTGCTATATAACATTCCTGAGATATTAGTTCTAGTCTGATTTTTTCTAAAATATATGTGTAATATATATATTTACACAATTTAAATAATACTAATTGTATTAAATTAAATAATACTAAATATGTTTATATATTTATATATATCATTTTAGTATTATTTAAATTGTGTAAATATTTGAGGTGATTTCTAGGTAAAATATTATAAACAGGTAGTACTAATAGTAAAATAGTGGAATTTTGGGGAGTTTTGTTTGCTTCTTAACAACGAGAAGAAGAAATATTAACTGATATCATCCACAGAAGCTACTAGTGTAGAAGTAATCAAAAGGACTCAAGCATCACCAAGATAGGATTAGAAGCAATTACTCTCCAAAGAAGTGTGTTTATTGATGAATAGTCAAAGGACTTGAATAGTCATTTTTCCAAAGAAGACATACAAATGGGCAACAGGTATAAGAAAAGGTATTCAACATCACTAATCATCAGGGAAATGCAAATCAAATCCATGAGATATCACCTCTTACCTGTTAAAATGGCCTTTATCAACAAAATAAAAGATAACAATTGTATGCAAATGTATGGAAATACTGGAACCCTTGCACACTGTGAGAATGTAAATTGACACAGCCATTATGGAAAACAGTATGAAGTCCCTCAGAAGACTAAAATTAGAACTATCATAGGAGCCAACAACCCTCTGGGTATAACCCCCAAGTAAATAAAATCACTACCGCATAGAGATATCTGTGCTCCCACATTCATTGCAACATTATTCATAGTCAAGATATGGAAAAAACCTATGTGTCCACCAATGGATGAATGGAAAAAGAAATTGTGAGATTTTATATGTATATAAGTATAAATATAAAAATAATGATATGTTATTTGGCCTTAAAAAAGGAGATTATGCCCTATGGATGAACCTGGAAGACAAACATTATGCTAAGCAAGATAAGCCAGACACAGAAAGAAAACACTGCATGATTTCACTTCTATGTGGAATTTTAAAAAGTCAAATACATAGAAGCAACTCATTCCTTTGTACTACCATAGAACAAAATAGCTCAAAATTGTCTAATCATCTCTGAAATTCACAAAAAAAAGCAAGTTCATATTTTTTCAGTTTACCGTTGCAGAGAAGTACATGATATCTAAAAAATAATAAAAGTAATTATATATCATCTATTATTATTTGCCATTTATGAAGTTCTGTGATACATGCTTTTTATGAATTATTTTACTTAAGTTCTTGCAAAATCCTTATAAAATAGGGCATGACATACTTGATTTTACTCATGAGGAAATACACCATGGCTCACCTAAAGCCAAATGACTAGCAATTGGTAAGAGCAAACCTTGAGCTTATCTGTCTACCTCTTTCCACTATCCTTTTAATGAAAGCAGTTAAAATAATAGTGTTATTTTAAACACTGTTTAAAGCATTAAAATAGTAAAAGCAGTTAAAATAATAGTGTTAGCCTAACAAAATTACCTTTCAAGAATATCTACTTTGACAAACATTTCTCTGGGTGATGGTATCTCACTTTACTTTTTAATCAAAGCTTGTTTTTGTTCACACTTATGTAAGTATTTTTCTTCTAATACATTCAAATGTTTACCCTTTTCATAAGAACAAAGCTGAACTGAGAATCAATGTTCAATTTAAAAAAAACTTATATTGTCAGTTTTAGATAAAGTCTGTGCCATTGTAGCTGCTATTAAGGTTTTGTCAGATTCAAAACCCACTTTTAAAATTGTTTCTAAGAACTGATGAGCCTAGCATTCTGAGAATGATTACTGTTCAGTTTTGCAAAAGAAAATTGTAAGAAATATGATATTCACAAAGAGATAAGCTGACTGCAACTAGAAACTAACAGTAGCAACATTGGTAAAATACTTCTTTTTCAGATTCATCCAATAATTAATCAAACAGCAAATTGATATAGTATTGGAGAATATGCAATTGAACACTATTCATTGGTTGGTAATACCTCTTTCCTCTCAAAACCTCTGAAAAATTTATTGTTGCATAACATATTCATTGGTTGAGCTAAAACACAGAGAGCTTCTCGTGCAGATACCAGAGTTTCTATGGAATCTATTAGGCAGTGATACTGTACTATCCACAACTAAAACGTGATCCTTTCCCTTTTTTTGACTTTCCTACTTTCTTACTCTCATTTCTCTTTTTGGTATCTTTCAATCCATTATTTTTTCTCTTCCAATTTTCCTTTTTTTTTTTTAATCCTCTTCTGCCTATCTTTTGGTTTTACCAGTACCATTCAATAAGATTTTTATGTATCATAAAATTGTTGATCTAGATCAGGGATTGAAACAATTTTTTTTTTTTTTAAAGATTTTATTTATTTATTTATTTGACAGAGAGAGACGGAACACAAGCAGGGGGAGTGGGAGAAGGAGAAGCAGGCTTCCCGCTGAGCAGGGAGCCCGATGCGGGGCTCGATCTCAGGACCCTGGGATCATGACCTGAGCTGAAGGCAGACGCTTAACGACTGAGCCACCCAGGCGCCCCGGATTGAAAAAATTTTACTTGAATGTCCAGATAATAAACATTGTCAGCTTTACCGATCATTCCATTTCTGTGCAATTTCTCAATTCTGCCTTTGTAGTGTGAAAGCAGCCATGGGCAATAGATAGTAAAATAAATAATGGGTGTAGCGGTGTTCCAATGAATCCTTATCTGTAAGAACAAGCAGCACAGCAGGACCCATTTGTCCTGTGCCTGTGGTTTATAAACCTCTAATCTAGATTCTGGTTCATTTCCTGATTTACATTTAGATCTCACAATGCCCTACTTCATAACATTGGTCTGCTGTATTAGGTGTGGATATTCAAGACTTTTAAAACAAAACTAACTCATGTGGTTAGTTCTTTACTGTTTTTGCCTAGAAAGGCAGAGGTACTGACCATGTCCTTCCATGTTCACTGATAAAGAGAAGACATAGGAGAAGACAAAATTTTAGGAAGATTGTTTTATTACCATATGCTTGGCTTTATAAACAACTTATTAGAGCTGGTTTATGTGAAAACTGCTTTTTGTTCACTTGGAGCTAAGGCTGATTGATATACGGGCTAATAATTACAAAATTATATCAATATTTAAATGATTATCTGATTTAAATAGTAAATTATATTTTTAGTTGTCATAGAAAAACAAGTAAATCGCATTAATCCATTTTAGAAAGAGAAATTCTTTCTAGGTTTGTCAATAACAAAAAGAAGCCAGGTAAAAGTGGCTAGCCATTTCTAATGGGCCCCATCTTATATTCCCCTCATGAAGGTACACAGAGAAACAAACCTTCAAAACAGTTCTAGAACTTAAGCATAACAAGAAACAGGTTTTTTTTTTTTTCCAAAATCTGAATCACCCCATCTCTGTACTACGTACAGCCTGACCCCAGCACTGTGCTTACTGAAGATGGTACTCGTAGATCTCTGTATCCTTAGAAGCCCCTGAAGACCGCAGGAGCCGTAGAAGCCCAGTCATGAGTCAACTACCTCTGCTGCTGCTTGGGCGAAAGAGAGAACACAGGGAGGATGATTCACATGTGTCTGACTGTTTAATGCAAAACATTAGCCTAGAAAATATAATCTACACAATATCCTAGAATTGGATGAATTAGATCAGTAATTTTCCTAGAATTAACTGGGGGGGGGGGGGCAAAAGTTTAGGAGGCAGAAATATAAGGGAAAAATTTTCTCCTTTGGAAGTCTATTTTATTTAACCACCATTGAAATTCCTTCATTCAGAAAGAGATGGAGGGGTATCTAAATAAAGGCCACTAAATCATCAAGTGTTTGTTTTTCCACTTGTCACTCGGCTGTCCTGCTCCCCAAGATTCAATGTCTGGGCTATCAAATAACTAATACAGACAGTCCAATTGAGAGCACCTGGTAGGTTACTTCCAGCCCACTTATCATGAGAGGTGACAATTCCTTTAGTGGTGTTCAAAACAAGTTAAACAGGGAACAGACTGAGATAACTAATTGTGCACCAGACATCAGTTCTTATATTTACATTTCAAAGGTTAAAAAACCACATGCCGTAATACTATCCATTTCATGGTAGACTTACCCTAGCCCAGGATTTGCCTCTAAACTGCTGCCCCCATTCACATATTGGCAGGGTCTCCTGAAGCTAAACAAGCTTTGGGAATAATATTGAACAATTTTCAAACGGTATTTGCAAGATGCCCTGCCCCCAGTATTCTCTTCTCCTTGGGAGATACCTCAGGTACTTATATAGAAAGAAGATGAAACAAGCAAAGCTGTTGGATGAAACAAACAAGAGCTTTGGCCGTGAGCCCTGGGATCAAATTTCTGCACAGTAGTCTGGACCATATAAAGGTCACTCTTCGGCAGTACGTATACTAAAAAATCAGAGGTAGACTTTAGCCTCAAAAGGTTAAGTATACAATTTCAGGTGAAACAACTGAGTGAAGAATGTGAAATGTCTCCCCTATTAAAATAATAATAATAATAATAATAATAATAATAATAATAATAATGTAACCATCAGTTTGAAAATGTGAAAACAAATTACTGAAGGAGCCATGGCCCATCAGTAGAGTCTTTAAAAGCAGACATTGGGGGTGCCTAGGTGGTTCAGTTGGCTAAGCGACTGACTCTTGATTTCAGATTTCAGCTCAGGTCATGATCTTAGGGTCCTGAGGTGGATCCCTAGGTCAGGCTCTGCACTCAGCAAGGAGTCTGCTTGAGTTTCTCTTCCTGTGTCCCTCCCCTTGCACTCTCTCTCTCTCAAAAAAATAAATAAATCTTTAAAAAATATAAAAAATAAAAAAATAAAGAGACTGATCTAAAGTGGCCTAGATAGGGAAAATTCTGGCCAAGAGACTAGAGAGCCTGGATCTGGAATCCCTTTCTCTTCAGTAATGCCTGTGGTTAGCACAGACACATGGCCATGAGATAATAGGCATGAACGTGTAAACAACAGTAAGAAATCCAAATCACCTCCAAGTATTTCAGATGACTTTCAACATCATTATAATATTTTTTTAAAAATGCAAACTGGAACAAATTAATACTAATAGCTATCAATCAAATGCTCACTAAGTAGGCAATTGCTAGAAGACTTGTTGTTATTTTATTTAAACATCAGAACACTTTGAGAAAGTATTATTATTCCAACTTTCTATGTGATGAAACTGAGAATTTTCCGGAGGTTCTATAACCTCCCAAATTCAAGAGCTAGTAAGCAAGATCATTTCACTATAGTGAGCAGCATCTCTTTTAACCAATTGGCAAGAAAACCAAGAATAAGAGAAACTATTAAATTTTTCTTTTCTTTTTTAGTTTGAGAATTTCATTTTATTTTATTTTTTTATTATGTTATGTTAATCACCATACATTACATCATTAGTTTTTGATGTAGTGTTCCATGATTCATTGTTTGCGTATAACACCGAGTACTCCATGCAGTACATGCCCTCTTTAATACCCATCACCAGGCTAACCCATCCCCCCAACCCCCTCCCCTTTAGAACCCTCAGTTTGTTTCTCAGAGTCCATTACACAATTCACAGTGCTCACCATAGCACATACCCTCCCCAAAGTCTATCACCCAGCCACCCCATCCCTCCCACCCCCCACCACTTCAGCAACCCTCAGTTTGTTTCCTGAGATTAAGAATTCCTCATATCAGTGAGGTCATATGATACATGTCTTTCTCTGATTGACTTATTTCGCTCAGCATAATACCCTCCAGTTCTTGATACTGTATCTATGTGGTCAAGAGGTATAAAATAGTTCATGTTCATTTACCCAGATATCTCACTGAAGTTATATGTATAATGATCTTTATCTAAGTATGTTTATGATTCAACAACAACAGAAGACCTTGGGATATCCTAAAAACCCAGCAGTAAGTCATTATCTTAAAAAAATCATAATCTGGGGTTCCTGGTGTCTTAGTTGGTTAAGTGTCTGCCTTTGGCTCAAGTAATGATCTCAGGGTCCTGGGATCGAGCCCCGCATCTGGCTCCCTGCTCAGCGGGGAGTCTGCTTCTCCCTCTCCCTCTGTCCCTCCTTCCCCTGCTCATGTGCTCTCTTTCAAATAAATAAAATCTTCAAAAAAAATAAAATAAAAAATGATAATATATTCATTCTGTGAAAATATAAAGCTATAAAAATCCGTAATTTTTAAGATTTTGTAAAATCCAAGATCAATACATGGATATATTACATAAGCAAAATAAGAGGTGCGATTGCCATGCTGTAGATAAACGGAAGAGAATGGCAGGGTGATAGAAAGGCCAATAGATAATCAGACATTGAACAAATTATAGAAAGATGAAATACCAGGAGCATTGGGTTGGGATTGGGTGATTTATTTTATGTTCCCCATTTCTCAGATTTGCTGAAATGGATTCATAACATTTTAAAATACATTAAAAAAAAAGAAGATAGTAGGAAGGGAAAAATGAAGGGGGGGGAATTGGAGGAGGAGACGAACCACAAGAGACTATGGACTCTGAGAAACAAACTGAGGGTTTTAGAGGGGAGTGGGGTGGGGGGATGGGTTAGCCCGGTGATGGGTATTAAGGAGGGCACATATTGAATGGAGCACTGGGTGTTATATACAAACAATGAATCATGGAATACTAATCAAAATAATGTATGGTGATTAACATAACATAATAAAATTAAATTTTAAAAAAAGAAAGGCTCAAAAAAATACATACATACCTAAATGATTAAATTTGAGTCAACATGGTTTGGTATTAGAAAAAGTAATTTTTGTTAAATAATTCCATTTATAATGGAAAACACTACTGCAACCACTGCTTAAAAAGTTACTAGTCAGCTATTCAGAGTGTTTCCCTTGGCTATACCATGCCACCCGCCCCCGCCCCACACATACACAATCAGTTCCAGGAAAACCCCTTGTCTCTTTGGAAAAGAAGAAAAGAGCCTTGGGGTAGAAATTTGCAACTATGTGTTACATAATTTCATTGCATTTCTGCTGTTCTTGTACTTGTCAGCTTCTATGTAAAGTCTAGGAGAAACAAGAGTTCTAATTACAGAAAGACTGAAAAGCAGAAAAACTAGAATGGTTGTCTTTAAAATTAATGGCAAAAACGGAAAGAGCGATTCCGTCTAGAACGTTTTGACAATTAACAAAACCAGGTTCAGAGTAAAATCTCCAAAAAGACCTTCTGACTATAGTCTGACATTCTAAATGAATTGGTAAAGAAAATCATCTCTGAATATTGGAGAAGGTACTTAATTGTGCCTTTGGCAATTTTCTTTTCAGTTTGCTCTTCAATATTATCCTTGATATTTAGTTAATTTTCACTAGTTACAATGTAGACATTCTTTGTACTATGGACAGAGTAATGACCTAAATCTACTCTCTTTTCGATTTACACTTGATGGCTGTCAGCTCTATCTATTTTTCAAGTGTAAACCCTGTTTTTTCCACAAGATCCTCTCATTTTTGCACTGGAATTAATTTTCCTTCCCTCTTCTCTGTTTCATTTTTTAAAAGCTCTATCATAACACTTTTAAGTTTGTGTCTGTTTCCTTCACTAGATTATAATGTGCCCAGAGGCTCTGTCTGATTAAGCCTTGCCCCATACCTGCAAGTACTATCCCCGGTCCTGGCAGGCGCTTATTAAGTCAGTCTGGTCTTAGCACACATATGGCCTAGACCACATATCCATCAGTCACCTGGCAGTAGCCTAACAACCTTCTCAGCTGAGGTCAGTATTATATAATAATAATAGTTTAAATTTTCTTAATTATTTCCATTATACTTTATCATCTCCCCTTATCCACATAGTACTTTCATGATTTAAGTAGATTTAAGTATCATTAGTCTAGTTTTACAGATGAACATGCAAAATCTCAAAAAGCTTAAGTAACTTGACCATTTGAAGAAATCAGTGCTTGATAAATACTTGAAAAGTATATTCTCTAGTAGGAAATGTGAAAATGTGCTTACCCACATATTTATTTGGTCTCTATTACATATATGTATGTATGTGTGCACATGAGTGTGTGTGTGTATATATGTATGTATTATATATGAAGTTAACTTAACCTTAGGAAAAAGATTTATTTCAAATTCTATACTAATATGGTTGATAATTAAAGTTTACCCATATTGCAAAGTAAAAATGACAAGTCTTCAAAAAATGAATGCACAAAAGTGGTGAAAAGATTTGTCCTTTTCTGTAAGTGGACGTGGTCTCTAATGAATATCTGTAGAGGAGTAAAGCAAGTTTTTTTAAAATATCAAAGAGTCTTCAGATTATCCAGCAGGTACACTTAGCCTGACTTATCCTTAAGAGGTCAGTTCAAGGAGAAGCAGAGGTTTGGAAATTGCCCTCTCCGACACAGAGGTAATGACACAGCTAGTTCATACTCTACAGATAAATGATAAATGGAGGGTGATCAGAAAAACTGACTGCATCATTTAGTTTAGATTTGCTCAATGATCCCCAGATAAGTACTTGTTTAATTTAAGGTAATGTCTACATTCTTTTTAATTCACACACACTTAAAACATACATGGAGGAAGACAGAGGTCTTGCTCTCAAAGTAAACTAAGAGGAAGAAGAAAAAATGGAAGGAGGAAGAGGGGAGAGAAGAAAGAGGAGGAGGAGGAGGAAGAGAAGGAGGAGGAGAAGAAGAAGGCGGAAGGAGAAAGGGAGGAGGGAGAGGAGGAGGAGGAGAAGGAGAAGAAGGGGAGGAGAAGGAGGACATGGGAAGGAGAAGAAAGGAGAGGAAGGGAAGGAAGGAAAGAAGGAAGATAGGAAGGAAGGGAGGGAGGGAGGGAGGAAAGGAGGGAAGAAAAGAGATTACTCAGATTCAATTCCATCACACTAATACCATTTTACCCCCAAACTACATGTCACACTATAACTGACAAGCCTCAGCAGTAGACTTGCTTTATTTAAATAATATCTAGTCGAACAAATTCTGTGCAGCCAAAAAATCTGAATCGTATTGTAGTCTATCATAATATTATTCAACCAGTTTTTAGAAATCAAAAGCAAATTTTTACCTGGAGGTTTAAATTTTATCACATAAAGGAAAAATAAAATAACGTAATATTTTTAGACATAATGTAAAATTTTACATTGCTAATGATACTTACTCTCCTACATTAAAATTCATTCTTCTAGTACTTTGATGAAATAAGAAATGTTTTTGAAAGAGTATCACAGTCTGTAAAGAGAAAGTCTAATTTTCTTGTAAGTTGTATTTCAATTTTTATTTTAAAAGACACTCATATGAGATTTCTATTTAATTTTTCAATGACATAAAACATAGATTTCAATACCAAATTTCTTTGCAATGTAAAAAAAAAAAGAAAACTTAAAGTACTCTATCTATTACTTAAAAGGGTTAAATAGAGGCTCAAAAAGTAAATTATAATGTTCCGAGATAGAAAGATCTCTTTTTCTGGGGGGAAAAAACAATGCCTAATAGTTAAAAGTTGCAAGGAGGCAGATTCAAGTGTAATACAAGGTGGAATTTATAAATTATTAGAGGAGTCCAACAAAGAAATGAACCCCATGTGAAATAGTTGGTGTTGAGTCATTGTGAGTGCTTAAGCGCTGGCATGGATGGTATGGCACTTTTTTTTTTTTATATATAAGCAATATAGTACCACACAAAATTATTTGCATATAATGCTTTCCTAAACAAAAACTAAATTAATAAAGAGTTTAAATCTCATGAAGACAAAACTTAAGTTATTATGGAACTGGGAGCTGACACTGTGTAATGGTGCCAGCTTTGGTCCTTTAATTTCCTTTTTAACAAATACCCAGCTGTAGCTGAAGACCTAATGAGGTTTGGAAGTAACCTCTTTGGACTTCACCAGCCTGGAAAGACTGTTTTGTAATCATGGAACCTAAAACACAGAATTAAGTTTGAAGTGCATTCAAAGGTCATTTGATCTCTGTGTATACCAGTTACACGTAGATGAATAAGAAACAATGACTATTTTTCACAGGAATAAAAAGACTGAACTCAATTTCCTCTCCTAAATATTTTATCATACAAGCGTGTAATATAATGATCCACAAAGCCAGCACGTGTTATTGAAAGCTCCTGCTGGTTCCACATTTATCCAACTTGAAATCCCAGAGAACATTGCTCTGCAAAGATTTTCACCTCCTAATCCAATCCCTCCTGTTCACAGAACAGCTTCATCATTGTTGCCTCCAAACAGTGAGAAAATCTCTTTCTTAAATTATTAGGAAAAAATGAGTTTTGATACCCTAGTGTAGTTGTAGGAACAACAATACAACTAGTATTAGCAATATTCTTTTTTAAAACTTTTTTTATTTAAATCGAATTAACATATAATGTATTATTGGCTTCAGAGGTCAGGCCTGTGATTCATTAGTGTTATATAATACCCAGTCCTCATTACATCACATGCCCTCCTTAATGTCCATCACCCAGTTACCCCATCGCCCCCACCCATCTCTCCCCCAGCAACCCTCAGCTTGTTTCCTATGATTAAGAGTCTTTTATGGTTTGTCTCCCTCTCTGGTTTCATCTTGTTTTATTTTTTCCTCTCTTCCCCTATGATCCTCTGTTTTGTTTCTTAAATTCCACATATCAGCGAGATCATATGATAATTATCTTTCTCTGACTAACTTATTTTGCTTAGCATAATACCATCTAGTTCCATCCACGTCATTGCAAATGGCAAGATTTCATTTTTTGATGGCTGCATAATATTGTATTGTATATATGTATATACCACATCTTCTTTATCCATTCATCTGTGGGTGGACATCGGGGCTCTTTCCGTAGTTTGGCTATTGTGGTCATTGCTGCTATAAACATTGTGTTATTTACCCCAAAGATATAAATGTAGTGATCTGAAGGGGCACCTGCACCCCAGTATTAGCAATATTCTGAGTTGATTACAGCAATATTTATTAGTCTCTGAAAATATTGGCAAGATACACTCTACACTAGAGTTGAAAAGGAGCTTGTTAAAAACATCTTCAAAAAAAAAATTTTACTATGAGAGTTAAAACGTTCTCAGTTCTGCCTATGTGCTTGTGAAACATAAGCAAAGTATTTTCAGCAGCAAAACAGAAGTAATTTCCTTTTCTTCGTATGGCTTAGAATCTCTCCTTCATTCTGAAATGGTTATTATGACAGAAGATATTTTTACAACACAAACATATACTTAAAGGCCACTCTCTTACTTGAAAACACTACTGAACATTAGTTGATACATGGGAATTACTATAAATCACATATTTATAGACATTATTGGCTAAATAGTAAAGTACACTAGACTTCATCATGACATTCCTGATCCATACTGATGAAGTTAGTGTGTCTTTTTTCTTTAATGTTATCGATACAATTATTCCTTTGAAATCATTTCATATTTTTTCTATAAGAATGTTTTTAATATTAAAGAACATTTGAAAAAATGAGTTGGTGGTCTTTGAAAAATTATTTCATGGCATTAAATTATTAAAAAATAGTCCAAAAAATCTGTGGGATGAATTTTCTCCCTAGAACTTGATACTTGTCCATAATTATTGCATATGACCACATAGAGGAAATGGAAAGAGAGTGAAGAAAGTCTTAAACACAAAGCCATAGTTTGGAGTGTTTGCTTGTTTGTTCTAAACTGTCACTTGAGTGAATGTATGTGAATGCTTTTGTTTTCTTACCTTATATATTGCTCTACAATTTTAATGACATTGTAGTCAGCGACTGTAGCCTGTATCATCTGATTCTTTTTAATTTGTTGGGATTTCCTCTGTAATCCTGCCCATGGTCATTTTTGTGTAACTGTTCTATGTATTCTTGTGTGTGTGTGTCTGTGTGTGTAATTCTACTAATTATATATTCTTATATTTTTATATTGGTATTATTATTAGATCTCTCTCACTTTCTACTTCTCTAGTAGGTGAAACTTATACATTTTCTTTATATCTCTTATAGTTCTACTAATATTTTTTCTTTCTGTCTTTATCTAGCAGTTCCTGAGAAAAGTGTGCAATTCTGCTCTATGACTATAGATTTGACCATTTCTCTTTAGAAATCCGTCACTTATTGCTTTACATGTTTGCAACTTGCTTGTTTATATGTTTTTATGTGTCTTGGTGCAAAGTTTGTGATAGAGTTTTTATTGGATTGTTTCTTTCAAATTTAAGCTGTGATATTGTTTAATACTTTTGTTATTTAATTTGTTTAGTGCAATTTTATCTAAAATTAACATTGCTATATAAGTTCAATTTTGATCAGTATTTTCCTTGGGTATATTTTCCTCATACTTCATATATATAATCTTACTGATATTGCCTCAGTCATTTCTGAAAGCAGAAAACAGGCAGCTTCTTTAAAAATAGCTTAATGATCTCTGTCCTTCAATCGCCGGGCTTAATCTGTTTGTATTTATTGATATAAATGACATATATGAATTTATTTATACACTCTTATTTTGTGTTACTTATTTAGCTAACTTTTTATATTATTTTATTTTTCCTGCTTATCTTTAAGTTGAAGATTCAAAGTGTTCTTTTTTTTTTCTTCTGCATTTAAGAAGTAATATAATTAGCTTCTATGATTTTGATGATTGTCCTTATAGCTCTACAATAGATAGATTGGTTCTGGAGATGTAGATACTTATTTCTATATTTTTCTTAAAAAAAAACAAAAAAGAATTGAAATCTCTATCCTGCTACCAATCAAAATAAAGACATTATCTGGCTTACCCACCCTTGAAACTGCATTCCTACATCTTTAGTATTATCTAAAATTTTAATTACAGCTATTATTAGCACAAAATTTTTGGCTTTTATTCATCAAGAGTTCATTGGAATTACTGACAGAGTTTACACCTTATCATTGATCTGTATTACTTTCCACATCCAACTCCTTTTCTTTCTGGGTTTATTTCTTACTAAAATTTCTCATATAGTGGGATTTTTAGTAGTTACACAGAGGTAAGCTTTTTTTTTTTTAACTTTCTTTATGTCTAAAAGTTTTGTTTATTAGACCTTATTCTGACACCACTTCTCTGACATCAACTGGATGTCCTACACTCCAATTCAATTCTGACCCTGACTATCCAAAGTTAGTGAGGAACCCCTAAGCTAGGGGAAAAGTCCCCCACAATACTAACCCCACTTCAGGTCCCAGCTGCAAATTTGGGAGCCTACCCACACTCTGGACAACTAGCTATACATTTCCCATGATCTGCTCAGCCTTCATAGTTCTTTAGAATGACTTCTAGAACTCATTGAAACTTCTGTGTCTATGGGTAGCATTTTAAAATAAAAGATACAATTCAGGAATAACCAAATGAGAGAGAAACCCAGGGCAAGGTCTGGGAGATCCCAGATAGAGAGCTTCTATACCTTCTACCCCGTGGAACCAGACTGAGTCACCCTCCTGGCAAATCAATGTGCTCACCAACTAGGATACTCTTTAAGCTCTGGGTGTCCAGAATTTGGGGTCTTATTATGTAATTGGCCAAATGATTGAGTTCAGTCTCCAGACCCTCTTCTATCCTCTGAAGTCAGGTGTTGGGACTGAAAGTTCCAATCTTCCAATCACATGTAATGTAGCCTTTCTGGAGTGGTTAACTTCTCCCTTGAAACTGTCTAAACATTCACCGTGAGTCATCTGATCAGCATAAATCCAGGTGTGCTGGAAAGGGGCTCTTAAGAATAATAGAAGACATTTCTATCACTCAGAAAATTCCAGGGAGGGGCGCCTGGGTGGCTCAGTCATTAAGCGTCTGCCTTCGGCTCAGGTCATGATCCCAGTGTCCTGGGATCAAGCCCCGCATCGGGCTCCCGGCTCTGCGGGAAGCCTCTTTCTTCCTCTCCAGCTCCCCCAGCTTGTGTTCCCTCTCTCGCTGTGTCTCTCTCTGTCAAATAAATAAAATCTTTAAAAAAAAAAAAAAAGAAAGAAAATTCCAGGGATTATTGAATCTCTGTAATAAAAACTGAGGACAAAGACCAGATATTCTTTTTTTTAAGATTTTATTTATTTATTAGAGAGAGAGAGTGAGAGAGAGCACCTATGGGGAGAAGAGGGAGAAGCAGGCTCCCCACTAAGCAAGAAGCCTGACATGGGACTCGATCCCAGGACTCTGAGATCATGACCTGAGCTGAAGGCAAATACTTAACCGACTGAGCCACCCAGGCACCTACGACAAGATATATTCTATACTATACCACAGACCTCATTTTTAAAAAATAGTTTAGCTATATATAGAAATCTAAGTTGACCTACATTTTCCTTCAGACCTTTGGAGGTATTGCATAATTAACTTCTTTTTTTGCATAATTAACTTCTATGAAGTTTTGCTGTATTTGAGAGTCATTCACCAATTTAATATAATTGTCCCTTTGTAAAAAGTCTTCATCCTGGTAATTTTAGTGAAATTTTTTAACAACAGTATTTTTATATTTTTGTATTAGCCATTGTTCTAAGTGCTTTGCAAATGTTAATTCAGTATTTAATTCTCCTAAGAATTCTGTGAGCAGGTCCTCTTAGTATCCCAACATTCAAATGACTGAACGGAGTTAAAGAGATGTTAAGGAATTACCCACTAAGTAATCAGTGGACTGGAACTTGAGTACAAGTAGTCTGGCTTCAGAGTCCATACAACTAATATTAATTTCCCAATCATATGCATACTCAATGTGTTTTAATCAAAAACCATCTCAAACATTTTTTATGTACAAGAATGAGGTGGATAAATACATATTAATATGTCTTAATATAATTATCTTCAAGCAGGAAATGAAACAATGTGTGGTGTTAAGTAAAATCTATTATGCTTTCATGAAGTTTGCTTTTTGATATGCCAGTCTAGTTTTTGACAAATTTCTTGTCTCCAATAATGAAAAATATTGCCCTTTTGTCTACTTAGTTAAAGCTGTCAGTCAGATCACTATCAGTGCTCATTAGTGCATATTAAGAAATAATATCCATTTATAGTGAAAGTGCACTTTTCATTTTATTTAAATAAAGCTGGAGATTTCTCTAAAATTCCATAAATTTAAATATAAATATTATAACTTGAAGTTAATTTTTATTAGTTGAATAAACTGATTTAATAAGCTTTTGGAGGATCATTATTTCCAAAGTTGCCTCAGCTGATAAATTTTGGCTGATTGTCAACAGGGTATAATTCAGGAAATTCATGGTAATTTTCGCTTAATTCTGGCTGACAATGCTCACTAAGAGAGCAAACTAGTTTTAACTTGTTTCTTCAAGAGGCACCACCACTCTACTATCTACCATCATTATTGCAAACATTTACTGTATATATACTATGGGGAATACTCTGGAAGTTCCTGAAACAATTTTTTTTGAGAATTCGGTTCCATAAATACTTAATTTTTTTGAAGATAGAATATGCATATTCAAAAGTGACCACTCATGGCATAAAATAATTTCTAAAAAGTTACAAGATACAAAAGATACAAAAAATAAGGATCTCAGACATTCTGAAACTTGTTGTCAAGGTGACTTGGGATGACTAAGAAGAGCTTTGACTAGACATTGCAGTTAAGCTGTGCCTTGAAGTATTTAGAAAAGAGAAAATATATGAGACACTGTTCCAAATAGGATAAGCTAACAAGATGATAATGTATAGAAAATAATAGAAATCTATTTGACTATGAGTATAAGAGCTTTAGGGGGAGATGAACAAAACAGTGGATCATATAGTTGGAAATGACTCAAGCTACAGTTTGAAAGGTCAGGGGGACTTTGCCAAGGAGACTGGATTTATTTTCTTGAAGTACTAGGAAGCCTTGAAAGTTGCGGAAATGCTGATAAGTGTGAGAAAATATATCAGGAAGGCCCGTTTATTTAGAATGACAAAGTAAGTAAGAATTAGAAGAGATTGTAAACCAAAGAGCCCAATAAGAGAGTACCAAAATTATCAAGACAGTGGTACCAGTAGGGAATAATTCAGAATGGAGGGGATTAAATGTTCACATACTTCGGTGTCATTGTGTTTCTTATTATTATAACCCTTTACCATGCTGTCTGTCCTCAAGAAAAAATGAGCTCCTTAAGTGTCTTATTAATACCTGTGTATCCACTGTCCAAAGATGTGTCTAACATATTTAAGTCATGCAACAATATTTTGTTGAAATACAAGGAGCTGAGGAAGCCACCCAAAAGTTTGTGAAGCCAAGGCCAAAAGACATTGAAGAGGCAAACTGAGTGAATTATAAGGTCCTTCCACGCTAGACAACATGCAAATGGAATCAGCAAACACAAACTATGAAGCAATAATAATGTCGGCATAATTATACAGAGAAGCAGAGATTGGTAGATATTCTCTTCAGGGAAAGTACAATACACTACTTCCCAATTTCTTTCTCTAACTTTCTGTGTGATACCCTGTGGGATCATTCAATGTTGCTAAACATACATATCCTATTCACATCAATTTTGAAGAATAATGTATGCCATGTTATTCATTAAACTTTCTAGTTTTCTAAGTAAGAGCCCTAGTCTTTTTTTCAATTCCAAAAGGTTACTTGGCTTTCTAAATTATTTCAGAAAAAGTGCCCAAAAGAATACATAATTCAAAATGGGATGTTGTCATGACAAGCCGTTGGCTGGGGAATCATCATTTAAATTATACAATGATGCTTCCATCCTCATTTCCCAGTAAAGTTTGGTGATGATGGCTTATTTGACTTTCCCATTCTCTCTGTTCTTTAAATTCTTCTTTGCTTCTAAGATCATTTAGTTTAAGAATTTACCCAAAGTAAGTAAAAGCAGTTAAGTGTATCTCTTGCTTATCCTCTCTCTACTTGAGAATACACAGGATAACCTAGCTTTTTCCATGGATGTTTCTATAAGTTTCAAAATCTTCCCAGACAGTTGTCCTGAACAATTGCTGTCAGACTGATAATTTTTATTATCTTCATCTTTAGTTTCTTTGATGGTGCTGCCCTCCAAAATATGGAAATATTCTACCCAAACTAATGGTTTTGCCAATAGAGTTGTTTCCTACTGATGGATTCTGTAGTCCTATTGTGTCAATTCTCCACTGAGGTGAAGCTTAAAGTAGAACTCTTTACCCCAGCCAACACCCACAAATATATATGCAAATTAATTTATACTGCATTTTGACACAATAATCCCTAAGAGCAGTACCAAATGAGGCCATATTGAAGATTGAGGCAAAGGAAAAATCAGTAGTATTGATCCAGTTTTTATTTAAAATTTTGTGTTTGTCTCTCATAGATTTTTGTATTAATTTTTCATTTTTAATATATCCCATTAAAATATTGTGTATCTTGATTATTGAGGTTTTTGTCTTTCTCTTACACTGGTGCCTGAGTCCCTCATTCACCATAACTTAGGTATCAAAGAGCATTTTCTTTCACCACCAAAGTCTCACACAGAGATTTTTACATGCAAACCCATTTTTCAGATTCTTATACAAATTGCCTTCAGAGGACATAAAAACATGAGAACTGGCCAGAGAACTAAAGCTCCATGATAGATATGCATTCTCCCTAATCCGCCTTCCTGCTTCAACATGGAATGCTTCCACTCAAATCCTTTCAACAAAATCCTTTTTCTTCTCCTATGGTCATCAAATTTCCTACACCCTAATCAATCAATTCAATGCAAGGTTTTTCTTTTACCTTGAAATCATTGCAAAATCTTTATTTTTATGATTCAGTATGAATTTTCAGCATTTGCTCATATAAATTCACAGGGCATGAAAGGTATGGAAAGAAGAGGAACAAGTTCATAAGACATTTCAAAACCACCTGTATTTTTGACATTGTTGACTGGAGATCACTAATAGTGGTGGCATTTCCAGCAGAAAAGCACATCCTCTGTCTTTGTCTTCTTAGAGGATTTTAGACCATTTCCACAAAGAGCTAATGAGCCAATCATTCCCTTTGCAAAGAGACCTAATTGCTTAAAGAAACTGCAGAGTGGAATAAAAAGGAGCAAAGTGGTGTTTTCATTTCTGTTGCTAATATCCACAATCAGTTTCTTACATCTAGGAAGAGATGCACAGAGAAGCACAGGTAGGAGGACTTAAGTGTGATAAAATACTGCCAATGTAAACAGATTGAATTTAGAAGGGGAAAAAGTAGGAAAGGATGAAAGAGGTGACAATGTACACCTAAATCTAATAGCCATCTATTTTAAATTATTTATTTTTAACGTATCTACCATGTTTCAGACAGGTGAAACAATGGACAGGAAATTAAATTCAAACATTGAAGAAAATCTAAAACTAAATCGAGACTAGTCAAGAAGATCATTTTAAAATGATGAACTGTGGCAAAATATAGATGTGCACCAAGAAAACATGTCATAGTATCAAATACACAAATGAAATTTCACAGACAAAGAAATGTTTCAGAAGGAGAATTGACTGATGAGAAACATGAGTTTGCTGTGGGGAATAGAGGAGATTGTGCATGCAAGAAGAGGACATGAAAGTGCACTAGTGTAACAGCTATCTGCAGATGAACTATTTTCAGCAGGCGTTCAGAGATCAAAAGGAGGTTTTGAAGCTAAGCTTGAGTTGGATTGGTACTCAACATACAGACCGTTAAGAATAGAAAAGTTCAGTATGATTTGGCCAATCATTTATAATCGGTTCAAATGAGTACTTTAGAATGCATATTGTTTGATACCTGTACATATAATTATTCACTTTTTGAAACATGAATTTCCATGCAACTGTCAACTCTTATAAGACACTCCTGATAATTATCCTAAAGAATTCAGTTGTTGGATTGCAGCCAGGCTTATGCATGCAAAGTAAAGTAGGAAATTAAAGTTATTACATGGACAATTACAAAGAAACAATCATCTGAACAATTCAGAGGACTAAGGCAGCCCTGTAACACCAGACATGCATTTCCCTTTCATTCATCTGTATTCACCACAGACTCTAAAAACAATGAGCCCTGGAGGTTCAGGATTCAGGTCAGTAACTGTCTTATGAAGTGATACAAATTCCAAAGTTAGAGAGGTGGCAGTTTCCATCCTTTCCATCCTAATGGTGACACATTGATCACTGAGGAGACCCAAGAAGGCAGGGATTATCCTCAGATTTTTTATACTTTTAGAAAGCAAATCTAAATCTAAATAAAATGTGTTTGGGAAGAGGCACTAGATTGCTAATGCATGCAGATTTGAAAAGTCAGTGTGGTATACACACAGAAATTTCCGTGGAGTAAAGAAACTAGAGACGACCTATGGTAAAAAAAAAATCCAAGTTTTCCAATATAAAATATAGTTTTTGGACAATTGAATCTTCATCAGACACCTGGGAGGTAAAATAACCTAAATAAAGGCACAGAAAAACCTTTGCTGTTAACAGTAGAAGTCACTTGACTGCCAAGGTATCTCCACCTATTCTTTAGAAGTACTACTGAAAGTCTCCCTTACACCGAATGCCTCCCCTAGTAACCTAGTTGGGATTCTGAAAACTCCTTCTAATAATATCCCTTTAGCTTATAGCAGAGGTTCTCAGTGTGTGGTCCCCACACAACAGCATCAACACCCCCTAAGAACTTAATAGAAATACACATCCTCACGTCTCATCCCAGCGCTACTCAGAGTTGATGGGACTGAGGCCCGCCAAGCTGTGTTTTATTGCCCTCACATGATTCTGATTCATACTCAAATTTGAGAACCATTATCTTAAACTCTTTAAGTTCGGTTAAATGTAAATCCATTCTCTGGAAAAAGTAATTCATTAAGCAATTGTAATCCACATATACATACATAAGATTATATTAGTAGTACTTGGAGAATGAAGTCCAAGAATAAAACCTGATTCCAGTGATGAAATGGATAAATTAGGAAGGTCTCTCAGTACCAAGAGCAATTGAAAGATAGTGCCAAAGGGAGAATCCTAGGGAGAACCTAGGGAATTGGGGGTGCTTTAGCTACAAGTAGCCACCAAAGGAGATGGAAAAGGATTGACAAAGCATGAAACATTAACTCTTCCCACAGGATAATATTTTCAACAATCTGTCTTTGTCCGTACTGTAATTAGTCCCCAAAGGAAATAAACACCTAGTCAGCAGAATCAAGAGCCCATCCACAAATATACTTACACGTTTTAAAATATGCACATATGTGCATGCTCATATATTTTAGTGCTGACTATGACAAAATACTATGATAAAGACTATAGATATGTTATTTCATTTAATCATAATAAACTTATTTGGGAAGCATCATTAATGTCCCCATTTTACATATGAGAAAGTTTAGGCTAAACACAGTAAAGAAATTTTGTTCACGGGCATATATTAGATATTTTAGAGATAAAAAGAGCTGTCTAGCACCAAGTTCAGCCCTTAACCAATAAGCTAAAGGCAGAAGATAGATGATGACGGGCTAGATAGATAGATGAGATAGATGAGAGATAGATAATAGATAGATAATCAAAGAATAATATTATCTCTTTATAGCTGCATACTCTTTAAAACACTAGTTTACCAGGGTACATTTTTCTGGGTACAAGAGCATAATCAATATTTCTTATCAGAATTTAACTTTAGGAATTCTTAAGGAATTATAGTCACCCGGTAAGTGTCTCTCACCCTGCCCCCTCTGTCCTACTCTCACCCACCCAAAAAAAGAAATCTTTGGTAGCACACTGACTACTCTTGCCAATATATTACTCTACCTGTATTATTCCTTTAACTCCATTTTCAAAGCCATTATCATAACTCAGACTCCTAATGTTTCTTCTTGATTTATTGCTTTAATCCAGACTATATTCAATTGCCATGTTAAGCTTCTTAAACAAAATTCAGCTGTTGGAGTTACACTAAACTCAGAATTCCACACCTTTCTTCTACTCAAACCTAATAAAATAGACAAAGAGCTGTCACCTCTGTGTTTAGACCCTAGAAGATGAAGTCCTTACGTTCCTTTCTAGGCATAGACCCAATGAGTTAAACGTAATTTCTACAAGCTTGTCCAGCATTTTATCACCTCTATGTCTCCTCTCCTATAATTCCCTTCCAACTCTACTGTTTCTTCCTTCTAGATATACCTATTGAAATAATTCAAGGGGCTCCTGGGTGGCTCAGTCATTGGGCATCTGCCTTCAGCTCAGGTCATGATCCCAAGGTCCTGGGGTCCTGCCCCGCTTAGGGCTCCCTGCTCAGTGGGAAGCCTGCTTCTCCCTCTCCCTCTCCCTCTCCCTCTCCCTCTCCCACTCCCCCTGCTTGCATTCCCCCTTTCGCTGTCTCTCACTCTGTCAAATAAATAAATAAAATCTTAAAAAAAAAAAAAAGAAATAATTCAAGATTTAGTTAAAAATTCAACTGCATGAAATTCCTTCCAAATGTAATCTTGTGAAATCATGGCCTATTCTATGACAATTCACTTGTTCCCTCATCAAATAAAAGTTGCTTAAGATCAGTTTCACAAGTCACACTGAGGTACTTAGCTTAGCTAGCCTTAGCTTAGTTCTGCCTCATCTTAACTGAGTACTGAGTGACACTGGGAAAGTGATTTAACCTACTTCTGCATTAACTCATTTAGAAAATGAAGATAATAATGCATTTTTCACAGGGCTGTTGTAGTGATTAAATGAGATAACAAATGTCTCTAAATACTTGAAAAGTATTTTCTTCAAATACAAAGTATTGCTTCATCCATGGTTGATATTATTACTAATTAGTATTGTCTTCCCTATGGTTCCTAGCATGATCCTATAGAGTATTCACTCATTACACATTTGTTGGATGAAATTAGTAATTGTTTAATTACTTTTGAAGTAAGATTGCAAAGTAATAAGGCTTCTTTGTATACATATCCTTATGTTTACATATGTAAAGAGATGCTGTCTTTCTCTTCCTGTAGTTCTGAATACTGCACAAAGTATGCCAAGAACCTTCTTTTGGAACTACTGTCAGGACAGTTTATAAACCACACAAGAAATACTCTCTCTTTATAGTTATATCACTTTTGACCTAAAACAATTCCCCAGATGGCTGCTCAATCTTATTCACCAAAGTTAGCTCAGAATAATTTGCAACTGTTGGCAAAAACATAAGATTCAAAATTAAAATAGTTTGCCTATACTCAAAATGAAATATGCTCAAAATGAAAATTTCTTATATTCTTATAAGAATATAAGAATTCTTTTAAGAATATAAGAATTTCTTATATTAAGATACATCTATCACCTGAACTGTAATAAACCATTGCAACTATGATCAAATTCACACATATGCAGGAAGTGACAACTGTGCTGAGACTGCCACCTGACAGGAACTATAAGATGCCACCAATTTTAATCACAAATGGATTTCAGAGATGTTTTTTAAAATGAAAAGAAAAAAGTGTGTCTGAGAATAAATGAAATGCAATAATGACAACCTCCCACATCTCTAGGAGATAATATTCTACAAAGTGTTTTTATCCCTGCCTTAAAACCCTGCAGGATTTTTATTTATTTGTTTTTGCTTTGGGGAATTTTCTTACATATGGATCTCCAATTATTCAAAGACCAATAGTTGAAAAAACTGCCCCCATTCCAAAGAATTGTGGAAAGGCAAAGCTGTCTTTGAAACTTTGTCAAAAAGTCAAATTGATCATATATGTATAGGTCTATTTCTGGACTATCTATTCTGTTCCATTCATCTACTTGTCTATATTGATGCCACTCTCACACTGTTTTGGTGATTGTAGCTTTATAACAAGCCTTGAAGTCAGATAGTGTTATTAGCCCTCTAAGCAATGTTCTTTTTCAGAATCATTTTGGCTATTCAAAGTCCTTTGCATTTCCATATGAGTTTTAGAAGCAGCTTATTAATTTCTACAAAAAAATCCTACTATATTCTCATTTGAAATTGTGTTGAATGTATAGACAAAGTAAGGGAAAAATTAAATCTTCTCATCTGTAACCCATGAACATGGTTTTTCTATTTATTTGGGTCTTCATTTTTGTCAACAATGCTCTGTATTTTCATATACATATCCTACACATCTTCTGTCATATTTAGTCCTAAGTATTTCACATTTATTGATGTTTTTGTAAATGGTATTTTTAAAATTTCAATTCCTGAACATCTGTTGTGAACATATGAAAATACAGTTTGATTTTGTATAACTGAACTTATACTAACTTCACCAAATTAACCAAACTAAATTCACTCAATAGTTCTACTAGCTTTTTTTAGGTGCCATAACTTTTTCTATAGAGAGAACCATATCATCTGCAAATAAAAAGTTTTACTTCTCATTTTCCAATTTGCATGTCTTTAATTTATTTTTCCTGCCCATTGCACATATTATAACCTCTAGGAAAATGTTTAACAGAAGTGACTAGAGCAGATAGCTTTGCCTTGTTTCTGATCTTGGCTTTCCACCATAAAGAATGATGTTAGCTGTAGGTTTGTAATAAATGTCCTTTACTGAAATGAAGACGTCTCCTTCTCTTCCTGGTTTGTTGAAAGTTTTTATCAAGAATAAATGATGAATTTCTTTCAAATGCTTTTTCTCAATCTGTTGAGATGGCCATGTGTTTTATTCTCTTGAAATCTTTTAGTATAGTGAGTTACATTGATTGATTTCTAATGGTAAACCAAACTTGCACTCCTAGAAAGCAAAAACCCACTGGTATAATGTGCTATGTTTCTATCTATGGTTTGATTATGTTTATTAAAATTTCATTAAGAGTTTGGTATAATGTGTTATGTTTCTATCTGTGGTTTGATTATATTTACTAAAATTTAATTAAGAATTTTTGCATCTATATTCATAAGAGATATTAATAATTTTCTCTTCTTATACTGTCTTTGGTCGTGCAATTTTTCTGAAGGACTTCATGTAGAATTGGTATTACTACTTCCTTAATTGTTTGGTAGAATTTGTCAGTGAATTCATCTGGGCTTGGAGCTTACTTTGTGAGAAGTTTATAAACCACAAATTGAAGGTCTATGATAAATATAGAGTTATTTGGATTATCTATTTCTTCTTAAGTGAAGTTTTTTTAGTTTGTGCCTTACAAGACTTTGTTCATTTAATCTAAGTTGTTGAATTTATTGTCATAAAGTTGTTGATAGTAATCTCTCACTGTCTTTACCATATATAGTATTATCTTACTACTGCCCTTATGGTCCCCTTATCTTTTTACTATCTGTAGAATATGTAATGTCACCTCTCTTATTTGCTTATTGGTAATTGTATCTTCTCTTTTTTTGTCCTGATTTACCTGTTCAAAGAAGATCAAAATTTTATTCATTTTCTCTATTGGAATTCTCTTTTCTATTTCATTAATTCTGCCTATAATCTTTATCATTTCTTTTTTTCTGATTGTTTTGGGTTTACTTTGCTCCTCCTTTTGAGTTTCTTAAAGTAGAAGCTGAGGTCATTAATTTGAAATCCTTTCTTCTTTTCTAGCATAGGTGTTTAGTACTATAAATTTCCCCCAAAATACCACTTTAATGGCATGACACATATTCTGATATGTTGTTTTCATTTTCATTCAGTTAAGAAACATTTCTAATTTCTTATTTGATTTCTTCCTTTACTCATAGGTTATTTTAAATTGTGTGCTTTAATTTCCAAATATTTCAGAATTTTCCCCAAAATCTTCCGGTTACTGATTATTAATTTAATTCAATTGTGTTACTTGAATACTTCTCAATTATAGAGACTTGTTTTCCATATAAATTTCAGAGAGGTCAGTTGGTTTATAATGTCATTTAAGATGTGTATAATCTTAATTATTTTATGCCTCCTTTTCTAAAGTTATTGAGAATGGGTTACTGAAATCTCCACTGTAAATATGAGTTTGTCTCTTTCTCCTTGTGGTTTTTATCAGTTTTTGTTCGTGAATTTTGAAGCTTTCTTCTTAGATGCAATTTAGAATTGTTATTTCTTGAATTTATACTTTTATAATTATGAAATAACTCTCACTCCCATTGAAATCTACTTTGTTTGATATTAATATAGTTATTCCTGGTTCCTTAGAATTTGTATTAGCATGGTATATTGGTTTTCATACTTTTAAGCTTTTTGTGTCATTATATTTAAAGTGCGTTTCTTATGGGCAGCACATAGTTAAGTGTTTTGTTTTTAAAATTGAACTGACAATCTATTTTAGTGAGAAAATTTAGCCCATTTACATTTAATATGATTTTCAAAATGGCTAGGTTTCTATCTATCCTTCTGTTACTTACTATCTGATTGTTATTTTTTTTTAAAAAAAAGATTCTATCTATTTACTTGTAAGAAAGGGAAAGAGAGAGAGAGCACAAGCAGGGGGAGTGGCAGGCAGAGGGAGAAGCAAGCTCTCCTTTGAGGAAGGAGCCAGATGAGGGACTCAATCCAGGACCCTGGCACCATGACCTGAGCCGAAGGCAGACGCTTAACTGACTGAGCCACCCAGGTGTCCCTTATCTTTAGCCTCCAAGGCTGTTATTACTTCACATGTAGTATATGAACATTACAATTGTGTACTTCCATTTCTTCCCCTCTGGACTTTGTAATGATATCAGACATTCTACTTCTACAAATCTTATAAACCCCACCATACATTGTTACTATTTTTGCTTTAACTTATTGATTATATTTTAAAGAGATTTAAAATTTTACATATATCTTCCATGTAGCTAACATTTTTAAAGTCATTTAGAGGTAAACTTTTTACTTTTTGTACATCCATGTTTCCATATGGTATCATTTTCCTCCTGAATGGAGGACTTTAACATTTTTTACAGTGTTGATGATTAATCGTTTCAGCTTTTATGTGTGCAAAAAATCTTTACCCCACTTTAGTTTCAGAAATGTATTTTTGTTTCTAAAAATTCCTAGATTGCCAGTTATTTTTTCTTTCAGGCCTTTAAAGATATTGCTCCACTGTCTTCTATTTTTCATTCTTGATTAAAAGTCTGCCTTATCTTTATCAGCCTTATCTTTTTTCCTTTTTATAATTTTTTTTCATCTCTGACATGTATATTTCCTCTTAATCTGTTTTTAGGCAATTTGATTTTGATGTGTTATGGCATAGTTTTCTTCGTGTTTATTGTGCTTGAGGTTCATTGAACTTATTGGATCAGTGAATTTATAGTTTTCTTCAAATTTTGGCAATTTTTCACCATTATTTCTTTAAAAATCACATCCACCCTTTGCAGGGATCCAATTACATATACGTCTGATAACTTAAATTTGTCCCACAGTTCAATCATGCTGTTTTTTTTTTTTTCCAGTTTTTCTCTCTATGTATTTTATTTTGTACAGCTGCCACTGGTAAATAGTCTGCAATGTCTAATCTGCCAATGTATTTTTTATTTCATGCATAGCAATTTTCATCTCTAGTACTTTGATTTTGGTCTTTTTATGTCTTTAATCTCTCTACTTAACATGTTCTACCTCTGTCTTCCTTGACAAATGGAAGACAATTATAGTAATATGATGTCCTGTACTACTTCAATTATCTGTGTTATTTCTGAATTAATAATCTGTTTCCTCATAATGCATTGTACATGAATGCTTCTTTGCATGTCTGGTAATTTTTAATTGGATGCCCGACATTTTGAATTTCACTTTGTTGGATAATTTTGAATTCCAAAAAAAATTCCTGAGCTTTGTTTTGAGCTTCAGCTAAGCAACTTGGTAACAGCTTGATTTTTACACTGTTCCTTAACACTGTTAGGCAGAACCAGAACAACATTTAGTCTCAGGCTAATTTTGTCCTAGAAGAAAAAATAAACCCTTCTGAGTATCCTAACCAATGCTTTGAGAACTATGTTTTCCGCTTTAGCTGTTGGAAACAGGTGGTATTTCCAGACCTGTTAAATCACTGTTCTCTTTAATCCTTTCAGGGGGATCTTTCCCAGCCTCAGATAGTTTCCCCACATACATGCACTGATAAGTTCTCAGCTGAACTCTCAAGGCATGCTCTGGAGATCTCAAGTTCTCTCTTTGTATAGCTCTCTCTTCTCTGCTCTGAACATTCTAGGCATGTTGGCTTTCCCAGGCTTCTATCTCCGTATTTTCAAATCAGAAAGACTACCAGGCTCTACCTAGATATTCCATCCCAGAGCTATCACTTGTAATTTTCCTCCAGGCAACAATCTGGGGAAATAATAGGACTCACCTCATTTGTTTGCCATTCTCAAAAATAACTATTCTTTATTGACTGATGCTCAATGACTTCAAAAAAGTTGTTTAATATATTTTGTCCAGTATTTTAGTTGTTTCTGGTGGGAGGGTAAATCTAGTCTCATATTACTCCATCTTCCAAAGTAGAAATCTCAAGTTTTTTTCATAACTAGTGGTGGTATCCAACCCTCAAATTAATCAATCTTTATAAGTAAATCCACAATTATTTTGAAAACAAGGCTAAAAATTTAGGCTTCAGCTTTGTTCCTACTGTGTTCTTTTCCTTGAGATAAAAATGGCAAGTCTGTTTGTTCTTCCAGAGAATTACCTTGGATTTGCCCATTCTTTTTCCTTCTGGTTGATACTATCTTGTTTTAAGAGCAAATTAGAGACTTCTACTAGTGTGTTTTAATTTTGTTCTTTCTAATTTTCAAGCGCTTTTGGCACACTACCATGTATATTTTCCAGATATACTTGATGTTTGTTTCCTAAGCGTCCATCACATGAATGACTTTGTATTGGTATAAAGACCACCTGAGTTCTTACCTTATCTCTGCTACAAAAAAAAACTGTGGGACTTTGGGCAAGTTCTTTCATTTCTCAAAACCTTATTTACTTTTGTAAAATAAATAAATAAGATAAAGTGGTTTAAAAATTGTATTAGTGTATTATTCTTAATGTTATGTTTGCTCCAGTTTCAAGAGGCTTTTACACATTAAGTGTTTTAAGAACAACTCTATGTCCAAATTTTTAAAATGTGACCTGGTCCCAATTATTCTGGTTTGATTTCTATTCATTTTGTTCTGGTTTTGAGAATAGACACCTAAGACAATAGCCATGTTGGAACAGCTGACACCACTTAGATTGACATCGTGTGAATACACTGATGATGTGTCAAATTGCAAATAAATCCTACGTGTCTCTTCAGGAGCCATTTTTACTGAGCTCACAATGATGAGAAGTGAATTAAAATTATTAAGTGGATGGGCTTTAAAAATAAAGCACCATGAAAATTTTGTAGAGGCTTTTTTTTTTTCTTTAAATAACTTACCAAATTTACTTCTTTAAAAGGGATTTTTGCGGGGCGCCTGGGTGGCTCAGTTGGTTGAAGCGACTGCCTTCGGCTCAGGTCATGATCCTCGAGTCCCGGGATCGAGTCCTGCTCAGCAGGGAGTCTGCTTCTCCCTCAGACCCTCTTCCCTCTTGTGCTCTCTGTCTCTCATTCTCTCTCTCTCAAATAAATGAAATCTTTAAAAAAAAATTTAAAAAATAAAAGGGATTTTTGCTTTCATTTTCAGTACTTTGTATAACATCTCTTACCTGTCAAAATCCAGAGCACTTTTATAAAGCATTCACATACATGTTCTAATATTTGAAATGGACTAAAATGCATCCCTAGCATTTTAAAATTTTATATCCTTCAGTTTACAAGCAAAATATACCCCCAATAAGTGTCTATATAAGTGAAATGTCTGCTTTTTTCAACAACAAAGTATTTAAAAATTTAGAAGTTTGATACCTATACACCTATGATAATTGTATCTTTTGAGGAGAATGAAAATGTGAAGTGTTTATCACGATTTAGTGTATGCATGTCAGAACTGTTTTGCACGCTGTAGTTCACAAACCTATTTTAGTTGATGGTAAAGGGTCAAACTATAGAAAATGGTTAGGATATATCTTTTATAAAGTCCTTGCTTTAAAAATTCAGCTTCTGTATTTTTATCCACATATTTCTCAATAAGCAGATACATACTTTATTTTTTCTTTCCTATAGTCCTAAAATAAGAACTTCATGCTTCATTATAATTTCTTCCTTTTTTTAATTCTTCACTTTGAGGTCATTTTAATTACATTGTCATAATCAACTTTACCAAAATCTATTTGAATATAGAGCTGATGCTGTGAATATGTGGCTGGAATACCTGAAAAAGTAGGAAGAATGTTGGAAGAAGGTGGCTATGTTTTAGGTATAATTTTCAGTCCTCTTAGCACCAAAATACCCATTCTGACTTTCACTACTCAAAATACTGCCTGAACTTATACTTTTGTATACTCATTTTGGAGAATTCAGAGTTTTCTTCTTTCGCAAGTTTGCAGCTGTGCAAATACGTCCTAAACTGTGTACCAATTAGTTAGGAATGAGTAAGCACCTACTTGAGAGACTGACTAGTCAAAGGTAGACAGATGGAGGGAGAAATGGGAAGAGCGATCACAGACACACACAATATCTAAAGGCAGCTGGAAAAATATCAAACACAAAGTTGACAGTTTCACCATTTGCTTAACTCCATTTTTTTTTATCAGCTCCTGTTATAACAGTGCCTACTAAGTGAGTTAGCTTTTGAGGATGAAAATAAAGAAGACAGTGAGACCTGCCCTCAAGCAATTTGGTGAAACTAAAGAACTAGAAAAGTACAAAGCTGACACAGTAATATTACAATAAGCAATATTTATTGATGTTAAAGTTCTGGGACCAAAATACATGAGTGCTTAATTCTTCTCGGCATTGAGAAGAGTCTCAGGGAAGTCTGATGTTTGTATCTTTGCTTTAATTAGTATTATTTTGTTCTCAGAGGTTTTCACAGATATTATTTAATTCTCACTATGATCCTGGAAGGTAAACACTATATCCTTTTAGAATGAAGAAGAAATAGATAAGTAGTGTTTATTGATTTATGCAAAGCTACACAACTAGTAAACAGCAGAGCTCAGATTTCCAACTCTTTGTTCGGTGTTAACAAAGATTGTCTTGAAAATAAGACATTAAGAAATTAGAATAATCTCCAAAAACATTTCTTTTTGTAAATAGAAATTTTTGAAGTGCTTAAAAATATTACCTTCTCAAGAATGTGGGATAAACACTTTGGAAATATGCTTATCACTTGCTTATCACCATTTCAAAGGCTAACTACAGCCAGAAACTGTCTGGTTTGACAGATTAATGGAGCTGGAATAAGTGACATTTTTCCTTTGCTACAAAGTACAAGTACTGTAAGTGACATGTGCTTGAGAATGATGAAAACAAAGCTTTAGAAGAAAACAATATTGTAGTAAGGATCTGAGAGTCCTTTCTCCTCAGAGTCCCTGTATTGGGCCTAACTCTGTTTAATAGATCAATTCTAGGAGAAACAAAGGTTTGGCAGATACTCAAGACTGACAAATTATTGACTCTCTCACCAGGAGATATCCCTTACAGAGATCTTTGCTGCTAAAAATTGGAGAGGTGTTGCAAAAGATTTATTTCAAGAAAGCAGGCTGTTTTCTCAAAATGAGAAGTGGGGATTTAAGAAATATGTTCTTCATTATAATTTTATAATGATAAAAGCCTTCAAAACAACCCTCTACACACACACACACACACACACACACACACACACTCATTTAACTATGCAAATGAATTCTCAAGACAATCTTCTTGTCCTTTAATCCTTCCAACCAGATTGCCATTATTAAGACACATTAATTTAAAAATTATTGAACCATCACCATTCTTGTTTCCTCATGTATAGCTGGAGCTGTCCTGGATTTTTAAGCAGTGAGAAAAAAAGAGATTGGATAGAGAGCACTGGGTATACTTCACCACATTGACGAATGAACAATGAATTAGCCAAGTAAAAGATGGTATTCAAGTAAGACCCTGGAGGGTAACAAAATGAAAGTAAGATGTAGATTAAAATGTCTACTCTCTGTGGAGAACAGCATTGAACCTAGCTGCTTAAAACTTGGTAAAGCAATCTGAGCTGTGGCCTGAAACAGCAAGGAGGTGTTTCAGGTTAGATGTACAATATAAATTGTCAAAAAGGAAAGCCTGTGCAGAATCAGGGGTGACAGCTGTGGATGCAATGTGCAGGGAAGGAAAATGTAAGCTCCATCCGTAACATGCCTTTCTCCACTGGCCTGCTCTGGGGCTGCACAGACGTGTGCCGATGCTCATGTAAGTGAATGTCACCTTTTTGCTAGTTTGCCTTCCACTGCCTTTTATTAGTTGTGTGACCTTTGGGAAGTTATATTCTTCATCCTTTAGTTTACCCATTAATAAAATGGGGATAAAAAGAATTACTGCACTAGTTTATTGTGTGGGGGTGGGGGATGGTGAATCAGATAACGCACGTAAACCAAAAAGCAGAGGGTTCAGGAGTACACAGTTGGAGCCTGAAAACTGAAAGCCATAAAAACTTCAAAAAAAATCCCTCCCTTTAAAAGCTCCTCTTTGGCCTTCATTTCATTCTTGAGATTGCATACATATGCAAATCATCTCTATCTCCACCTAGTCAACGTCATCACCAAGCTCCTCTCCTCTCATGAACTTTTGGGCCTTACCACCTGAAACCAACATGCCAAGTCCTCCCCCTCCTCCAGGACTCTCTGCAGTGATTCCCTCTACCTGGAAAAGTCCTTTCCCCCTCCATCCAATAAACTCCTATTCATCCTTGAAGACTCATGCTCTTCTGTGAAACCTCTCCCTCACCTGTTCCAGTTAGCTTTACTTCTCCAACAGCTTTACAAGACCTGATTCATACTTCTCTTAGAGACTCTGAACATCTCCAAAGGGTGTTCCTTCCTTCATTTATCCAACATTCTTGGGTGCTAGCTATGTGCCATGTGACATACTAGGTAATGAAAGTACATTTTAGGTAGTATCTGAATGCCCTTTACTGAGACATTTTCTTTGTGGCTGACACCAACACAGTAGTTGCTCAATAGTAATGAGTGGGGCAGAGAACATCTGTCTTTCCTTCACTCTTAATCATTTGACACAACCCCCACAAATATAATCATGGCAACCTCCTTTGAAACCTTTCTTTCTTTATCTCCAAATATAAATGACCAGATCTACTTTTGTTCCCTGCTAGAATCTACATTAATTCCATCTAGATTTACTTTTGCATTTGTTTGCATGACTGTTTCCCTCTTCTAAACTGAAGGTTCTTTAGGGATGGAAACTCTACTTGTCTTAACACAATGCCTAACACAGAGCATGCATCCTTTGAGTGTCTATTGCGTGAATAGCTGAGATATGCATAAACTGTTTTCCTTTCCTGTACAATTTCACATCAGTTTTGTCCCTTAGCTAAATATCCTTCAGTTCCTATACATGGACCTCAAAATCCAAAACACTTGGTGGTGACTGTAGAGCTTAAATTTTGAGATGATAATAAAAATTAAATGTTGGGACTTCTATCATCTCAAGAAGTGAACTGAGTACACTTCAAATAAAGAAAATAGAAACTATAAGAAATATCAGGGCATATCTGTGCATATGATGAAAATGAAAGGAGAAAATTAGGCTTTGGGGATCATTTCCATTGTATACATTGGCAGGGGTAATTTTCTCCTTTTTAGAGGCTGTTCACCCATTTAAGACATGCTGCCGGAGCTCCTGACTTTGCTCCAACATGAAGTTGTCTAAATCATTGACATCTCTCTTTCCCCTTCCTGTCAATTTATTTTTCCTCCCTTTGACCATTCAGCTAGAAAAAGAATACTTTTCTCTCATCCATTAGTAGATATGTAGTTGAATTTTTCTTGAGTTAATGTAATTTGACTACATCAACACTGAAATAAAGCATGAGCTTCCCTCCTTTAATAAATCAAATCACATTTTTCTAAAAGAGGTGACCATTTTTTACTTCAGGATATTCTTGTAAGTTTTAATTGGTACTTTTTCTGCCCAATAACAGACACATCATTGATTGACCAGCCAGGTAACAGCAATGATAACCTACGTTGAGAACAGTCAGGCTCTGTTTTGGAAATGATCTTGACTTCATGAAACTATTATTCTGCATTTAACTTGTTAGTTAAGTAAATTAATGTCACTGGAAAGGAAAGTTATTATACCTTGGTACAGTAAGAATAATGCTGCAAGCCTGATTTATAAATCATATAGCATTTAGTTTCATTGAAAGAAGAAAGTCTTCCAATTTTAGTTTGCAAGAAGAATGTTTCAATATTGTGGCTTCTCATTGTTTTGTCCAAAATAATAGATTGTCTGACATGCCTTTAATTATGGTAAGTTACAGATACCCCCCAAATCCCCAAATACCTTGCCCTAATCCTAGCAAATGTTTCAATAGATCTTTTTTTTTTCTCAGTGTAGCAAGGAAGTATGTTATTCCTACTGTATTTTAATAAGTGAAATTATCCCATTCCTGCTTAGTAAATCCATGTTGGTCATTCAATTATCAAATATTTGAATTTCAGCTACATAGCAGACAATATAAGGCAAACTTATGCTAAAATAACTTAGAGCCTTTTTCTACTCTCTCAAACAGTTCTCTCAAATGAAATTAAATTAGTGACATTGCTTTTTCTTTTTTCAATAAACTTTTAATTCCTCTGTAAAGTCATCAAAACGAATTTTACCCATGTAGCACCCATTTCCTCTTTTCTTGGTAGGAGTTCCCTGATGTCATTCATTCCTGTGCTCCATGGTTTCAGGAACAGACAACCCAATACTATCTTTAGAGACATTCCTATGGTTCAGACCTGGGCCAAACAGCATCACATTCCCCTTTCTTTTCTTAATAATTTCCCAATTTTTTTGTTTGTTTGTTTGTTTAGTGGTAGATTCAGTTAAGCCAACCAGAGTGAAATCCAGAACTTTGAGTTAAGGGCTTGAAGAAGAGGTAGTCTTCCTTCCTGGCAAAGAAAATAGACCATGCAGTCCCAGAAGCTGCTGGTAGCCATGCAGTTTCCAAAACCTGAGGGCTGGTGGGTCTGAGAACAAAGCCAGTGCAGACAGAGGCAGCACAACCTAATCCCACAGTATGAGCCCTGCATAAAGTCTCACCTGAAGTTATCCATTCACTGAAAGCATTTGATATACGCCCTTCCCAAAATTTCCTCTTTTGGCTTAGGCCAGTTATAGCTGTAGTTTTGATATTTTTGTTATGTTCCAAAAAATTCCTAATACTGTCAGGGTCCACTACATAATTGGCAGCATTGAGTGCACAATTAAAATACAGGGTCCCTTTTCCAAAAATTATTAGAACTTTAAGATCCCAACAACATGATCTTGAATCAAGGGTGGGATCTCTCTAAGGGCAAGGGCCTGTGCAATTGCCTCTGAAGATGGCTCTGAATGCAGTCATATGTGTTTAAAATCTAACGCAGTAACATATGCTCCCTACCTAATAACACAGTCATATGTGTTTAAAATCTACCTCAGTAACATCTACTTCCTACCTAATATTCCTACATTGTGCCATGTAGATATAAAAATTAAAATTTGTTTTGATTGTACACATATAAGTGATTTTATGTAACATAAAAGGTATTGAATATACAAGGAAAGAAAGAAAATAATATTTAGAAGTAACTTCAGGAAAAAAAATTTCCATAAAAAGCAAAGCAGATCAAATTAAAAGCAAGTTTAATTCACTTATAGAGTATATTTGAACACGAGAACAATCCTGCTTTCTAATGCTACCAGATTTTATCATTTTTTTAGAGAAGCTTCCAATGTAAAAACCACTACTGGTTTGTTGCTTGAAAGAGCTTCAGGAATTATTTCTTAAATTACCACTGACTATGTTTCATCATAAATATTAATGCTTCTGTCATTATAATTATAAGACATGCTTGTTTACTAATTATGGTGACTAAACCTAAGTATGTGCACTTGAAGCTATCCAAAATCAGAAACAAGTTCATAACTAACCATTACAAAATTATGTCCAAAAGGAAAAGTTATTTCCCTTTGATTTTATAATTACATATTTATTTTTCAAAAATCATCATTGTGTTTTAAATTTCATGTAGTAAGATATAATCATGTTGGAAAACTAAAAATCACAGAACATATTTCAAGTAAAATATAATTTAAATATAATCTCTGGAAGGTAGATTATACTGCACAGACACTTCTGTAGTCTGCTACTTCTCATAAGATTATATCTTGAGAAGTTTTCTAAGATAATTAAATGTTATTCAAATACCTGATTTCAGTTGTTACATCTTTCTTATTGTAATTTTTAATTTATCAACTATTTGATGTTGTATATTTATGTTGTTTCTAATTTTTGCTATTAATAAATTATGTTATACATACCCTTGTATGTATATTTTGGTTGCATGTTTTGCTTCCCTAAAATAAAGCTATATAGGTAGGATTCCAATGGCCAAGAGTAAGAAGACAAAGAAGCAGGTTACTGGCTCAAAATGCTTCTATTACTTAAAACAAAGCTTATACAAACACTTTTCTACATATTGTCAATTTATCTATTTTTAAAAAACATATGTCCTTCACTCACATTGTACACCACAAAAAATTCCAAATGGATTGTTGAGCCAAATGTAAAAAGATAGATTAATTTAACTGATTTAGTTGAAAATCTAGTCAAATGTGCATGTGATCACATGCTAAAATACTATAATGGAAAATATAAATATGTTACGACAAATTAGAATCAAATATTCCTTTAATAAACATTCATAAATACAAATAAAAGGCAAATGAAAAATTTGTCTTAAAATGTCTGCAGAATAAATGACAAAAATATCTAGTATTTTAATAAAAAGTGCTCTTCAAAATAAATAAGAACAAAGAACATAACTAACACCCCAATAAAAAAAGAACCAAGGATGTGAACACAAACAGCTAATAATAGAAGAAAGGCAAATATACAGCAGCCATATGAAAAATATTTATCCTTACCAATAATGAAAAAATAAATTAAAATGAAAGCAAAATTTTATGAGATGAGATTGGTGTTACTTATAGATGATAATACCTAGGGCTATGTGTAGATATGAAATTGATTTTAAAAAACCATCTTGAGGGGTACCTGGGTGGCTCAATGTGTTGAGCATCTGCCTTTGGCTCAGGTCATGATCTCAGGGTCCTGGGATCGAGCCCCGTGTAGGGCTCCTGGCTCAGTGGGGAGGCTGCTTCTCCCTCTCCCTCTGCCCCTCTCCTCACTTGTGCTCGCGCTCTCTCTCTCTCTCTCTCTGTCTCGAATAAATAAATAAAATCTTTAAAAAATACATAAATAAATAAAAAATCATCTTGAAGGACAATTAAGCATACTTCAACAAAACTTTTTCAAAAAAAAATCTTAAACACTAACCTAAGGAAAAAAATTAAGATTATGTACATATATTTATCTGCAATAATTCTTTGATTTATAATAATAATAACAACAATAACCTATAACACCTATTAACAGAAAATTGGTAAAATTAATAGTGACATATTTATATGATATCAATACTATATTGTCATTAAAATAAATTTCACGAAATAAATTTCAAGACACAAGAAAGCCTTTGCAATAAACTGTCAAGTATAGTCCACTCCCTCAGTGAATAGGGATAACCCGAATAACCAACAGGATATTGCAGAAATGAGAGTGCAACTTCAGAGGTTAGGTAATAAAAGAAATTGTGGTTTTATCCGTCCTTGCTCTCTTTGCATCATTTACTCAGGGCATTCAATCAGTCCAATGGAAAGATGATGCCTCCTGCTAACAGCCCACATCAACTTGCCCTCCATGCAAATGAGCCATCTTGGAATCTGATCCTCCAGCCAGGTTAGGTCTTCAGATGTCCATAGGTCCAGCTGACATCTTGACTGCAACTTCATGAGAGACCTCAAGCAGAACCTCTGAGCTAAGCCACTAATGTATTCCTGACTCACAGAATCTGTGCAAGATGATTGATATTTATTGTTTTAAGATGCTAAGTTTTGAGGTTGTTACATGGCAATAGATAGCTAATTCACTACCTAATAGCTAACAGAACAAGTATGAATTTTAGGACGTTTTCCTGGCCCACCAAGATAGAAATACTAGAAGTATTTGTAGGAGATTTTAACACTGTTCATTGTTAGATATGACCTTGAAAACAAAAACCAGACTTGAGATGAAGCAAACACTGGATGGGATGGTGAAGAGACAAAAACTGGGACCTCAATGACACTGTTGGGCCCTGGACCAGTCAACACTCAATATGGAATTTCCAGATTTGTGAAACAATAAACACTTCTACCATCATTAAGCCAATCTGAGTTGTGTTTTTCATTTTTTGCAGCAAAAGTTTGCTGGTACAAAATACAACGATGGTCCCATGAAAGATGCCTTCTTCCACCCAACTTCAGTTACATTTTCTGCTGCTCCGCAAACCTTGTTGAATATCGCAGAGCCTCTTAAACATACTACATTCTTTCACATCTCCATAATTTGAGAAATGATTTGCACTCTCCCTGGAAAGCTTTTTTTTCCTCTTTAATCTCTTACAAATTCTTAAAGATTCAGCTGATATGTCATTGTCTTTGTGAATTTCCCTGGACTCTCCCAGGCCAGATTAGGTATTCCATTCTCTCTAGCCACATAGCATTTTAATCAAATCTCTATTATAAAGTTTTCCATATTATAAGTACATATTTTTCTATCTTTCCTACTATTTTCCTATGGCCTTGAGGCAAGGACAATTTCTTATTCAATTTCCTAGCTTAGGAGTTTAGCTGAGTACTTGAGACATGGCAGGTGTTCATTAAAAGTATGTTGAGTTAATTAACTATTGATTAAAAGTAGTCTGCATATGTAAATGGTGCTATTCTAACGCAAGATAAAAAGATTAGTACCAATTCTAAATTAAAAGAATCTTGGCCCCTGAGCAGTGATTTTTCAAACTTTAGTGTCTACAAAAACTGCTCAGAATGCTTGATAGAATACCAACCCTAAGTTCTACTACCAGAAATTCTGACTCAGTGTTTCTGGACATAAGGATCTGTCCTGATGCTCCACATTTACTAGTCCTGTAACCTTGGGAATCACACTTAACCTCCCTGTTCTTCCATTTTCCATCTGTAAAATGGAGATGATAATATTACTTATATTATCTGATCATATTACTTTAAATGTCAGGAAACAAATACAATAACATATTAAACAAATCGGCACAGGGCCTGAAAAGTAGTAAATACTTATATGTTTTTCTAGCATTTGAAAAACAATAGTGTATGTGGGTAAGTACACAAATGCTGAAGTCAAGCTTCTTAGGTTTGAATCCTGTCTCTGCTCTTGCCAACTGTATATTTTAACCTCTGAATCTCAGTTCCTTTCTGTGTAAAATAAAGGCAATGACAGTAATACCAACCTCAGAGGATTGTTATGAAGATTAAATGAGTTAATAAATATAAAATTCTTAAAATAGTTCCAGGCATATGGTAAGTACTATGCAGTTTTCCTTTTCCTATTCTTTTGGAGTCATTAAAACTTTCCTGCAGAATATGTTCCTAGTTTTGGTTCTCACTATTTCTCTTTTCTCAGCTAAGAAATATGTGCAGCCCCTTTTGAGAGAACGTCCATGTCTCATACCAGATACATGCTCTCTTGCTCTAGATAAGCTCTATCTAGAGATGCTAGGCAGCCTTCTGAAATGTCTCCACTGCCTACCTTCCATAGACAGAACTGAAGGTGAGGACATTAGAATAAATTCATTGAGAGTCTCAATCCATCTCCTTACAAAAGGGCATTTGCTCAACTCCAAATTGTAGCATGTTATCATTTTGTTATTTTTATGGGAATTTTGAATTCTAATTCTAAATACATGCTCAAAACCCAGAAAATAAGTAATCAAGTAACTAGATGTCTGGTGCTATCACTATTCACATGATAAAGCAATTGATGCTTTATGATCAAATATTCTCAGGCATACCTTTAGGCAAGATCATGATATATTTGTTTGTGTGTTCTTGCTATACATTTCCTTCAGAGACAGACAGACTGAAACTATAGAAAGGATAGTGGGTCAGGGTGATATAAGGGTCAACAGATTGGCACTTATAGAATTATCCTGTCAAAGAGATAAAAAGATTTAAAAATAAATAGCTCTAACTGTCCAGCTTACAACACTTTCATTTGTATGTGCTATAGCACTGTATGAGAAATATTTGGTGGTACCAGTGATTTTCTAATTAAAACTTGAAGTAGAGTTGTTATTGTCTATCTGGCTTGTGAGGCACAGAATAGAATGATAGATAAAACATTCTGCTGTGAGGCAGAGAGGTGAGTTCGAGCTCGCCTTTCCCACTGTACCATCCAAGGTGATAGTAGCCAAGCTCATCACTGCATCTGAGGCAAATCATTTCAAGAATAACTTATCTGAATGAAGATTTGAAACAGGGTCAAATTATTTCTTAAGGTCTAGCCCAGATTTAACCTATAACTATATAATTATAAAGTTATATATATATATATAGTTGTGATAGTGGTAGTTATATATTTTCCCTTTAAGAAAAAATATACCAATATCATTATTAACAAAATTACATATATCTTCAAGTTTATTATTCAAAACATACACCTATGGATATCTCCTCTGTAGATTTTTAAAGATCTACTTATTTATTTTAGAAAGAGAAAAAGCATGCACATGTAAGTAGGGGGAGGGGCAGAGGAGGAGTGAGAAGCAGACTCCCCACTGAGCACAGAGCCCTGTGTGGGGGCTTCATCCCAAGACCCTGAGATCATGATCTGAGCTGAAACCAGGAGTTAGCACCTTAACCAACTGAGCCACCCAGGCACACCTCCTCTGTAGATCTTTTTATACTTATTATAAGTTTTTGCTTACCTATTTTTCTCTCCTACTAAAATGAGAATTCGAGGACAAGGTAAAAGTCTTGTTAATCTTTAATTCTCCATGTGTCATTTACTAAGACATGGCCTCTCAACTTCAAACCCACCCTTCACCCTTTGTGTTATGGTGATGAGTTGCCCCTCTACACTGCCTTTCTTTGCCTGTTGTCTCCCTGTTAGGCTTTAAGCTGGGAGATGGCACCAGAGGGGGAGAAAGACAGACTCTTTCCTGGTTCTTTCCTATTCTTTTTTCTGTTGGCTGTACATTTTAGAATCACTCCAGCAAATTATCTCCAGCTGGATAATGGCAATTTATTTCACTAGCAACAACTGATTTCAGGTTGGAATTTTTCTAACCCCTACAGAACCAAATTCTCAGTGTTCCCCTTACAGATGCTATCCAGAGAAAGACCCCCTCCTCAGAGGCCAAAGTTTCATTTCAATTCCAGCATTCCACCCTCAAACTTCGATGTTTTCATCATTTCAACCCTCTTCCCTTTGTTCTCTCAGCCCTAGGAGTAATAGCTGGTTCTTACAGTTCCTGCCTTCATACTAAGTCTTCTATTTTTGCTTGTCCATTCTTCATATGAATTTATCTGTGCTAAAATAGTTGGTGTGATTTCTACGTATTGACCGGATGCTAACTGGTATGTGTTAGTACCTAATAAGTGCCATACCTGGAATAAAAAGTATCTATTAGTGGTTATTAGCGTTAGCTGTTACTGCACTGTCAAGAGTACGTTATAGGTTTTACTCAACTGTGACTGGTGTGCCCTTTCTGCATAATTAACCGCATTTTGTCACATAAAACATTCAATTCCGAAGCAGGTTTTTAATCTGTGAAGCTTCACAAACTATCTTTGAAAAGTATTTGATGTTGACATTGTATTTGTTTTAAAGCATGAGTTGTTGAACTACCATGCCCAATCAACTCTGAGGGAATAAATACCCTGCCATGTCATTGTTCCAGACCTCAGGGCTCGTTAATGTGACTGTTTAAGTGTGACTGCACTTCTGTCAATATTCAGAACTGAGCAAGATAAAAACTGAATTACATGTGCTCTTCCTGTTTTTGTCTGGGAACAAGTGTGAGGGAGTGTAGAGCAACTGGAAACAAGCAAAGAAACATATGGATACTTAAATGGAACTTCCAGGCAGAAAGGTGGGGAGGGGGCTCACGGGAAATGTATTTAAAGCAGTAGAAATAAAGATACAAGAAGATGGCAAAATTAAGAGCTATTGGCTAACCTAGCATCTAAAAACCCCAGGAATGGTTTTATTTTGTGGGGCACAAATAGCTAAGAATCATTTTAGAGTTCACTTCCACTTGTAAAAAAAAAAAAACATCAGTGCCATTGAGAGAGAACAATCTTAGGGGGAAGGCTCGGCTGTAAACTCAGCACAAGTGTGTGTGTGTGTGTGTGTGTGTGTGTGTGTGTTTTAACCAATGACAGAATTTCTAGTGTCTTTATTGTCACACTTCTCAGATCTCCCTACTGTAGCTCTTTTCCCACTGACATGACCTAGTTCTCTTAGTTACAGGATAATCTCCTTCGTGGAAATTCTCTCCCTTCTAGTTAAAGATTCTACCTCATTAGGGTCAAAGGATAGCTTTTTCTAATAGAATTTTGCTGGATTTCAATTCATCTTGAACTTCATTTGTACCTGCATTGTTTTATTACTACAAACGTTTGATGCTTTCTTCAAAGATCTTCAAAATTCCATAAAGATTTGTCAACTCAGGAGCCAAGGGATATATTTTAGTCATCATAAAACAAATGCTAATAGTTCCCGACAATTGCATCATACTTTATACGTTTTCCCATAGAAATGTTTCATTTAATTTTCATGGCCTTGTGAGGTGGACCAGCCAGATAAATCACAAAGTCTTAGAGCAGTAAGGAACCATAAAGAACACTCAGAATAAAGTTTCCATGACTATAATAGTTAGGGTATGGTTTTGGCTAAGGTAACAAGTAACAGAAGATCCAATTTCAAGTAAGTCAAACACAAAGGATCTCTCCTACCCCTTCCTTCTCTGTTCCTCTCTCCATGACATAACAAGAAATATGAAAGTCATCTGATATGGGGTTGGTTATTCAATTTGCCAATTATGTCATAAAAAAAAACCCCAGGCATTCTCTATCTTTTGTTCATCATCCTTGTATGATACACCTGTATTATTAGTCAGGGTTTTACAGAGAAGAAGAACAAATAGGATGGATGTGTATATATGGAGAAAGAGATTTATTTGGTTCACATAATTATGGAAGCTGGCAAGTCTGAAATCTGCAGAGCTGATGTCCCAGTTTAAGTCCAAAACCCAGAAGCTGCTCTGGAACCAGGAAAAACCAATGTCCCAGATTAAAGACCATCAGGCAAGAGAATTCTCTCCTACTCATGGTTAGTCTTTTGTCCAGTTCAGGCCTTCAATCAATTGAAGAGGCCCACCTACATTACGAAGGGCAGTATGTTTCACTCAGTCTACTGATTCAAATGTTAAGTGCATCCAAAAATACTCTCATAGAAACACCCCAAATAATTTTTGACCAAATATTTAGGCACCCCATGGCCCGGTCAAGTTGACACATAAAATTTATCATTACAATATCCATATTACAGAAGGAAGGAGATAAGCTGCAGCAGGCTCTAGGCATTAATTCCTCACTCATTTCAATCATAGGCCTAAATAAAAGAGTGTATATCCTTTTCTCATGATCCATTCTTAACAGCAATGAATCTTCCTAGATAACTTTTCTTCAAATCTCACTGGACATAATGGTACCCCATGTCCTTTACCAGGCCAATTACCACCTGGGGGCTGGAATTTGTATGATCATCTTAGAGAAATCAAGCTGAAGCACTTGGTTGTCCAGGTTCAAAGGAGTATCACGGCTCCCTTCTCAAGGAAATTGTGAAGGAAAATGACTGTTTGTGTAGGTACTAGATAACATCTAACTCATTGATGAAAACAAGATACCTTCATCTGAAAGGCATATTTATGTATTTATGGGCATTCTCTTAATGTAATTATTATGTGTGGTAACTTTAAAGTTATAGTTTTTCAATAGTGCTTTTTAAGATTACATATTCAAACTCTGTTATCTCTAGTAACATTTCCTATCAATAGTTACTCCTTCTAAATAAGCTTGACAGTCATACAAACCCTACCTCAACATTTCTGAGGATTGAGAAGTCCTTATTTTACTTTGCTAAACAATTTTAATTATTAAGTAGGTCTTTTCTATGTTTCCCCATAATGCAAAGCAATATTTTAAGTGTCTACTATGTGCTCCCTATAACTTCCTACTGTTACATTTGGACTACCTTCTAGGGAAGCACAGGAAAATTCTAATTTCCTTTCCATATGACTGAGTCCCTTCACAAGTAAGGCCAAAGAAATCAAGTAGCTTGCTAAAGATCACAAAGCTACTTACTGGCCGTACTAAAACAACTTCTCTGTCTTATATGATATAATATTCTGCTTTTTCATGTACTTGATAGATATATTGATTTTCCTCTGACCCTTGAACTAGTGCCTGTTGATTATAATATTTCAAGTTTTTTAAAAGAGAGTAGAAGATAGTAAATAAGGAACTATGGCTAAATTATCTACTGTTGAAACCCATACTGTATGTTCTAGCAGAATTTGCTTTTGGTGATGCTGAAATGCAATTCTCATTTCCCTTTCCTTCTCTTTGTGTATTCTAAACTAGAATTATGTTCCTCCATCGGTTGCTTTGTCCTTGAGCTTAGATTTATTGGCTGTATCCAAGTGGAAATTGGATTGTTGGATCCTGTCCCCATGAAAGGGGAGTTAAGAATCATGAGGAGAGCAGTAGTCTGGAATAAAAACTAGAGGTGACCCTTGCATCTAAATGAACAGACTCTGGGTCTTGTGAAAAACAGTGGGTGTTTCTTTGCCCCTCAGCAAGAGAACATGCTATTTGTTGTAACACCTTTCCTCCGTCTAAAATTATAGCTATTCATTATAGGACACTAATAAATTATGTCAAGATGCTAATTTTATTAATTGATTGGCATAAAAATATATGTGGATTTTGATATGATTAAGATGTATTTTGAGCTTTTTAAAAAAATTTTCCCTAACAACCCTAGAGAGAAATATGCTTTAAAAACATCAAAGTACAGGAAGATGGGTCCTGGGGAAGTTGATTCAACATTCAAAGGGAAATGGGGACTTCTTAATTTTTACCAAAGTTAGTGATTCATATCACCAAGTTCCTTGGATTTAAGCAGGAAGTAAGGTACAGACAACCAAACCATTCCATTTCCCCCGTTTGTTTTGATGAATGATTCTTCATTGCTTAAGCTACCCGATTTCTGGTGGTGTAAGGTAGACAAGCATGAACTTTAAGATCTCATTATAAAACATGTACACTACAAATGGCTATGGGATTTCCTTTGGGATGATGGAAATGTACTGGAATTAATGGTGATGGTTGATTAACTTTGTGGTATACTGAGTTGTAAAATAATCATAATAATCATACAACTCACACACTGTGTCTGATCACTCCAGGGAACATCTCTTCTCTTCCCCATTCCCTGACTGCCATTTGTTAATCCATATGCACCACACACAGAAAATCAGAACATGGATGGTGTCCAAAATAACGTTAAATTTATACGGTGTTTCCATATAAATCTATGCCAAGAAGCGCAATGGTATTTGTTTAGGAGCAGGATGGAGCTCTTGCTTTTCTGCTGCTAAATGCATGTGTTCCATAACCTGGGGACACACAGAGCAGGAAGATGAGTAAAGCAGCCTAGAAAAGAAGCCAGATTTTTTTTTTTTTTTCAAATTTTGGCTGCACTGTCTCATCCAACATCCTCTTTTAAGTATGCTGACTAAAAATATAAATTCTTCTTTATTATTGTCCCTCTAACTATGTCCCTCCTGTCCAGCATGGAGGATCACAGTCCCCAGAGTATCTTTGACCTCTTCCTATTCTATTCAACGAGATGTCAGGCTAGGAGATTTTACTGCATACTGACATTATCAAAGATTCTCTTCCAAACACCAGCATAGAAGGTTTTAAGTTTTAGAGGGATACGTTTTAGCATAAAATAGGCTATTCAGAAAGTCTACAGGCATGAAGTCATCAGTCATAAAGGACCTGTTCTGAGTCACTTCAAATACAAGCTTAAGGGACTGGGTCCTACTTTAAAAGCAAGATGCCGAGTGAGAGGTGGATGGTACTTTGGCTGAAAATTTTTATTGCTCTTTATAGAGTAAGTGCATTAGAAGAAAGTAAAGGTAAAGCAAACACAATTCCAAGAGACTAAGGAAAACTAGCTGGGTGACCTTACATTTCTGAGACACTGAAGGAACCCTGCCATGTTTCAGGACCACTTTTAATGTGTTTTCTACCTGAGGGGAAGTATAGTGCTTTGATTTTGGGTGCTGCCCAGGAGTATCTGTGCAGTGAGACACAGCACAGGGACCCAGGGCCAATGACCCCAGGATCTTTGAATTTCAGTGCTCCACCTCTTTTGGCCTCCTCATTGCTCTGCCCTAGTACTGATGAGGTTTTCCATGCTGGAGAACTGTCAGTTACATGGCTCATTTTATTATTTCACATCAAATGTCTGTGAAAATAACCTTTCTACACAACAATGTTATGTAATGTGCTTTGATTCAATTTTACAAATGTGAAATGAGTGGCATCAGGGACATCGGCATGTCGTGCAGTAGCTAATATCGCCTCATAAGTACCAGGCTCACCAGGAACGACACAAACCCTTTATACTTGTATGTGTTTACATTTACTCCCCATTTTGTCCTCTCCCAGCAAATATATTATCTGCAGGGGAAGTTAAGAATATATTAGCCTTTCCGGAATGAGGCTCCATCCCTCTATAAAGAAGATGACCTAAATCCTCAGTGGAAGCTTCCAGTGCGTGGATTAGAAGGTGGCCTGGAGACAGATGTACAGGCAGAGGAAATATCCATGAGCCTCGACCTCACAGCAGCAGAAGACCCTTCAGATAAAGAAAACCTTTTCAGTTTTGATTTATGCAATGTTTTTAGGGGGATTTTATCAGTGATCATGGAGAAGGCAATTTTGAAGGCATATCATTTTTCCTTCACAAGGAAGGTGATGAGGTTTTTAGGACAGGCTCGATGCATTTGCTTATTTTTTGTAAAAATGCCTCAAGAAGTGACTATTTAGTAGAAGAGAAATTGATTTGAAGCCCTGCCAACCTAGGAAACTAATGCATGTCCATACCTAGGATGAGAAAACAGCTGTAGGAAAAAGAAACACATTTTATATATAATGTGAAACCTCTCTGGCTATGCAATAATTTTAAAATACAGCAAATTTCTACTCTACATGTGTCATCTAGTGTGCTGCTATCCATTTAGAAACTGCTCAGTAAATATTTAATAGTTGTCTCATTGTCGTGGAATAGAGTGAGGTCAAACTAATTTTGGGAAAATAAGAAAACATAACTATGAAATATATTTTAAAAACTGGGAACAGCTTCAGGCTACTTCAAGTTGAACTCTGGACTGATTTTGGAACTTGCAGATGGGAAATGCACCACATACAGGAAAAACAGAAGGGCAGCAAGAGTGGGACATTATCCAGTCACAAGTTATATCAGACATTGGAAAATAAATGATTGTAGGAAAAAAAATCAGTTCCAATTGCAAAAGTATCTTTCGTGAACATAATATCAGTGTATTATGTTCTAGGGAGAAAGAAACAAATTCTAGTCTTTGCCTAAAGGATCTTATAGCTGAAGTATAATTGTTCCAGATTTAAGGTACATCCTAACAGAAAAACTGAGGTGCTGAAAGTAGCTGCCTCTTCTGAAACATTAACTAAGTAAATCTGAAATCACAGGTTTCCATTAAAACAGTGACTCTTAAAAAGTAGATTTAAAGAGGGCACTTGTGATGAGCACTGAGTGTTATATGTAAGTGATAAATCACTAAATTCTACACCTGAAACCAGTATTATCCTATATGTTAACTAACTAGAATTTGAATAAAAACTTGAAACAAACAAACAAACCAAAGCTAGATTTGAAGGCAACGTATTCTGTACCCCAAAATGCAAAAACAAGATTCCTGGTAAAAGAAAATAACTCTCTGAAATCCCAAAGCAAGTGAAAAACTATTAAACCCAATATCCATTATTTGGCAGTAGCTGCAAGGAGAACGAAGCTATTTTGCCCATGAAGAATGAATTTTATGGATAAAGAGGAAAGGTTTTGCACACAATGGAACATTGTCTAAACTGGTCTCACTTTCCACAGCTCTTCTCACTCAGTGTAATTTGAATTCATTATGAGAAAAAAATATAATGGGACATTTTTTTACTTGGGAGAAAACGTCATTTTTTCATCAATATTAAGATGGTCTCCTCAAATCAATATTGAATTATAGAATGAACTAATATAAGAAGGAGGGATGGATTTCAGGCCATTTCCTGTTGCAGAAAGAGACCCCAACCACCACTTCGGTTAGGGACCTGTTTTCTTAGAGGCTTGCTGTGGGCACAGTGTTTGTATGCACCCATGGAAACCCATGTTGTATCTGATTCTATGTTCATCAATAATGAAAAAAAAAAAAAAGTAGAGTGGTTTCCTTTGTTTTCACTTCAAACTAGAGATGTTAAAATATCCCAAGGGACACTGTTGTTGACATAGAAGGCTAAAGAGGGATGAGTTATTGGTACATGTGTGTGCATGTGTGTGGGGGGGAGCGTGGGTGTGCATATGTGGGTGGGTGGGTGTGTTATTGCCAAAAGGCTTCAATGTATGTGTGGCCTTTCTCCCTGATATGTGAACAGATGGTCTATAACGGAAGATTTCTTTCATCTTAATCTTAAAATATTTTTAAATCTTTTTTTCCACAATCTCCCTTTCTCTTATTTTGTAGATTTAATTTTTCCTTCAACTTTCCACCTGCTTTAGTCCACCTCTCTCTTCTTCCTCTATGTTTACGACCCTAATAATGGTTCATTCTGGGGGTGGGAGAGTTTATAGGGGGTCAAGTTAAAGGGAACATGATCCTTTTGCATAACTCTTGTTAATGCCCCAACATTTGTTTTATACATTACATTGGACTAAACATATGTCAAGCAATTTGCTGAAGACAGCTCACTTACAGGCATATTTACATATGCCTGCCTCTGGTATCACTTATAAGGGTAATAGCAATCCACCTGTTTTGTATGGCCAAAATCATTCTTTGGAAGTCTTACCATGGTAGCTTTAAAGCTGCAAAATAAAAACTTTGCTGAGAAAAGTGTTTATTTTTAAAATATTGTATAGTCTCCTCTTTCCTCTTCAAATAAAAAAAAGTCATCAAACACACCTTTAAAGGCCAGCTCCTTTAAAAATATTACCAGAATGCTTTGGTCCAGAACAATATCCAAAACTCTACAGCCAAAAATCCTTTTGTGAGCTCTGGACTCAGACAGCCGATGGCCTCTGCGCATATTTTGGTGTGTGTTTAGGTGGAGCTTCCTACAAATGGACCGAGATGGTATCTTAGTTTGTGAGGGATGCCATAATAAAATACCACAGACTGGGTGGCTTAAAAAACAGAAATTTACTTTCTCACAGTTCTGGAGGCTAAAAGTCCATGATCAAAGTACCTGCTAATTTCATTTCTCATGAGGGCTCTCTTTCTGCTTGTAGACAACCACCTTCTTAGCCATGTCCTCACATGGCTTTTCCTCAGTGCTGGTGTGCAAAGAGAGAAAGAGCAAGCTCTCTGGTGTCTATTCTTAGAAGAACACTAATCTTATCTCATCGGAGCACCACCCTTATGAACTCATTTAACCTTAATTACTTCCTTAGAGGCCCCATCCCGAAATTCAGCCACACTAGGGGTTATAGCTTCTATAAACATATAAATTTTAGGAGAACGTAAGCTTTCAGTCCATAACAGAACGAAAATTGCACACAGGACACTTAAGGAGGCTCATTCTCAGGCTTACACCTGTAAGGAAGTACAGAGGGCAGGGCTGAGCAAAAGAGAAGGCAACTTGCAGTGTGGTTGCAACAGAGGCCTCTGCCCACCCGAGGGGTGCTGTGGAGCTAGGACAGTCCTTCAGACTAGTCTCAAGCAGTAGAAAAGGGCCCATTATTTGTATTCTCACAACAGCTGGTCACTAGTCACAAGCTGCCCAATGGAAATAGCATGAACAATCATAGCAGTTTGCTGTGTCCAAGGACAATTCCCAGTGAAGGATACAGCTTTGACCTGTCAGCAATTCATATTTCTATTAGCAGGGGGAGAGGCACATTGGTCCTGGAGCAAGATTGTGAGTGAAGTACCTCGTTGTCCCTTGCACTGTCAGATTCACTTGCTGTTTGTAGGAAGTTTGCCCCATGTGGAAAGAGCTTTCCCAGGGTACTGGTTGGGGAGCTTGAAAATAAATGGAAAGAAACACAAGCTGTGTTATTGCACTTGATCTGAAGGCTGTAACTGATACTCATCATCCTTTCCTCCAGTACTCGTTCTAGATCCCCTTCACCCTTGGCCAATTCCTCTGCTGGCCTAGGTGGTGGCTTGCCTGGTGAGGGCCACTGAGTCCCTAATCCCTGAGAGGTCTGGGTCCCAGGAGTTACCATGTCCTTCTCAGATAATAGTTATTGTACTTACGCATTTAATCTTAAAGCTGGGTGACAGAGCAAAAGAGATGCTTTAGTAGGTCACCTGAGCTCAAAACACATTCTACCCTTCCCCATTACATAGCAACAGCCCTACCTGCTCCTGCTGATCTGAACTAACTGCTCCTATCAGTGCTCACTCCTTTCTTTCACTGCTAGTCCCTTATCATGAGAAGACCAAAGTATCCAGATGAAAGACATAACTTAAAATCTAGTGAGATTTTACTCTCTTCTCCTGGTGAAATCATTACATATTCGAGAACCATGATCTTTAGACCCACCAAGCCTGAAACTTTGTGACAGAAATCACAAAATCCCTAGAGAAAAACTAGGGGTGATGGTAAGTGAAACCATTTTAAATTCCATCCTTTGGTTCCCAGTCCTATGAATTCTAGATACAGAGGATATAGGACAATAAAATAGTCATCAATTTTCAGTGTACACCATGTCCTGAAGTATGGCACTCCATCTCTACAAGGTATGATTTCCAACCCAACACCTCAGTTGCATGTTTAAAACACCATTCCACTGCTATATCAGACTGACAGTTTCTGGTTTGTGGGACTCAGTCCATTCAGGCTGATATAATAGAATACAAGAGACTGGGTGGCTTATAAACAATTTATTTCTCACAGTTCTGGAGACTGGAAAGTCCAAGCTCAAGGTGCCAGCAGATTCGATACCTGGTTCAAGATGGCCACTTTCCCTCTATGTCTTCACATGGTGGAAAGGACAGGGGAGCTTTCTGGGGTCTCTTTTATAAGGGCATTAATGCTGTTTGTAGAGGCTCCACCTTCATATCCTAATCACCTCCCAAAGGCCTCACCTCCTAATACCATCACATTGGGGATTAGGTTTAAACAGGTAGACCTCTTGGTCCTGTGTCCACTATGGTGACTACATATAACTTTGTTTTTATTTAGAGAAGTAGTGCAGTATTGCATGTTAGCAGATTCATCTCCAGAAATCTTTAATAGAGATGCTTGTCAAGGTCCTGCCCTAGGAAAAGAAATCCCATCTCCAAACTATGTGGCAAACCCATTAAGGATGAATCACTGCCTCTTCAAGAGTGAAAGAAATCCAATGCAGTCAACTTTCTAGTAAGTTAGCTCACCTTGGGGGGAATGGGCCATACCGGGGGCTAACTGTTGGTCTATGATACTTACCAGTTGGACTTTGGGCAGCAATCATAGCAAAATCATCCTCATTGAGTGAAGATCCATGCTATTGGGCTTTAGATATCATTTCTGTCGCCATGGCAACTCCGTTTATGTGTCCTTTATGCCAGCTCTGTGGCCAGTTGATAGGTGCTGGCCTATATGTCATTGATTTTCAGTGTATACCCCTGCTCCAAATGAACAAGAAATGACTAGTACATGGGAGGTCTTGGTTGTTTAATTCCTCTGATGGGCATTGAGTTGTGATCCAGAGACCTTCACTCCTATAGATCCCTTCTTGTGCCTCTTCCCCTGACCCTCTTGTCCCAGAGCTTTTAATCTTTCTCTCTCTAGGATCTAGACAAACTAGCCAGGACATTAGCAGAGATTTTAAATCTTCTTTCTGATAGAATGGGAAGGAATGCATTTCCAAGAAAGGCATATACCAGCGCCACAGGCTACCTTTGTCTGCTCTAGTAAAATTACCACATCTCACACAGCACCTGCAATTAGAACCACTATGTGTTGAAATCTATGGTTGTCCATTGTAAACTGTCGTCATCCATCCAGTCTTAATAGAGGCCAGATCAGTGAATTTAAATGAGGATATAAGGGTGACCATTAGCCCTACATTCTTCAAATCTTTGAAAATAGTAATGATTTCTGCCAGTCCTCCTGGGATGTAATATTAGTTTTGATTTGCTATTTCGCTTGGGAAGTGGGTCATTTTCAAGCCATTATAATAGCACTTTTACCCCATCTACCCCCAGCCCTGGGTCAGGAAAACAAGAGGAGGATTCTGCTAGCTACCAACTACATCCATTCCAATTATAAACTCAGGGACCATATATATTAAAACCAGGTAACTCTGTAAACCCAGTGGACTCACTGTGATTTGGACCCAGGCCAGGAATCCATTTATTACCTAGCTTCCACATGCCTTCACTCAAACAGGCAGGCTAAGGTAGAATTTGTGTACTTAGGTATCAATGTCAATTTAGACTCTGTTCTTATAACCCTGGAAACATGAGGGTATTTCCCTTTTGCCAATGCTTAATTATCTATGTAAATGGCTAGAGATCCCTTGGGGGAAGAGTAGGGTAATTACTGCTGAATATACTTGTCACAGTATTGCAGACTCCTTCCTATTAGAGACCTGTCCTCTCCTTCAGAGAGGGATTTGAGGTCTTAGAACAATCTCAGCTCCAGAATCTGGCAATCATCCAGACTTCTAATCATCCAACTGATTTCCTTTAGTTGTATCATTAAACAATGCTCTTGTTAGTTTCCCATATACCTTGCCCCTAAACTCAGTTTCTATGACTACCTGTAGTTCTCTGTCAGTTGGGACTCCCTGGATACATTTTGGTCTTTCTATTCATTGCAATAACTCTGCCCCCCACCGCGCCCCCCGCCGCTTTTGGTAGTTAAGCACCTCACCTGATCTGTCTTATTTCAGGGAGTCCAGTTCTATAAGAATATCTCCTGCTCCAGCCCCAGCATATGAAGGAAAGGCACCACAGACCTTCTTAATGATAGCATTTCCCCTCTCACCAGCACAGCCTCTTTGGTAAATAGGATGTCCTCTGTAGAACTTAGTAGGCAAGTGGATTTTCCAACCTGATATAACTACCCCAGCATACTATTTTTCTGAGCCTATTGATCTTTTTTTCCTTTGTCTTGATGGTTCTATCATCTCTATTTAATGTGAGATATCACTTTTTTAAATTAATAAGAGCCATCTCTCAGAGTCCTTGTCATGGTGTTAAACCCTGTATCAGAGAAGAATGCCCCATATCTATAGGCTACTACCCCTTGATCCAATGTCACTGGCATCCTTTTCCCATGCAAACTCTTCCAGCTCCTGCTGGTACATATTAGCAGATCCTACAGCTCCCCTGGTAAATAGCCCCTCTCTTCCCTCAGCAGGTCCAGAACATCTCATCAATCTATGCTAGGATTTGACCTCTGTTTTGGTCTATTGCCAAGCAGGGAGGTGGATGTAAATTCTGATTAGGGGCAAACATTGTCTTGTAAGATGTCTACCTCATTTGAGACCTCTAAATGATTTTCAACAAAATGCCGAAATAGGAAGATGTATTAGAGGAACCTATCTCCTAGCAAGGGGGGAGTTGTCCAGTTCTGCAGGACCAACCAAATAAGGGGAATCTGTGAGTTCAAGGTCCTCAACCTTGAAATTCCTAAATATGTTCATCCCAATTTTCAGAGTCTCAGGGCTTTCACCCTCGTGAGGAGACCTACCAGGGCTCAGAATTCAACCTTTTTGGAATTCCCATTATTCTTATGATTAGGTTCTGATCAGTGCCCTCAATCTTGTGTCCTCTGATTGTAGATTAAGTGCTCCAGTTTTACATGGTGCCTAAAATAGGTGATTAATCAGCCTGAGCCTGTAATAATTTCTTTTCAATGAATTAGTGGTACTCATTAATCCAATTCCACAGTCCTTATGGTTTTCCCTTTTCTCTTTCAAGAGCCCAAAATCATGCATCGGTCAGTGTATCTCCTTCTACCAGTATCCCATTCTAGTTCTCCACAGGGGTATGTTTAACAATTGTACCATTACAACATGCCAAGGGCAATCCATACACCACCTACCACCAGTGATAAGGTCCTCATTGCCAGATGGCTGGCAAGTGATCCATCTCAAGAATTCTATTTTAGATTTGGCTTCCCAGGACCACCACTAACAACTGCCTTCAGTTGGGCAACTTGGACACAGACTTTGAGACACAGAACTATTTGTAGAAATGTATGGGAAATGATCTTAGGGGGTTCAGCTGCAAGGAAGTAAAGGACAAGGCAGAGGGAAAAGTTGATCAACTAAGGCCTCCGACAATCCTAAGGAAAGATTTGGAGCTGGGAAGATCCCTTGGAGTTATTTCAAAGAGAAGTAAAGGAGCAGAGCCTTAGTATTTCCACATCTACCATTGACCTGCGGCAGAAAAGGTAGCTATAATCAGGAGCAATATAGTTCCCTGAGGCTGAGGGCAATTTCCAAGGAAGGGCACAGCTGTGAACAAACGGCAGCCACTATTCTCAGCAACTGAGGAATGGATGCGTAGGCTCCGAAGACAGAATCTGAGCAGAATATCACAGTATCCACTATCTAACTACTTCACATCCTTCAGATTTCAGCTCAGTCATCGCTCCCTCTGGGAAGTTTTCCCTGACCTTGACCCAACCCAACCCTTCTCTCTGCAATATGCCACATTCTGCCCAATTAGGTCCGATCCCCTTATTGTAGACATTCTTCACTTCCTGCATTCTTCTTTCACAGAGCTTACCATACATTTAATTATATGCTTCCTGGTGTGATTATTTGATTAAAATCTGTCTTCTCCATAACTTATCAGCTCCTAAAGAGCTTACGTAGAGACTATGATATTTTTGTCCATTACTGACTCTCTAGTGCTTAGCAGAGGACCTGCTGTATATTAATGCTCATTCAAGATTTATTTGAATGAATATCACATTGATGAATCACTGTCATGGATGGTGCTCACTGTAACAATGACACTATTATATGGTAAACTCACCCAGGAAGCTATTGCAAAGAACAGATTTCTGCAAGAAAGCATATCAATTCTTCTGTCAGAGAAAATTGTGTTCTTGGATAAAATTCACAGCTTCTGGAGAGCTGCACATGAAACTATCAGACAGAGTGAAACAAACACTCACTAGTCAGATTGTCCTGATACCTTCTGAATCAAAGACATGGTAGCTGTGGCCACCAGATCTCACCCTCATCTTTATATATTTAAAAATATATATATACACAGGGATTTTTTCTGCAAACAAAAAAAGTGCTTATAAAACTGTGTCTGTTTTGCCTTGCCTGACTGAATTCACATTTTAGTTCCATGTTTATTGATCATGATGTTGCTAAATAATATGCAAATTCTAACCTAAGGTGGTAGAGCAACAAAAGTTTTAGGGATGCCTTTATTTTATATGTCAAAGGGCACTTGTGTGTGGTTCAATGTCAGTTTTCTTCTTATGTATTGTCTCTAATACTGACTCACAGAGAATTTTTCCTTTGCTTTATCTGAAGTGATATTTAATCTTTTTTTTTTTTTTTACAAATGAAGATCATGTAGAAATTCCACTTATTCCTTTCCTGTAATCATCTTTTTTATTTGTCATGAGATACACAAATATTTTCCTCCTGCAGGAAAAATGTTGGGACCCCATGAGGAAGGTTGATGCACTTTAAAAGGCTCCTGGTTATGTTATGGAACCTGGACTGGATCGCCTGACTGAAGAACCAAGCGGCACCCGGAGATCTTGGAGGATAGGTTTATTTAACAGCGGCAGGCTCAGAGGAGAGTGGTCTCCAAATGTCTGAGCCCCGAGCACAAACAGAGGGGGCAATTTATACACTTCTACTTACCCGTACTTGGCACTTTTGGTGCGTGCGTGAAGCGGGGCAGGGAGAAGGACCCGGATTGGTGCAGGCGGGAAGCAGAGCAGGGAGAAGAACACGAAAGAGCCCCAGGGCAAGGACTGGGACTCTCTCACTGGCTCGGTTGGCCATCTTAGGACACAGATTTTCCTTATCAGTTAAACACCAAAAAAATGACTTCCACTGTAGTGCTTCAGCAGACCCTGGGCCTAAAATGGCTATTTGGGACTTATTGAATACTTTTATATCTACTGAATACTTTTTAGCCTACTTTTTAGAATCCATGCACTGAAACTTTTTTTTTAAAGATTTTATTTACTTATTTGACAGAGAGAAAGACAGCGAGAGAGGGAACACAAGCAGGAGGAGTGGGGGAGGGAGAAGCAGGCTTCCTGCCGAACAGGGAGCCCGACATGGGGCTCGATCCCAGGACCCTGGGACCATGACCTGAGCCGAAGTCTGATGCTTAACGACTGAGCCACCCAGGCGCGCCCCCATGTACTGAAACTTTTAAGTTCATATTTAGACCATTTAAATCCATACTGAAACAAACTCAGTCAGCTATGTTAGGTGTACAGGATTTAGTTATCATGACAGTCCTGTTGAAGTCAAACAGCACTATGAGCAAGACTCCTACTGTGGTCAGATCCCAAGTTCTAGATCAGTGAGTTCTAGACCATTCTTGCCAGGTGGTTTAGGATGGCATTCCATGAAATCCAAACAAGGAAGCTTTGTTATAAATTCTCCTTGATTCTGTAAGAATGCTTTGGAGGAGGAACGTCCTAATTGAGAGGGATTTCATCTCAATCTACTTCATAAGTCTCATGCTTCCATTTCAAACCTCGACCACCAGAATCTTAGCTTGGCTTTTGCTATTTAAGAAGCACTGATTTCCAAAGACTATTGTTTCTAACAATGGCTCTGTGTTTATCTCAAATAAAAGGTAAGGGATTTGTGAACAGAACATTGATCCAAACAGTCAATATCATGCTTTGTCATCCTGAATTAAATGGTTATATTTAAAGATTAGTACAGAATACTAAGGATGCCCTGAAGCGAATTGCTAAAGGAAATTGGCCAACTGGACCTGCCAAGTGTTTTGTTGTGTGACGTGTCAGCTCATGTTCCAGCCAGTAGTAAGTCATGATGAATTAAGTGACCACATCTCAGTATTTACTTGGGGGTCTGATAAACAATGGACTATATTCCACATGCTGTCCTGCCACTTATATCACCTTCATAATACAAGATTTGGTATGTGCTGGGAATTATGAAACTCTGTTTTTGTTTAGCAAATACATGTAGAGCAATATTGTATCCCTCACTATTCTAAATGCTTCAGCCTCAACATATTTAATAGATGGGTTTGGGACACTGACTGAGAACACAGGTTCTATGTCGTAAGACATCAAGAATAAAGGTGGAGTTATGGCCCATGTGCATATTAATCAATTGCCAAATTCCCCCCCCCCCAAAAAAAACACTCAACAGCAAGACCACTCAAAACATCTCCAACAGAGCCCGTTGGAATGGCTTATTACTGACATTGGGTGACACGACAAATTTACCACATGTTGGACACAGTAAGCTTTCTCTGATTTCTACTACTGAGATGAAGAGATGTTATAGTTCTATAAATCAATATAATGAAGATTTAGATGCACAAAACCGTGTCCACTTGGAGACTAAATTATAATAGTACCCAAATATGTATAACTGATATGTGTGTTAGGATTGCTGATAGTAGTGTTTTGACATTTTTGAGTTATTGTTCCATGTTTCAACAATATAGAGGGAACTGAGACCAGTTCTGCATATGTCTAGATGCTCAAATAAGAATCCTCTTTTCTAGGGGCGCCTGGGTGTCTCAGTCAGTTAAGCATCTGACTCTTGGTTTCAGCTCAGGCCATGATCTCAGGGCTGTGAGATGGAGCCCCATGTCGGGATTCACACTGGGCGTGGAGCCTGCGTAGGATGCTCTCTCCCACTCCCTCTGCCCCTCCCCCACCCCCTTTTAAAAGAAAGAGAACCCTCTTTTCTAAAGTCTTCATTATTTTTATTTCCCTGCTACCCAACAGAATATGATGATTTTGACCTTCCCCTTTTAAATTGAGGTCATTGTTGTGTAAGTCCTGAACACTGCACTATTCCTACACCAATCACTGTATCTTAGATATCACGGTCCCTCATCAGGTTTTATTTACAGTATTGACCTCATAAGCAGTGGCATTTTCGTACATTCCTGTCTTATCAACCTCCCTTAGGCATGAGCTCGTGTATTAAACAGCGTGTAGCTCTGTGTTTGCCGTCACTAAAGCCTCTCTTCTACCAGCACTGGATGTGGAGCCATGGCCGGGGCTGCAGCATGGGAGCTGGCAAAATCTCAGAAATGTTCAATGCATTTCCAAAATTGCTTGTGGCCTGGATTGCCTTTTCAAAAATATTTTGTGCAGAGCATATAATTTTCTCTTGTTCCGTGACATTAATGGATTGCTCGGTCTATAAACTTCTTTTTTTATTTAATACAAACACTCACTTTAATCGAAGCTACCCGACTTTGACAGATGACACGCCAAGAGGACTCACAGACTCTACTGCAGCTTAAATAAGTGTGTGCATTCACTTATCTCTGGTTATTTTCACTGTACAGTGCTCTGCTTGTCTATCCCAAAACAAAAACAGATGGTGTGCTTTCTTCTGCTGCAGGCTCTGCTAGCCGTTCTTGTAGAATGCGTGGAAGATGTTTGCAAGTCCATTTTTCTTTATAAAGAAAAAAAAATGTGTAGTGAAGGCGTCCAATGACCCTTAAATTATAGTGAGAACTTAACCCCCAATGTAAGGCTGATAGAGTGTGGGGGGAGTGGAAGATTTTCAGCCAATTATTCTGATTTCTGGCTTGAACTTCATTCCATTTTCGCACCATTCCACTCAGTGAGTTGTTTTAGAAAAGTTAATATCAGGCATTGAATGAAATTAAAACACTTATTTTCAAGTTTAAAGTAAATAACACAGCACTCTGAAAAACGAAGTTGACTGATTTCTCTAAGACTAAATGAAAGAACTTTAAAAAGCAGGGATGATACCCTAGCAATGTTTCTAACTACATGTATTTAAATCTAAGTAAATATCACTTATAGAAAATCTTATCTCCTCTGGAGAAACGACTGATCTGACAAGGAATACTGATCTGAGAGCAAGCTTTCTGAGTGAATCGAGGATGCAGATGACATGAGCTGCATGAATTGCATTTGACTTAATAACTAACGACATCATATGTAGAGCTGCTCTGGTCATTAACTTATTATTTAAATTACTTAAGGGTAAGCAGCTTACCCCATGCCCCCATTGCACTGTTTATTAGCAGGATAGTTCTGTGTCCAAATCCCTGTGGACTGCTATCATTGTACTGGTTTTGCTAAAAACTTTTAGAATTTTTCTTTCATTTGGTACTATAGCAACCAAAGAGTCATTTCTAAAATATTATTTTGCCACCTTCTTGGTACTTATTGTAATAAAAGGCAATTATATGTTTGTTTTCTGATGTCTCCCTGATGTCACAAGTTAATAAAAAAAATCCAAACAACCTACTTTTCTTCGAAGCAGATAACATTCTGCTGACTCTAAAACAGGCTCATTAAGGGCTGAATGTTCTGATTTCTTTAGGTGTTAGAGAAGCAAAGGAACTTAGTAGCAGTCAATTCCACCTAGCCCCTAGTAGAGAGAGAGGTGTTAGGAAAACTGGGATATTCTAGGTGATGTCTGGGGATACATCTCTTATCCCAGATCTCAAAGCACCCCAAATCCAGAGTGATCCCAATCTTATTCTCAGCTGAGAATTGATTATGATCATCAAGATATCAAAAAAGGGTGCCAGTGGTGCAGCCACTTTGGACAACAGTTTGGCAATTCTTCAAAATGTTAAGCCCAGTTACCACAAAACCCAGAAATTCTACTCCTGGGACTGACTGTTGATGGGTATGGGAGTTTCTTCTCAGGGTAATGAAAATGATTTAAAATTAATTGTGGTGATGGTTAAGATCAGTTAAGATACTGATACTGACTGAAATGTATGCTTCCGATGGGTGGATTTTATTGTATGTCGTTTTCATCTCAATAAAGATATTTAAATGGATACCATGTATTGATAACTTACTATGTGTCAAACAATTAGGAAGTTTATACACATAAACTTATTTAATTTTCCAAACAATCCTTTGATAGATGAGGAAACCTAACCTTGGAGACATTAAGGGTCTTTCCCTGGCTTACACAACCAGGAAATGGCAGAATAAGTCTATCTGATTCCATAATTACTAAGCTATATAGTTTAGTCATCACTATATGCTTCCTTTAAGAAGGGAGCAGTTGTAAGAAACTCAGCCAATCGGATGGCTTTCAAAGCCCATGTAGTGTTTTGCTAACACATAGCAACCTCTCAAAGCACTAAGCATCATTCTGGTGCTTTTTTGAAGGAAATACTGCCTACATGACCTATATAGTCTGGGTGATAGAATTTTTGTTGTTGTTATTGAGTGGTAAAGTGGTTTAAATTGGTTCAAATATGTGTTTTTACAAATATTTAGAAGGATTCTTTTTACTTAGAGTTTTATAAGAACAATGAGATCATTGAGAAGGCTCATGACATAAACTTTTCAATCTACTTAATATTTAATTAAAATATAATCATAGTAGCATGTAGTACAAACTACAACCAATACACATGAAAATCTGACATTAACTTCCATTTGGGAATTGGGAGATTTACAGGATAGTAAAGAAGAAAAGAATCTGAAATAGTGCCCCTCTGGTCACACTCAGGGAAGGATTTTTCCAGTTCTGTGGTGCCAACCACTATGCTAAATCTTTTACTTACATTTCCATATGCTTTCTTCATGATAATCCCAACATGTGTGTTACTATTGCCACTGATAGATTAAGCTAAGTATTAGAAAGGTAAATTACCAATATCACATAAGTTACAAAGTGAAAGAACCTTGATTTAACCTAAGCCATGCGTGGTGCAGAAGGCCATGACCTCCCTTATTGATGAAGCTGTAATTACATGTGCTGTATTAGTCACTAGAAACGATGAAGTGTCACAACGTGAACCTAGAACACAAGTCCCCAGCTACTAAGTCCAAATGGGGAAGAAGACAATTCATGGTTCTCAACAAATTTCAGAAATCTTACAGTTTATTCTCTCATCCCAAATCACATTATTTCTTTCCCCAGATATTTCTTTACTCAGGATGGAGGCAGGGCTCTGGGGTAAATGCATGTAAAACACCCTTCTAAATATGACATCAGCTGCCTAAATACCAGGCCTCCAAGACATTAAGACTGTATTCTATTTGATCCTATACAAGGCAGGAGATCCTAGTTGGTGGCAATGCCAAATATCTTGATCTTTAATCATATCATATTATTACTGTGGTAAAATTGCCAACCACAGCTACCAGCTTTGAAACTAACCAAGAATCAATTCATCCAGTTGCATCTGTTTTCCAGCTGGTCATAAGGTGGGAAGCATTGTCCTGTAAGTAACCTACATGATTGTCTTTTCAAAAGAAAATGAGAAACTATGTAACAGTGTTTCAAATCTCATTTTTTCTGATCTATTCACAAGTGAGCAATCTACATTTCCTAAGCGCTATTATTACTTGACTACAAAGTTAAATTATTTTTGCCTCTCTCTCCAATCTGTCTTCTCATATTGGATAATTGATTGGTTTGCTGTATTTTCAATTGTGTAACTTAAATGCAACTAAAAATGTGTGACTCCTAGGAGTGTTAAAGTTATAGGCAGACTACTGCATTTTTTTCAACTCCCTAGATATCTCAAATAAACCCCTTAAGCCCCCCAAATCCAAAGTGTTTACAAAATTAAACTGTTTCTTTCCCTGGGCATAATCATTGCTTGCTAATCAATATCTGTGGAGTTTGGATTAATATGGGGGAAAGTGGATAACCAAGCTAAAATTTATATTTTGGTGCCAGCCCAACAGATATAAAAAGGAACTTTAGAATTTCTTCAACTAATGTATTTAAAACTACATATTTAGCCTACCAACTCAAAGAAAATTATAAAATACCCTATAAATTAGAGGCAAAATATCATGGAGAACTGGGCACCAAACTTTACACTCTGTGCCTCTAACAAAGAGATACAAAGTAAGACTATTATCTCGCCACCTGGAAGCCTGTCTTGTACTAGACACAAGATTTCGAGCAAGTTACTTACTATCCCTACCCTTCAATTTTCTCATTTATAATGGGATGATGCTTAGAGCTTTTTGTCAGCTCTATAACTCATAATTCCAATAAATTTTGATCATTTCCATGTCTTACTGGAATACATAATAAAGTTGAAAATATTTAATAGAAGTGGAGCGTATAAAAATGAATTACACTTTTTCTAGAATATTTTTTACTGAAAATAAATAAAAAAATAAAGAACCAAAATTATTTTGCTTTAGACGTTACTTAGATTTAATCTCATGACTACTCTAGGCATCTCTGGTTACGTTTCACTGTTTTGATTTGCTTTTTGAGATGCATTTGACGCTAAATCCTTTTGTTATAAAGGGTGTGAATTCACTTTGTTTCACTAACATCTAGACCTATAAAGACTTACATCAAGCATGTGTGTGAACATGTGGGTGAGCAAGAGAGAGAGAAAGAGACAGAGAGACAGAGAGAAGGAAAGGGAAAATGGAATAAGCATAGACAATTGTTCATCAAGAACAAGAAAACAAAAATAGTAAATGGAAAGCAATTTAGAGTTTAGGTGCCATCTGCATGTTATGACTCATATTCTTTTTCATTTGTGGAAACCAAGTGATGTAATGCTGCTAAATTTTGAGTACCAGCACTAGACTTAGTACTCCAAGTACCAATAGTGGGATTGTTTGGTAATAAGTGGTAAAGCATCACTTAACATTACTATATTCTTAGACAAAGAGATCTTATTTTACAGGGTTGAAATATCACGTGTGTGTACATTTACTTTTATGTACGTACCCTAAAATTCAAGCACCAGGTGCAAATAAAAACATTAATTTAATTAAAGTAGAATTTTAAAAATATAGAGAAGCTTTCAATAGTGTATGATAGTGTGTTATTACTCTAAAAATCTCAAGTACCTCCAACAGCAAAGAGTTGTAAGTAATCCAATGGGAACTATTTGAGGAAGAAATTGAATTAGTTGAAAAGGAGATACAGATATCCATAATACAAGGGAAGGATTCAGAGTGATAGGAGAATGGATGTATTTGAATACTGGCAGAGAATCCTTAGATTAACTTTGGTTCTGGATATCTAATTAGAAAGTAAAAGGTCATAATCACTGATTAACAAAAATTAATTCTTACTTCCCACATTCATCTTATCTATCAAACCCAGCTAATGGGTATGGTAGGCAGAGGAATTCCAAAAGCAAAATATTATTTTCCCAAATCCAATCAAACATGACCCAGAGTTTCCAGGAAATATGGTATTGAGTTCAAGTGCAATTTAGTCTATTTAAATTGGATCATGTTGGTGGTTTTCTTTCAAACCCATCCAAGTTTTTTCAAAGAAATAGTCATCATGAATACTCCATAAGGAGAATGTATATAAGTTGTATGGTTATAGATGAGAAATTTTTAGATATATCACCCTTAATCTAATCTTGAGACACATTTTAACACTTAATGTTTATATAAAGAAGAAAATTTAAAGTTAGAAAACATCACACATATCTCAGTCTGAATAATGTGTAAATGTTGGCCCCATGGAAGTTCAACTCTTTATAGGGCAAAGAAAGCTACAGCATGAAACATCATATTCTCCGTGAAGTTCCCAGGATCTAAGAGATAAATTAATTCATGAAAACATATTTTCTCACCATCACAGCACTGGCTCTATCACAGTAAGGAAGTTGAAGGGACTATTTCAAAGGAAAGTATATGCCAGATAACTTTAACAGTATAGGTCTCTCTGAAAATTAAAAATGTATATATTATTCCTAGCTTTATAAGCATATGTAACAAAGTTGAGAACAGCAAATTCTACTGATTTTGAGAATGCATTGCCAATGACCAAGTTTAGAGTAAATACGTGAAGCTATTTTGTCCAATATGGTAGTCACTAGTCACACGTGACTATTTAAACTTAAACCAATTAAAAATAAATAAATAAATAAATAAATAAAATTTATCTAATAAATTTTAATAAAATTTCATAAAGTTTCATAGAATCTAATAAAATTTTAAATAAAATTTAAAATTCAGGTCCTCATACTAACTATATTTCAGTGGTCAGATTTGGCTAGTGGCTACATTACTGGGCAGGATATATAAAAAGTATTTCCATCAGTGCCAAATGTTTTGTTGGAAAAAAATGGTATAGAGATGTTTCACTGTTTTGTTTTGTTACTAATATGTAGACTTCTTTTTGTGTAATAGATGAGTTTCTAAAAATATAAAAAGAATTTGCTTAGTTACATAATCAAACTCTAAATGCAAAAAGAAAATGGGTTTTATAGAGAAAGTACCCCCCTAGAGTCTAAGCTCCATGAAGTCAGGTCATTTCAATATATTAACTACTGCATCTCCACACCTAGAAGAGTGCTAGCACACTAGGTGTTTATTATTTATTTGTCACATTGTTTTATTTATGTTGTAAGCAATAGCTGTTCAAATGTAGTAAAAGTTCATGTTGTCAGCACATATCAACTAAAATTCATGATAATTCAACTGATATAGACCAAAATTTATGCCTGGACTCTGAAAAAAAAAACACTTTAGAAGTAAATTAAGAGTAATATTATAAAGTATAAAAGATTAAACTGGCTAAATGACTTCAGGGACTTTAACATCTCTATTTAGAATGAGCTAATTACAAAAGCATGTTCAATTAGAACTGACCTTAAAAGATTCTATTTGGCAAGAGTTTCTTACCAGTGGTCCTTCTAATTGCAATAGATATTTAGAATGAAAATAGTCCATAAGACAGACATCTGTAATTTAGATTGACCTTTCCACAAATAGTCTTAATTACTGAAATTTTGCTTTATGACATATTTTACTATATCATTTATGCTGTCACTATCTTAAAGACAAATGGGAAAACATAGTTGAAGTCTTAGTTGTATGTTGCTTAATAGTCCAAGAAAACAATTTGATCAGCTACATAAAGGAGCGTAATAATAGCAAGGAATAAGAATAAGACAGAGCGCAGTAATGACAGTGCATGGCTTTACAAACGAGGGCGGCTCACTCAGTGACTGTTGATTTGCACAGTGTACATCAAGTACATTTCTAGTTCTGAGAATGCATGTGAGGTGATTAAGTAAGCCCAGGACTCTGAGGGGTTTATATGTGTGGTGAGCATCTTGCTTTTGCCTGCTCAGCATGCATCCCTCTCCTGCTATAATAGCATTCTGATTTTGCCTTGATGCTCTGCTTTCCTCCCACTTTGAATCAATCTTGACAGACATGTCCAACCTTCTCCTGCAAATGGGGAGATGGTACCCTTGAACCAAGCTAAGTCAATCAGAAGGTGTCTCCCTGGAATTTCCATCTTCAGCAAAATAATACAGAATCTGAACAGGACAGATGTCTGTTCTTCCCAGTTAAAATGCTCTGCTAAGACTGTCAGTTAACTTCTACGTATTAATCCCTATACTTTTCCTATCTTTCCTTTTTGAGATCGGTTCTTCATTTTTTTCCTGATTCTTTAAGCTACCATATTCTTCCACCATCTCCCTTTTCATACAAATTTAGCTAGTTTACTTAGCTAGTTTAGCAAGTGGTTTATTTAAGAGGTGATCCCAGGGAGCATGATAAAAGACCATGGAGAAGAAAAGAGGGAAGGAAGAAAAGCCAGTACAATCATACCTTATCAGTTGTAGGCAAGCAAAGAACCCTCATGGTGTAATGTCTACCAAATGATTACCTAAGTAAAAAACAATTATAGGGGCGCCTGGGTGGCTCAGTTGGTTAAGCGACTGCCTTCGGCTCAGGTCATGGTCCTGGAGTCCCGGGATCGAGTTCCGCATCGGGCTCCCTGCTCGGCGGGGAGTCTGCTTCTCCCTCTGACCCTCCTCCCTCTCATGCTCTCTGTCTCTCATTCTCTCTCTCGCAAATAAATAAAATCTTAAAAAAAAAAAAAAAAAAAACAAAAACAATTATAAATGCATGAAAGTCCTAGGTCTGAACTTTGCCATTAGTTTTCTGTAGAAAACTAGTTTGTAGGGTGGTTTATGATTAAATTGAGATTGGTTCAAAATAACAAAATTGAGCACAAAGATTCAGCACAAATTATCCCCAAACATAGAAAATATATTAACAATATCTTCGTAGGGGAGAACCACAATGGCTATTTTATGACCTAGGTTTCATTAGAGCTTCACTACATCCTCCAAAGTCCTGGTATTTATGTTGTTAATTAGGCACCATTTATTTTTGAGTAATGTAACACTTCCCTTGCCATATTCCTTGATTAGATACTTAGATATAAAACAATATTTTACTTTAACTATACTCTTAAAGCTGCCATTATGAATTCTCTATTCATACTGATAAACTGGTAACTGTAAAATCAAGGTCAGCTCTTGAGAGTGTTATTGACTTGAGCAAATATTTATTAGAAATCTGATAGCACCAAGTTTCCTCCAAGTTAGGAGGTCAGAGTGGTGGTAGCTGGAGGTAAATAAAAGAAAGTCACTTGGGGAACTTGGTTGGCTTAGTCCATTAATCTTCTGACTTTGGCTCAGGTCATGATCTCAGGGTTCTGGGATCAGCCCTGGTTGGGGCTTCCCACTTAGTTGGGGGGGGAGTCTGCTTCTCCCTCTGCCCCACCCCACTGGTGCTCGCTCTCTCTCACTCTCTCAAATAAATAAATAAATAAAATCTTAAAAAAAAAAAGTCACTTAAAAACATCCTCCTCAAGCAGGAATGAGAGATGAGATATGAATCACATATAGCATGGTTTACACTCGATGAACTTATCTCATAGTGAGCAGACTCTAAACAGATGTTGAACACAAGAATATATAAATGACCTATAAAACATGAAAAGATGCCCATCCTCATTCCTTAGGAGAGAAAGATAAATGAAAACTGTACTGAGATATTATTTTCACCTATGGTCCTGGCCAAATAAAATTTCACAAATCATGGTAAAGTGTTAAGAAACAGACATTCTCCAACATGGATTACAGGAAACTAAATTTGATACAATTTGTATAAATTTGTAATTTTGATAGATACGGCCAAACAGTGGTTTGGGATTAAGGGACTTTCCCTTTGATCCTGCACTTTCAAGATTTTTATCCAACTGATCTGCCTGCACATGAACAAAGAACCTGCAGGAAATTAGCAGCATAAACACCTAACAAGCACCAGTACAATGTTGGTGAAATAATTTATGGCATATCCACACAATGCAACACTATATGGCTCCAAAAAAGCGAAGAGGCTGTTTATGTACTGATTTTAAAAAATCTATTATTATACATTCTATGCATGTTATTTTTCCCATAAAAAGGAAGAAAATAAAAATATATATTTATATTTGCACATGTATGTATAAATAAATTCTTAAAGAATATGCACAAAATTAATAAATAGGTTAAGTAAAGTATGTGGCTGGGGGTGGGGAGATTGAAGTTGTTTGTTTTGTTTATTTTTGATTTTGAAGTGGAAGGAACTAAACTGATGAGACAGGGACTTTTTATACTTTTTCATTATTTGAATATCTTATATAAAGAATTAAATAAACAATTTTTTTAACAATTACAAATATCTGTAGCCATGAAGTTGACGTGAAGCAGAATTGAAATGTGGTGTTGCATGGTTTTTTTTGACATCTGTCAAATCTAGCTATCAGGAAAGAGAGGGTCATTTGTTGGGGTGGAGGAGGGCATCTATATTCTTCAATCTCATCTTGATAAATTCATGAAAGATAAAATCTCTGCTCCAGTCTGTCCCAGGTGAAAAATTCCTTATGACATGACAAGGGTTTGTATAATACTCTAAGCCCTCTTCCCATCACAGTGATGTCAATAACTTTTCTTATTAGTTGCTCTGGTGTGTATAATGTGTGCAGAAGTATTCTTTCACTTATAGTCATAGCCTAAGCAGAACAACTAGATATCCAAGTAGAAATGCCCAGTATAAAGTTCGTTACACAAATGTTGATTGAGGAGCAAAGCTTTGAATAGGAATATATATTTAGAATTGATCACTGTTTTAATGGTACTTAATTCATTTGATTGGATGAAATCACAGAGTCTGAGTCCCCCCTGAAATCAGGACTTATGGGCAAGTAGTTTATTTAAGAGGTGATCCCAGGGAGCAGGATAAAAGACCATGGAAAAGAAAAGAGGGAAGGGAGAAAAGCCAGTACAATCATACATTATCACGTCAGTCACTGACTTAGGCAATCAGAGCTTCATTCCAATAGAGCCTTCTGAAAATTATTTAAAATATTTCATTGTCTTGTCCCACTTATGGGTTGACTGGGAGAGATGTTTATCCATCACCTCCCATACTCCAGTAGTTGAGGGTTTATGGAAAGGGTGGGGAGGTTTACTCATAGAAACTTCCAGGCTGAGCCTGAAGGTCCTGTCCCTAGCAGGTTCCCACACTGAAGTTAGAAGCCCCAGGGCAGGAAGTTAAGATGAGGTAATTGTTGCAGCTTGAAATAGCAGATGCCCACACGTTGTTTCAGTTGTGGCTGGAATCAGAAGTGAAGCTGAGAGTGAGGCAGGCCATAAGAGAGCTCTAAGAAGTCAGAGATAGGAGGACGAACTCTGGAGCACTCCAATGATTAGACATTGAGGAGATAAAGAACACAGTATAGGAGACCAAGGAGCAGCCAGAGTTGGAGAAGGAAAACTATACCCTATTGAGTGTCAGGCCAGGTTAATGAGGGTCTTTGATGACGGTCAAAAGAACTCATATTTAAAAATGGAACTGTTTGTTTTTTTTTTAAATGGAAATGTTATGTCTAGTTGACCAGGGGTCGATGTGATGAATGTTGTGCCAAAGGGCATTTCGGATCTAATTTGGAATGCTTTAACAAATGTCTTATTATCGAGTCAAATATGAATTGATGTTTACAGTGGTGAACACGGTCTATGTTTTGCTTTAATAGCATCATGATGTGTGCTCATTTTTTAACTTGAAATTTTTGGCGTTTGCTTATCACTATTCTAATATTCAGAACAAAAAGACTGTTCAATTAGTCATTTGCTTAGATGAAGTAATGCAAACATAATATATAAATTACACAGCCAATAATGTTAAATTTTTCTTCTTTCCATTATTATTAGAATATCTGTCTCCTTATTTGTCTACTATGTATGTATACTCTAGAGCATCATAGTTTTGAGAACCACATGTGACTATTCCTGAATAGGTAGATGAACACATTTCAGAAGAGGAACTAAAGTTGAAAACCTCAAGGGAACATTTAAGGTCCAGCAGGGTTCATACATAAGCTTCCATTAAAAAAAAAAAAAAAAAAAAAACTAAGAATAAACTTTAAAAAAAGTGTGCAAAATCTTTATAAGGGGACACCTGGGTGGCTCAGTCAGTTAAGCATCTACCTTCAGCTCAGGTCATGATCTCAAGGTCCTGGGATCAAGTCCTGCATCAGGCTCCCTGCTCAGTGGGGAGCCTGCTTCTCCCTCTCTCTCTGCCCCTCCTCCCTATTCGTTCTCTCTCTCTCTCTCAAATAAATAAATAAATAAAATCTTTAAAAAAAACTTTTAAGGAAAGTTATAAAAGTACTGAGGAACACAAAAGAACCATGAAATAAAAAAAAGAAACATCTTTTTTTGGATGAGGTATCGAGCAGAGTTCTGACAAGGATCAGAAGACATATTTAAAGAGGTAATTGAAACAAAAGTGTCTTTAAGAGGAAAGAATCAGGGAGATACAGCACCCTGGGTTTAGCAAGGATGGAAACCATTATCTCCTATAGGTGTGAAGGAGTTGTCTGAAGGTGGAATGTGTAGCAGGAGAGGGCTGTTCAATAAGGGCCTAAGAGATGTAGTCACTGACAGGTGCTGGCTTGAGTAAGAAGAAAGGAGGAGACAGATAACAAGACCTCACTCTTTCCTGGACCCCCACCCCCATCCTGCCAACATCTTCTATTTCCCATATCTATTTGAAATGGACTCTACCAATCGACACAGTCCAAAAAAGTCAGCCTCCTAGAGTATATAACAGAAGAGAGAAGGAAGGAGATTGGATGTGGGGAGGCAACTGGAGACTATCATGCTAATAGACTAAATTTTATAAATTAACCACAAGTTTCTCTCTAAATGTAACATAAAGCCAATTAAGCCCCATGGATTTTTTAACTTGAAAATGATTCTAAAAATTGGTCTAGAATAATAAACATACGATCTGAGCAACTTGGTTAATTCTAAAATAAGTGAGTAATGGAGTACAGGGGTTACTTGATCTACAGAATATAAAATCTATTATGTTGCTACATAATGAAATTAATTGATGTTGGTGGAAGAACAGGTTCATAAATTAATTTGATAAAATGGATAGTCTAATGATAATTCAAGAATATGTTAAAATAATGGCATTTAAATGGATAGAAAAATAATAAAAAAATAAATATCACTAAGCTAGAAACAACTATGGAGAAAAACAATTCTAGTGTTTATCTTATTCTTTTTTTAAAATTTTTTTATTGTTATGTTAATCACCATACATTACATCATTAGTTTTAGATTTAGTGTTCCATGATTCATTGTTTGTGCATAACACCCAGTGCTCCATGCAGAACGGGCCTTCTTAATACCCATCACCAGGCTAACCCATCCTCCCACCACCCTCCCCTCTAGAACCCTCAGTTTGTTTTTCAGAGTCCATCGTCTCTCATGGTTCGTCTCCCCCTCCGATTTCCCCCCTTCATTCTTCCCCTCCTGCTATCTTCTTTTTTTTTTTTCTTAATATATATTGCATTATTTGTTTCAGAGGTACAGATCTGAGATTCAACAGTCTTGCACAATTCACAGCGCTTACCAGAGCACATACCCTCTCCAGTGTCTATCACCCAGTCACCCCATTCCTCCCACCCCACCCCCAACTCCAGCAACCCTCAGTTTGTTTCCTGAGATTAAGAATTCCTCATATCAGTGAGGTCATATGATACATGTCTTTCTCTGTTTGACTTATTTCGCTCAGCATAATACCCTCCCGTTCCATCCACATTGTTGCAAATGGCAAGATCTCATTCCTTTTGATGGCTGCATAATATTCCACTGTATATATATACCACATCTTCTTTATCCATTCGTCTGTCGATGGACATCTTGGCTCTTTCCACAGTTTGGCTATTGTGGACATTGCTGCTATAAACATCGGGGTGCACGTACCCCTTTGGATCCCTACATTTGTATCTTTGGGGTAAATACCCAGTAGTGCAATTGCTGGATTGTACAGTAGCTCTATTTTCAACTTTTTGAGGAACCTCCATACTGTTTTCCAGAGTGGCTGCACCAGCTTGCATTCCCACCAACAGTGTAGGAGGGTTCCCCTTTCTCCACATCCCTGCCAACATCTGTCATTTCCTGAGTTGTTAATTTTAGCCATTCTGACTGGTGTGAGGTGGTTATCTTATTCTTTATACCAAAATAGATTAAGTATGGATTAAAGATTGAAATATATTGAATTCATATATGAATATATGGATTTATAATATGAATTTATAAAATATGAATTTATAAAAATATATATATAATAGATAAAATGTAAATTAATTGTATGAAAATATTGACATAAGGAAAGCTTACTCTGCCTCTTATCTAACCCAACCCAGCATCTTATACCTAGGACTTTTCTAGGTACATCACATTTCATCAGTGAACAGTTAGTTAATAGAAGAATCAATCAAAGTCAGAGCACATATGGCAAAATTTAGCAAAACTGACCAAAAAAATATTTAAATTTCTGTGGAGTCAAAATCAACGTAAATGTGGCAACATGCAAATCAATGAGATAGGAAGTTATAATTACAATATATTTGATTTACAATAAGCACTATTTTCAAAGAAAAATAAATAGTCCAATAGGAAAACTGGCAAAGAATTCAGTGAGAAAAAAGTAGAAATGATTAAAAAGTAAATTTAAAAACTGAATACTGGGGCGCCTGGGTGGCTCAGTCGTTAAGCGTCTGCCTTCGGCTCAGGTCATGATCCCAGGGTTCTGGGATCAGCCCCGCATCGGGCTCCCTGCTCAGCGGGGAGTCTGCTTCTCCCTCTCCTGCTCCCCCTGCTTGTGCTCTCTCTCCGCTGTATCTCACTCTGTCAAATAAATAAATAAAATCTTTAAAAAAAATAAAAATAAATAAAAAATGAATACTATTAGTAACCAAGGAAATACAAGTTGCATGTACAATAAAATATTCTTTGAGCATTAGTATTACATAGTATTATAATTAATAATTAAAAAGATGGACTCTATTAAGTGTGGGTGAAGGTGGGGAAAAAAATCTCTCACACATAACTTGGTCAGAACTTAAAAATGTTTAAATTTCATTTTAATGTTTAATTGATTTAATGTTATAACTCTGAAAACTTCTCAAAGATCAGGAACACAACAAGAGTGCCCACACTGACCACTCCTATTCAACATGTACTAGACCTACCCAGAACAATCAGGCAAGAAAAAGAAATAAAACGTATCAGAACTGGGGAGGAAAAAAAGAAGTAAAATTGTCTCTATTTGCAGATGACATGATTTTATATATAGAAAACCCTAAAGACTGAATCAAAAAACTGTTAGATATAATGAATGAACTCAGTAATGTTGCAGGATACAAATTTAACATACAAAAATAGTAGCATCTCTATACACTAACAACAAATTTTCTGAAAAAGAAATAAAGATATCAATCCTATTTACGATAGCTTCCAAAACAATAAAATACTTAGGAGTAAATTTAACAAGGAGGTAAAAGATCTCTACTCTGAAAACTATAAGACGTTGATGAAAGGAATCAAAGAAGATACAAATAATAATAAGATGCAGATTATGTGTTCATGGACCGAAAGAATTAATATTGTTAAAATATTAATACTACCAAAAGCTATCTAGACATTCAATGCAATCCCTATCAAGATTCCAATGGCATTTTTTACAGAAGTAGAAAAAAAACTCTCTTAAAATTTTTATGGAACCTCAAAAGACCCCAAATAGCCAAAGAAATCCTGAGAAAGAACAATGCAGTAGGCATCACACTTCCTGATTTAAAGCTAGTCTCTAATATAGTCACTAAAACCAGATGGTACTGGCATAAAAACAGACAAGAGACCAATGAAACAGAGTCAAGAGCCCAAAACAAACCCAAGTGTATATGGTCAATTAACATTTGACAGAGGAGCCAGGCATACTCAATGAAGAAAAGACAGTGTCTTCAATAAATGGTGCTGGGATAATTGTATATTCACATACGAAAGAATGAAACTGGACCCACATCCATACTACTCACAAAATTAACTTGAAATACATTAAAGACTTAAGTGTAAGACCTGAAACCATGAAACTCCTAGAACAAAACTTAGGAACAGGGGTGCCTGAGTGGCTCAGTCGGTTAAGCAACTGCCTTCGCTCAGGTCATGATCCCAGGATCCTGGGATCGAGCCCCACTTCGGGCTCCCTGGGAGCCTGCTTCTCCCTCTCCTCCCTGCTTGTTGTCTCTCTCACTATCTCTGTCTGTCTCTCTCTCAAATAAATAAATAAAATCTTGAAAGAAAAGAAAGAAAGAAAGAAAGAAAGAAAGAAAGAAAGAAAGAAAGAAAGAAAGAAAGAAAAAAAGAAGAAAGAAAAAAAGAAAACATAGGAACAAAGTTCCTTGACATGGGTCAAAGCACTGGGTCCTTGACATGGGTCAAAGCACCGGGTCACCCAAGAGCTCTGAGGGAGATGAAAACAATTGTTTTCATGCCTGCTAACACAACAGCCATTCTGCAGCCCATGGATCAAGAAGTCATTTCAACTTTCATATTATTTCAGATACACATTTCAGGGGCGCCTGGGTGGCTCAGTCCATTAAGCATCTGCCTTCAGCTCAGGTTATGATTCCGGGGTCCTGAGATAGAATACCATATCGGGCTCCTTGCTCAGCGGGGAGTCTGCTTCTCCCTGTGCCTGTAGCTCCCCCTGCTTGTTTTCTCTCTCTCTCTCAAATAAATAAAAATCTTACATATATATATATATGTATATATGTCAAACTTTTTTTTGTACATAAATATACATATATATGTATATATATATAATGGAATATTATTCAACTATAAAAAAAAATGAAATCTTGCCATTTGTGACAACATGGATGGATCTTGAAGGCATTACGCTAAGTGAAATAAGTCAGACAGAGAAACAAATACCATATGATCTCACTTATATGTGGAATGTAAAAATAAAAAAAGTTTCCATAAGGTAATTTGGCAATTTATCCTAAGTAATTATGAATATGTGCGAAGTTATGACTATGAGCAAAATTTGGAAATTCTATAAATGTGATTAGATCATGCGGCGTTCGTGAAATAGCATATATCAGTACAATGTACTTCTGTACAATTGAGATAGTAGAGCAGAGTCAGATTTATGTCACAGAAAGATGTTCATGAAATCTGTGAGTTGAAAAGGCAAGTGAACAGAAGAACATCTCTTCAGACCATAAAGCAGATCAGATATTCTCACAATTCTTGCAATGAACTGCTTTTTAACTAGATAAACACACAGTGGTATTTAAAATGCACTGTTGAAGTCACAGGGATATCAAGGACCAAAACAGAAAAATGTTTAATATGAGTGGTGGGCACTGCTTGTGAATGGAGCCTCTTGGAGCTGTGCTGACCTGAAATCTACATGATGGTTCACGGGCACGGGTGGTGTGAAGAGTAGGGAATATCTGGGGTAGGACGTCAACCAAAGAGCTGGAGCCCTGACTGCTTATAACCAGGTGCAGAAGTGATCACCAGGCCTTGAATTTGTGCAATGTAAGCAGCCAAGCCAGAGAACCTATACGAAACCAAATTCCAGATAGAGCTACACAGTCACTGAAAAGGCAAGCTAAGAAAAAATATTCACTGTCCCCCAAAGAAAGCCAATAAGGAAACAGGGCGAACGGATAAAAAAAATTGTGGAATAGTCGTACGAGGGTATGGAGGGCATGAAAAATGAGTGAACTTTAGCCACATGTACTAGACAGTATACTGCTTAAGAAAATACGCCAAGCAAATAATAACCACAAATCCTTAATAGTTCTTAACTTTGGCGTGACAGACAGAAAGCAGACTGGGAAGGTCCACACAGAGGATGTCAACAATATTAGTAAAGTTTTATTTTTTTTTCAATGAGGTGGTAGATCCATAAGTGAATATTTTATTATTCTTCTTATATCCTTATATATCTTATATATGAATATATTATTTACATGTCCATCTTTACGCATAAAATGTTTTATTTAAAAAATGATTAAAATTCCTGTGTGTGTGTGTAAGTATGTGAGGTAGAGCGGAATGTGGGCACACATACTCTCAGAGAAAACAGATATTTTATAGTAAAGAGCACTTAAAATGTTACATCTGGGCAATGTGATGATTTAGAATATTTTTTTTCTTTTTTTATGTCTATCTCTGTTGCTTTATTATTTATAGTGAGTACGCGTAACCTTTAAAATAATTTTAAAAGGTCTGGCAAAACATTTACTGTCAAATCTTAACATTTTAGTAGTTTTGTATTCTTAAAACATTTTAATTGCTTAAAAAACCTTTCCAAATATTCAAATGTATGAGATTTATTGATTGGTTTAAAGTAAAATGATAATCCGAGAATCCATTAGACTGGATCCTGTGTTTCTTAGTAACATGGAAAACTTCCAATATAATGAAATTAGAGGGAAAGGAATTAGGAAAAATTATAGATGAAAAGAATCTAAGTTGAAATAATATTTATAGCTCCATATACCAAACTCATTCATTAGCTATTGACCCAATTACATCAATTGACTCAGAGATTTAAAAAAAAAAAATTTAATTTGATGAATGGAAATTTTGTGAAATTTCTCTGGAAAATGGCTTGTGAACAAGGAGGGGCCTTTTTGATAAGCCTTGTTCTGTCACTTCCCTCCAAATCACACTACTCTCAAAGAATATAGGATCAACAATAATATGTAACTTGTATATAGTCTCTATACCAACCATCAGCCTTTCTTCATTTCTGCCAGTGGTCCTGCGTTTCCACACAGCTCCATAAAATATAAGTCTATGCAAGGAAGCATTCAGCTAGCACACGTACTGTAAAAACTTTCAGGTGAGAAACCAAGAATGTATATATTTTTTATGGCACAACTCAACTGCCTTCAACATTCTATAGACAAAATGCAGATAAAAAGCATATGAAAAGCCACATTCAACACTTTTTAGTCTGAAGCTTTTTTAACTCGGTCTAAATATTTGTATATAATAAGAGTGCATATAACCAGAGTGCTTTAATGTTTGTTTAAAGATACACATTCTAGCTGAAAGTTCTAAAAATATACATTTAAGTTATATATATTTATATTATTTATTTACCTATATATAAATATATATATATATAATATATATATATATATATATATATATATATATATATATATAGAAACTTTTGCATTCATAACTGAGGTGCGAGAAAATTAAGAATAGTTCCAGGAACAAAAGCGTGAATAGAACTGAAAACTTCTGTGGCAAACCAGTGAGCAAAACACAATTCCAGTAGAGGGAGCATGATGTTGGCTTTAGTTAGTAAACAATGATATGGGGTTTTATGTCTGTCCAAGAAAAAGAGATGAGGCCTCCACAGGTATGTGGGTAGTAGGGATTGAGACCTGCACAAGCTTCCAATTTCTTTGAATTAGTTGGAACTTCAAAATTGCAAATTAATTGTGAAATTTGTCCTGAATTGATTAAAACAAAAAACCTCGTGATCAGAATTACAATGAGTTCCAAGTTCATATTTTATTTCTTAAAAAAAAATAAGAAAAGAAACAAAAGCTGAAGTAAATATGTCAAAACAACAAGATTTGATACACCTGGATGGTGAATATATGGGTGTTCATTTTTGTTATTTTCCATAAATTTTTGAAAGCTTGCAATATTTCTTTAAAAGAAAAAAAAACACTACCTCTAGTGTTTTTCTCACCAAGCAAAAATACACAATGTTTTTTCTGCAAGGCATCAGCTCCAGCCATTGTTTGTGTAGCCCAGTTAGTCTCTGAGAAATGGAAAGTATTTACTGCAATGAACACTTTAATAAAGCAGCTTTGGCACAATAAGATGCAACATCCACTCACCATCACGTGTCATTTTGATCATCCCTCTGTGAGTCTGAAGTTCACTTTATGTAAACAAGTGACAATCTCATAGAGTCACCGTGAGATGCAATTTGAAAAATATACTTGGTAAACTCTAATGTTCTAAAGTCATATTATACAGTATGGAATCACACACCCTGTCAGACAGCCCACGTTCTTCTGTCATTCATGCCACTTAAAAGCTCTATGACCTTAGGCAATTTATTTTATTTCCTGGTGCCTCAATTTCTTAACCTTACAGCAAAGTTTAATAGAAAATCTGCTTGACATACATTTTTTATGAAAATTAAATAAGATACTATACACAAACTCAATGCTTAGTGACCAAGACCATCGGAGCATTCCCCTCAACCTGACTAAACTTAGACAGCCTTCTTCCTGACTCTAGCTTCCCACTTACCTCTTTTTAAAGTGTTCACTTTTGACAACTTCCTGTTGTAAATTCTTCCTCTGCCCCTTTGAGATGTGGTAAATCTTTTCCCAGCTTCTTGACAGTTTTACAACCCAGGGTTATTCTTCTCAAGAACCTGGGAGCCATTGTTTTGAAATGTGATTATTGAAGGAGATAGCTCCCTTACCTCCCAGTCTCTGTGGGATGGTAGGAGCTTAACTTCAGAGGCAACAATGAGCTAACATAGATGGCCTAACCCATTGGCCACTTACCCTCATATCATCCAGTACTTTCCTACTAGCTCAACCCAGCAGAGTTGGCTTCAACCCCTTGAATTGTAATAGTCTTGAATAAAGTGTTTCTTGCCTGTTTAACTTGTCCAATGTAAATTTTCTTTGACACCAGTACATAGTAAAAATAACAAAAAATAATAAGTTGTTATTATTGATGTAAAATATTAAGTGATGCAACCTTCTTTATAAACCTTTATTATAAAATGTTAACATTTATGGTCATTGCTCTATATGCTGTTGTTTATAAAAGAAGAGCTTTCTAGATTGAATTGGCTAAGGGTTATATATGTCAGTTCTTTAGTTTTAATAAACTTATTTCAAAATGAAAAGAAGGATGGTGAAGGAATATTTTTCAGGCTTAGAGTTTTACTTAATTCTCTGATTTAGAATCTCAGTACTAAGAACATGAAGAATGCACTAGGTACATTTTCTGGAAATTCTCATTGTTCAAGAAAATAAATAAAAATTGCTACAAGCAAACTGGAAGGAAAACAGGATGAAGAGGATAGATTAAAATGTGGATCTAGTGTTGTAATTTAATAATTCTTCTTTTTCTTTTTCTTTATTTTTTTATTAACATATAATGTATTATTTTTTTCAGGGGTACAGGTCTGTGATTCATCAGTCTTACACAATTCACAGCGCTCACCATAGCACTTTTTTAAAAATAGATTTATTTATTTACTTGAGAGAGAGAAAGGGGGAGGGGCAGAGGGTAGAGAGAGAGTAGAGAGAGAATCTCAAGCAGACTCCCTGCTGAACATGGATTCCCAACTTGGGCCTCTATCTCAGGACCCTGAGATCATGACCTGTGCGGAAATCAGAGAGTTTGAATGCTTAGGTGTCCCTGGGTGTGCTTGGGTGGCTCAGTGGGTTAAGTGCTGACTTAACCAACTCTGGAGATTGGAGATTCTCTGCCCCTCCCCCTGCTCGCTCGCTTTCTCTCTCTCTCTGTCTCTCTCTAAAATAAATAAATAAATAAACAAAATCTTTAAAAAAAAAGGGGTAATATGCTTAACCGACTCAGCCACCTAAGAAGAGCCCCTTAATAATTCATCTGTAAATTACCCTTGTGATTAAACCCCAAATCCCTCCTTTTCTTGCCATACTTTATCACTGGTGCTTAACACCTCCACAGGACTTTTTACCCACCTCCTATCCTTTTTTTGTACATTTGTCTTTTGTCCCCCATTAGAATGTGTACTTTCCAAAAATTCTGTTCTTCTAACCTCCAAATTTTGTACACCTAGCTCTGGGTCTTCCATATAATGGAAAATTATTATATATTTATTAAATATACATTTAAAGGAATGAAAAATAAATGCTGAATGCTCAATTAAAAAAAAACTCTATAATTGTCAGTGAGGAACAACAAGAAAAATGTATACACAGTTGGGCCACCCTCAACAACTCCTCATATGTCCTTAATACAAAAGGCAACTGTTCAAATATCACAAGGGTTTCAGGTTCATTATGCCAACCTTGCCAATGGACACTGCTTTATAGGCTGAGGAGAATTTGAGCAGAGGGTTCATTTAGGAAAGAGGCAAGGCAAATTACCCTAATTATCAAATTCTTCTCTTAGAGAGTATGACTGCAAAAGATGCTTGCATTACAATATATTGTTTCTAATTAAAGCAAAGTACCTATTTTCTTGTCTATTTCTATGCTAATTTGTAAGTGCAGAGGTATTAATTAATCAGAACAGTACTAAAACATTTGAACATGACAGCAAAGGAATACTTTGTAAAATTAAACAGTCATATTGCTATTATATTTTGGGGTGTGTGTTTACGTGCATTTGTGTGTCCCAAGGTAACATAAATAAAACAAATAATGATTTTTTTCTTTTACATTGGCAACTAGATAGAAAGCGAATACTGGAATGGCAAGTGTTTTTATTTTGTAGAAATATGTAATAGTTACATTTTCAGAAAATTAAATAGAAAAATTCAGCTTTATTTGGTACTCAAATTCTAATAGAAAATTTTTAATATTTGAGAAGAAAATAATTTATGACAATAATTTTAATATTACAATCATTTTTATTTACATATGTGATAAACATATATTTAAATTTTGTAGCCCTTGACTACTTTTTGTTAGTCCTTTAGATCATTGAAAGTGATTAGAATTTGATAAAGTTGGGGCACCTGGGTGGCTCAGTCAGTTAAGCGTGTGACTCCTGATTTCGGCTCAGATCATGATCTCAGGGTCATGAGATCAAGGCAGTACCCAGCTCTGTGCCAGGCGTGGAGCATGCTGAAGATTCTTTCTCTCCCTCTCCCTCCGCCCCTCCCCACCCCCCTCCTGCTCACGCTCACTCGCTTTCTAAAATACAATAAAATAAAATAACTTGGAAAATTTATAGAAATTAAAAACACAAGAGTGGAACTAAGGAAACAAAAAGAGCTGAAACTAAAAACAGAAAATCTTCAAAGAAACAGTTGGCTTAAATTTTGAAAACTGGAATGAATTAAAGTAAAGCTGCTGATGAACACAGTCAATATACAATTTGAGAACAGGGCTTTACTAATTGTTTATCTAGTGAGGATTGAATTACTGATCACACAATGAAAACAAACAAGAAATTATTCTCATCAAATTCAGAACTCAACCAGCTTAGATGAAATCTCTGCAATGCCAAATTCTTTGCTAAATGAACATGTAATTACTGATCAAAATAATGAAATAAAACAAGGAATTATTTATATCAAGTTCACAACTCCAAAGCAACCATTGCAACTACAGCCTGATCCTTAGAAAAGGTAGAAAATTGCATTCATAAAATCCACAAGTTGAAAAAGCAACATGAAACCTCTGGAGTTTTACTCCTTTATTTGATGATGATCCAAGAAAAGAGCTTCCATGTCCTAGTGACAATGTAATTATTTTTCTATTAAATCAAATTAATGGTTTCCCATTAGATAAACATGGAAGGAAATTTACTATTCTAAAGTTACTCCAAAATTATTTCAAAAGGAGAAAGAAACTACAGAAATTGGTTTTGACATTCTAAATTCAAAATTCCAAGTTCTAAACTCAAAGGCACAAGTATGTGGCAGAGGAGATAGCATCTGAAGTCGATGTGGTTTATAATACTTCTGTCTTACAGGTATGAAGGTAGATTCAGAAAGTTCTGACAGTCTGTTTAAAGTGTGAGCAAAGAACAGTTGCTTTCAGATAAAGAAGTATATATTTAAGCCCAATATTAATTTTTTCTTCCCTAGCTGGGAAGTTATCTCTTATTGACTCAAGAAGAGATACCTGCAATATGCATTTTATTAAAATAAATCCTTAAGATGTGTGGTTTAATGTTTATGGGTCTTTACAACAGTAATGTCATGGAAAGACTATTTATTTAAGTTCAGAAAACCTGACTTCAAGGTTCTGGCCTGCAACTTAGGTACGGACAAGAACCTAAATAATGTTACTTTTAAGATCAGGACTTCTGATCTCTACAACTCTGAGATAATGTATGTGTGCTGTTTTAAGACACAAAATTTGTAATTTGCTATAGCAGCGATAGAAAACTGAAACAAAGGTGAATCTCCATGCACAGGGCTAATGTGAAATGAAGCATAATCATGTCTATTTTGAGGAGTTCTAGTGAGTGTCAAATGTGATCATGTATATGAGAAATCTTTGTAACTCGTGAAGTGCTAAATAAATGTTAGCTCTTACTGCATAGCTCAGGAAACTTGTCTCTCCATTGTGGGGCCCCCTTGACTTTAAAATACCAACAACCAACAACTTAGAGAAGTAAGTCAGTTATTGACAATAAAGCACTTTAGCAGCATGGAGCAACCTAGAGGGTCCTCTTGCTTTCTATGTGTACAGACCATAAATGTGTAACAAAGAGTGTAGGCACCAAGGTTATTCTAGACTGGGAAACCAGGGGCAGGCCTGATTAGGTGGAAGGGCTCACTGTGCTGAAAGCAGAATGAACAGGTGTTCATGCCCAACTCTTTTCTTCAGACCTGCCTGTTCTCAGCCGCCTGGAAAATAATTGTATTCTGGAAGCAGACAACTTAACAATTATCAGTCAAAGCATGAACTCATGCTGCCAACAACAGCCTACACCTTAAGTAAATGCCATTCTATGGTGTTTACTATAAAATGGAATTTCTAGGATTTAAAATCCTTTTGAATTGCCTGTACAACTGAAGTGTTTCTGTATTTAATGAAATAACTTTTAGGATAATAGTTTGTCCTTAAATACATGATGCTTTCAAGTACCAAAAAAATGTTTCATTTGAAAAAAAAATTTACCTTCCAGTCTGTTTTTTTTAATATACAAGTTCTTACAATTTTAGTAAAAAAGCATTCCAATAACTGGAGAACTCTTCTATAGTTACTTTATTAGAATCGATTCTGCTAAATTTTACCTGGTTCCAGGGAACAGAATCAAGGATCTTTAGATCGCAAGTTGGTTTTTTAATCCCGACCTCATTTTCAGAACCATTGAGTTGATTTCACAGAAATATCCTAACAAATGCCACTTCTAAGACAGTTAAGAAAATGCTTCTATGTTGTCCTCAGTTTTTCTTCTCCCTCATAAATCAGAACATTAGAAATAAGATACCACAGGAGAGATGACATTAGATGGAGAAGTGGAAGAACCATCCCAATTACTTTCCTTTCCATTTTAAGATCTGCTGCAGACACATCAATTGAAATTGTTTTTCTGGCACCTTCCAGAAAAAAACAGAAGTTAAGGATACTGTTTTTAAATATTTGTTAGTATTGAATTTTTGGTAGTAGCATATCGACGTTGAGAAGGTACACCAAGATATCTATCATCTATCTATCTATCTATCTATCTATCTATCTATCTATCTATCTATCTTTTAGATAGAACAAAAAAATGTATGCTAAGACTCTGACACAAGGTTACAGATGATGTAACTAAATGAAACCTCCAAAAGAAACTATGTGGATGCTTATGGGAGTTACCAAACAAGGAGTGGCCTGGATATCACCGATGGGCTCTGGAGATCACTGATGGGCTCTGGAGATCATTTGGTTCTGCTAAGCATTTGCTCCTTGCCAAAGACTCTCAGGGTCCCACTGGAGATACAACTCACATCCTTGGACACCATTGTTGCAAGCCAGAACCCAACATGATGTAAACCTTTCCTAGGGGACCTGGCAGCAGATGGCATACATGAGATTCCTCAGACAGTGCCCTGATAGGTACATTTTTTTTCACACAGAAGCACTCTCAGTGAATGTAATTTAAAAAGGTTACTTCTAGCTAATTAAATAGCTTACAATAAGAGAAAAAGTTTACTATAATGCAAGTCATTACCTTCCATTTTCTTTGCTCAAATGTTACTGATTTTGTTCAATTTCTAGGAAATGTTATAGCCCACATCATTTGTTTCTTTCTGATAGCTTTGGAAATAATCAAACAAATCTAATGTCATCCCCAAGCTATATAGAAGACCACTTACAATATTTTCAGATTAAATTCAGACTTAGACTAAAAGGATTCTTAATTTCATGTTATCTCTGTCTTACAAGGTTTTCAGTTACCTACAAATTATCCTATCAATAAAATGGTACCAGTGGATATAAGGCCTTAATTATAATTGAAAAATGAAGTTTAAATATCTACATCCAATATTTCTCATTTTTCTTTATTCATCTTCCCCCAAAATTCAAGGTCTGTGTCTCATGGTATGTGATGCATTCCAGACAATAGTTTAGCATAAGATGAAGTAATAGGTTTATAAAAAACTAGTTGCACAACATCATAGAACAACTAAAAACAATGTATTCCCTATATCTACTTCATCCTTTAAAGAAAGTCAATGGGCAAAGAAACAATAAAGAAAACTGGAATCATATTGTTGACACCAACACTCTGCAAACCAAATCAACATCTGCTGCAGGTGTCCAGACACTCCTGATCTTTCAAAGTGTTTAGAGCTCCAGTTCCCATGCATTTCTGGAAATACCAAAGGTTTACTCCCAACGACTGAGCAACTGACCTTTTTATTTCTACATTTTCATAATAACCCTGAAAGCCCAAGCTCTTACTACTGAAAATATTTTATATGGTTCTTCCAGGTTGATCTCAGGACCAAAGTGGGCTTCAAACATTGTAAAACTTACCCCAATAAGGACTTTTTAAACTGAGTTCTCGGAAACTTGAACCAATGTCAAAATCAAACCTTTTCATAAAAATATGTATCTTACCAGAACGTTTCCACACATTAGGCACACAACCACTCGGGTGAACAATGACAGTATTTAATATATGTTAGCATGTACTTAGACTAACAGAAATCCCCTGGGTAATAAATCTAAGAGAAGAAGTACTTCTTTTCCTAATGTTCTAAATAGAAGGCCTCTTGGAATGCTCAAGTAGGTTGACTTGTGTTGGAAGGGATCATCTTCAAAGACTTTTTCTTAAGTCTTAACAACATTAGAAGACATGTAAGTTGCTGCTCTGATTTTGACTGGGAAAATGAGCTTTGATCTCCTAGAAATGAAATGGCTTTTACTGAGGGGTTTATTATTAGATACCATGGTTGACCTGAAATGATAATGCCCATAAACAAAATGCTGCTCATATTTAATAGGGGTTTTGATTCTGATGGTTGTGTCCTCGTATATTTGTCAAACTGTGTTTGACCATGGTTGTGAATTTTAAGTATTATGCTATTTGTGTAAAATATCTATAATTTTATGTCTTGCTGTCTTTGAATTTATCATTTCTCTGATCCTCCATTACAAAATGAAAAATAATGGAAAGAAATGTCTGTCCATGTTGTATGCTCATAAGCAGTAGAATTAATTTGGGGGTCTCCAGAATCAGATTTTATTATAAGACATTATAGCCCTCTTTGGGCAAGCCTACCTCAATTTTGTACATTGTAAAATCAAAAAAACTGTTTTCATCACATCTTGATGTGCCCAGGTCAGTCCAGAAAAAGCAAGCTCAGGCTGGGGATGGGGACTCAGATAGAGGATTCATAGCATTGCAAATTATTTCCATCGTCAACTTCTCATTTTTCTTTGTTTCTCTTTGCTCTCTTTATCAAAAGGGACACAGCCTCCTAAGACAAAATGAGCATCTTTTCCATTTTCTGTGTAACACAAAATCTACTACAGAAGGCAATATGTTATCTTAATAAAATAATTGATCAGAAAAGGCAAACAATACTAGTATGGGGCACCTGGGTGGCTCAGTCGGTTAAGTGTCTGCCTTCAGCTCAGGTCATGATGCCTGGGGTTTTGGGATTGAGCCCCATGTTGGGTTTCCCCCTCAGTGGGGAGTCTGCTTCTCCCTCTCCCCCTGCTTGTGCATTCTCTCTCTCTCTCTCTCTGTCAAATAAATAAATGAAATCTTTAAAAAAATACTAATATTATCAGCATTTATTCATAAACAGAAGTTAAAGGGCTCAACAATTGCTTCAGAACAATTTTTAAAATGTTAGTTTAGAAATAATGGACATACAGTAAATTTCACATTTTTAATTGTATGATTTGATCAATGTTAATATATGCATATATCTGTGAAACCATCACAACCAAGATAACATACATTACCATTATTCCCCAATGCCCTTTTTAAAATTCATCCCCAAGGGCGCCTGGGTGGCTCAGTTGATTAAGCGACTGCCTTCGGCTCAGGTCATGATCCTGGAGTCCCTGGATCGAGTCCCGCATCGGGCTCCCTGCTCAGCAAGGAGTCTGCTTCTCCCTCTGACCCTCCCCCCTCTCATGTGCTCTCTCTCATTCTCTCTCTCTCAAATAAATAAATAAAATCTTTAAAAAAAATAAAAATAAATAAATAAATAAATAAAATTCATCCCCAAACAGCCAATGACTGTAGATAAATTAATATAATCTAATTAAGATATCAATATATTAGTTTGTACTTTTTTAAGATGCATATAAATGAAATTATATCTTGTCTACATTTTGGAGAGGGATGAATATACTTTCTTTTACTCAGAAGAATGACGTTTTTAGATTCCATGAAAATTTCATATCAAAGGTTTTCCTTTTATTGCTAATAGCAGTCTGTCATGTTGGATATATCACGGCTCACTTATCCATACACTTATTGATGGATATTAAATTGTTTCTATGAATATTCATGTACAATTCCTATATACATATGGTTTTTATTTCTCTGAAAAAGTTGATATTTAAAGTAATAAATTGTTATTCATTAAATTAAAGGCCTCTTGGTCGCATTCTGTCATACCATTTAACTCCCTCACTTCTCCAAGGTGACAAATACAAGGTTTGGTCTGTGTCTGGTCCAATTTTTTTTGTCATTTTTCTATGTCTTAAAGTAAATAATATAGTTGTTTCTAAAAAAAAATAAGCCTTTAATTTTTTAGGGTACCTTTCGGTTTACAGCAAAATTGAAAGGGAGGTATGGAGATTTCCCTTATACCTCTGTCCCCACATGCATAGTCTCCTTCATTGTCATCATTCTTCCCAGAGCGGTACGTTTGTTACAGTTGATAACTGATGAACTCACATTGATACATTATAATCACCCAAAGTTCATAGTTTACATTAGGGTTCATTATTGGTGTTGTACGTTCTTTGGGTTTAGACAGATGTATAACATGTATCCATCATTATAGTAGCATACAGAGTATTTCCACTACCCTAAAATTCCTCTGCATCTATTCATCCCTCCCTGCTGCTAACCCCTGGCACCACTCCGCTGACTTTTTTTTTTTTTTTTTTTTACTATTTCAACAGTTTTACTTTTTCCATAATGTCATATAGTTGTCGTCATATAGTAGCCTGTTCAGATTGGCTTCTTTCATTTAGTAACATACATTTGACACTTCTGAATGTCGTTTTGTGGCTTGATAGCTCATTTCTTTTTAGTGCTGAATAATAGCTCATTGTCTAGATGAGCCATGGTTTATCTATTCACCTACTGAAGGACATCTTGGTTCCTTCCAAGTTTTAGCAATTATGAATAAAACTGGTGTAAATATCCAAGTACAGGTTTTTTTATAGACATATGTTTTCAGCTCCTTTGGATAAATACCATGGAACAAAATTGCTGCATTTTCTACTAATAATATATTCAGTTTTGTAAGAAACTGACAAACTGTCATCCAAAGTGCTGTCCATTTTGCATTCCCACCAGCAGTGAATGTGAGTTCCTATTGTTCCTCATCACCAGCATTCGGTGCTGCCAGTGTTCTGAGTAGCTAGTTTTTGCAATATTTTTGGTCTACATAAATTACATTAGATAATATACCATAACTTACTATATATAAAGTAACTTTATTAACTCAACAATATTTTAAGATGTTTCCATGTTCATATGTATTAATCCAGCCTATCACTACTCAAGGTATGTATAACAGAACAGAGGCATCAGCATCTTCTAGGAGCTTATCAGAAATGCAGAACCTCTGACTCCACCCAGACCTTCTGAATCAGAATTATATGTTTTAACAAGAATCCCAGGTAATTTGTATGCTCAATAAAATTTCAAAAGGAAATATATAACTTACTTTTTTAATTAAAACATAGATAGTGCATTATAAAAACATGTCACAATTTATTTCTCAGTTCTCCTACTGGTGGGCATTTGAGTAGTTACCACTATTTTAGATATAAAAAATTTTAGCACTTATCTTTCTCCATATCTCCTTGTTCATTCATGCGAGCCTATTCTTAGGAAGTACCTATAAATAAAATTGTTTTTTTGATCGATATAAGCATGTTCAACTTTACCAGGTGTTACAAAATTGCTCCTTAAAGTAATTGTGTTGATTTAGAAGCCACCAAAAATTTGTGTTTCCAACTCCATACATCCTGGCAAATACTTGGTATTATTATCAGACTTTAAAAATTTCTATCATTCAGATCAGTATGAAAGATATCACTGTTGCCTTATTTCTTATTTACCTCATTAGTGAAGTTGAGCAGTTTTCCTATATTTATTGCCCAATCCTTTTCTTTCTTAAGTGCATTGTCCATATATTATTGAGCTGTTTATCAGTTTTTTACTGATTTGTAGAAATTCTTTATATATTCTGGATACTAATCCTTTGTGACTTAAATGCAATATTTACTCCCAGTCTATGTGGGATGTTTTCTGCTTATTTCTGATGTCTCTTGCTAGACCTAAAGGTTAGTGCTAATTTTAATGTGGGTTCACTCAGCAATCTTTTACTTTATGGTTTGAATTCCCAAAGTAATTAAAATATTCTGCTATGCTCTTTCCTAAACATTTCAATGTGTTCTTTCACATAGAACTCTTCCATTCATCTGGAATTATTTTTTGTGTATGATATGGGGCAGTAATCTAGGCTTTTCCTTCAAGATGGATAAAATGGATAGATGAATGAAAACTAGTCAGCTTGTTCTCACTCATCTGTAAAGTTACATCTAACATATTTCAAGTTGTCATATATGTATCATTTTATATATTTTTACTCTGCCTAATGACCTAATTATTTATCTTTGTAGTAATGTCCAGCAAATCTTGTTATAATTATTATAATAAAATTTGACACCTCAAAAGCCAAATAATCTCATTTGGTTCCTATTCATTAAAACTGTATTAACTATTTTGCTAATATTTTTGCGTTTCTATATGCCCATTAGGATAACTCGAACTTGAAAAGAGAACAGAGATAATTTTCAAAGGAACAGTGGTTAAACTGGCAACAGACTTTATTAGCAGCAAGAGATGTTGATTTCAATTGCCCTGAAGGCATTAAATCCTATCCACCTAACAGTACAAAGGGATGAAATCTTTAAAGTGCTGAAGGAAGATTATTGTAATTCTAGACTATTATATCCAGATAAATATAACTTAATTGTAGGGGAAAATATTCTTTAATATATTTAAATGCTAAAAGAATTTAGTAACCACAGATTCTTACTAAAAGAACAATCAAAAATTCCCTCCAACAAGAAGAAAACTCAGGGTGCTAGGAGGAAAATACTGAGAAAAGAAATAGTTGTCAAGGGGGTTAGTTTAATTAATTCAGGAAAATGAACTCAGATAAAACTCAAGGTGTCATATAACCAAAAGAAAAAAAGGAAGAATGGATATTGGGGATATTAGCAAACTCAGACTTTACTGGAAAGTCTTTGAGCTTACTCGTATTTTTCTAGTTTGGTTATTTCGAATCTGGGGATGTCTATCTTCAATTTTGGCAAAATCTTTCTTTTAAGACTTTATTTATTTCAGAGAAAGAGAGAGAGCACGAGGAGGAGCAGAGAGAGGGACAAGCAGACTCTGCGCCAAGCACAGAGCCAGACGTGGGGCTCAATCCCAGGACCCTGAGATCATGACCTGAGCCAAAATCGAGTCAGATGCTTAACTGACTGAGCCACCCAGGCGCCCCTTGGCAAATTCTTTTAATATTGTTTCTATATCATTCTTCACAAACCTCTCCCTCTGTAAATTCCACTAGACATATGTAGTTTTCTTTCATGTTTCCTTTATTCCATCTTCTATAACTTTAATTTTATTTTCCATGTTGCAATCTGTGTAAATTCCTCAGTAGTTTTCAATTGTGTTCACTCCAGACAAATTCTACTTTTTCAGGTCTCTTTTTTAAATATCTGTTCTTCATTCATATCTTTCTTTTTTTAATTTATAATTTTTTTCAAAAGACTTTATTTCTTCCTTTATCTTCTCAAAGATCTCAAGCATACCTTTCTGATTGTTGAATTTGTAGGCTCATATTGAGTACAGACTTCTGATTTCTAAGGAAATGGGTCACGAAATGGGTCTTAAATTATTGGCTGGAGGAATATTGAGATTCAGTCACTGGGTCAACAGCAGATTAACTCACATCATGCCAGAAATCCTTCCTCAGCTTCTAGCCATCATTATGTCCAGTTTGATACAAACCCTAGTCCCAAGCACATTTTGTTGTTGCTTTTATTTTTTTATTTTTTATTTTTTTAATGTTTGCTTACTTTTATTTTGTCAATAATCTTACCATTTCTGAGTTCAGGCTACAAATATGGTACCACTTTATACAGATTTCAGAAGAGATGCATAGGAGCATATATTTTATAGTATCCCAGTTATACAAATATAATAAATGTAATTAACATAAAGAATATAGATATAGTAAAATGTAATGATACAATTAAGAAACTATGACTTCTGAAATTGTATTACTATATTCACTATAATTTATTTTGTTGACAATTTATATAATTTAACTTTTTTTTATTATGTTATGTTAATCACCATATATTACATCATTAGTTTTTGATGTAGTGTTCCATGATTCATTGTTTGCGTATAACACCCAGTGCTCCGTTCAATACGTGCCCTCTTTAATACCCATCACCAGGCTAACCCATCCCCCCACCCCCTCCCCTCTAGAACCCTCAGTTTGTTTCTCAGAGTCCATAGTCTCTCATGATTCGTCTCCCTCTCCGATTTCCCCCCTGCATTTTTCTCTTCCTACTATCTTCTTCTTTTTTTTTTTTTTTTAACATATAATGTATTATTTGTTTCAGAGGTACAGGTCTGCGATTCAACAGCCTTACACAATTCACAGCGCTCACCATAGCACATACCCTCCCCAGTGTCTATCATCCAGCCACCCCATCCCTCCACCCCCCTCCACTCCAGCAAACTGAGGGTCGTTGTTGCTTTTAAACCTTTATTTTCCCCACTGCCTTGAAGGTATTGGACGCTGGCCACCTATGCCAGCTTCTGGAACCCGGCAAGCTCCTTGCCTTTCAAGTCTGTAATGGCTATTTCTGTTCTACCTCTACTCTAGTGAAAACTGAGATGTTTATTTTATTTGAAGTAGCTTTATCTTTTAATAGGGAAGCCTCAAAACACACACAGAATATTTCACTTGAGAGAAGTCTTATATCGAATCTGCTCACATCAGTGACTGTACACCTAGGATAACTTGATTGGTCCCTTCTCACCCACACCCCAAACAAACGTACAGAATCTTGCCAACAATGTCTTGCAATCACTTTAGAGAAAGTTCTTTGGATGCCTCATTTTGGAAACGCTCTTTTCCATGATGCTGCAGTAAATTCCGTGAAAATTCCAGGACTACCTCAGTCTTCCCATGCCCATGTTGATAAGAAGAATTGTACTCAGTGTCCCGCAGAGAGTCTCCCAGATCCTCCACAGAGCAATTTCTGTTGCCTCCTCGTGGACTATCTATATCCTTGCTACTTGAATCTGCATTACATAGTAATTTAACAGTCAGATCAACATTGATTTTAATCTGGTCTCTTTCATGTGATAGTTGGCAAATTATTTAATCTTATTAAACCTCAGATTTCTAATTTGTTAAAATGAAAATTATAATATACACATGCTCCTCATATGAGGATTAGAGAGAGTGAACACATGAGGTGATCAGAAATGAAAAATACCTATTGCTGTTGTTTCCACTATTATTATAGTGAAATATATACTTCACTTTTCCCCTGCAGACTCTCTGCTCACCTCTGGCACGGTGTTTTTTCTCTACGGTCGCAGCCTGACTACTTGGTGCAATGTGAAGTGCCCTTCCCTAGCTAAGCAGCTCATATTCCTCTATTTCTATTTGTTTTTAAAGATTTTACTTATCTGGGGCGCCTGGGTGGCTCAGTCATTAAGCATCTGCCTTCAGCTCAGGTCATGATCCCAGGGTCCTGGGATCGAGCTCCGCATCGGGCTCCCTGCTCAGCGGGGAGCCTGCTTCTCCCTCTCCCACTCCCCCTCCTTGTGCTCCCTCTCTGGCTGTGTCTCTCTGTCAAATAAATAAAATCTTTTTAAAAAAAAAGATTTTACTTATCTATTTGAGAGAGAGAGCCTGGGCGAAGGGAGGAGTGGAGGAAGTGGGAGAGGGACAAGCAGACTCATGCTGAGGGCAGAGCATGAGGAGAAGCTGTATTCCAGGACCCCAAGATCACAACCTGAGCCGACGTCAGCCGTTTAACTGACTGATCCACCCAGGCACCCCTCTATTATTTTTAAGTAAGCAGCATTACAGGATAAGCTTTAAAAAATTAAACAGAGACTATCAAAACATCTAAACAGATGTCAGTTGAAGTTTCTCCATAGATTTTATGGATTCTTCGCAGAAAATGTCATGAACTTAAACATCTAGATTCAATTTCCATGAACATTTTATCTTCAATAGGTAAGAATAAACCAGGGATGCATAGATGGAGTTTGTCAAAGTTAGTCATAGAGAAGGAAATGGAGTATTTAAAACTACGTTGTTAACTTTGATTTCGTCTTCCAATTTGCTTATCTTTCTTAAGGTGTAGTCATTGGAAAGAAATTGTTTTCATTTCTAAAAAGAAAAATTGAGTCTTTAAGCTTTTGTCTTGAGGAAATAGCAGCACCATTTCTGAACCTGTGGTTTAGATAGCAAAACTTACAAACCTTTACTTGTACATCTTCATGTATAGAGACACAAATGAGCTGCTGTCATAAAATGTGGGCATCTGGAATTATCAGTTCTCAACGTACTCGTATATCTGGACCATACTCGTATATCTGGACCGGCTGAGAGTATTAGACCTGAATGTCAGGAGGAAGTATACAATGTAACTCAGATAAACAATGGAAGGGAGAAGCTAATGGGCAGAAGAAAACATTGCAATTTTAAAAGAGAAAGCCTTGCAAAATTTAGACTATCCTGAAAAATAGGTAAAAGAATCATCATTTATCTTAAACCTTTATCTTTGCAGTTTATTTACTGATTCACATTTTTTGATAGAGTGTTACATGTTGGGTCTTTTTTCTAACTTTCTAATTGGTGCTACAAACAAAATTGCAAAAATTTGGAAGTCTCAAGGGGATATCACTGTTGATTGTATGGGCATTAAAATGATAAGAAAGGCACAAGACAAGAGCTTTATGCCCACAAATTTGATAGCTTAGATGAAATAGGCCAATTCTTTAAAGGATGAAAACCACCAAAATTCAACTAAGGATAAATTGAAACCTGAATAACTGTTTTTCTGAAATACCTTTGATTGTATAATGTTCCATTTTGGCTCTATGCAAGAGGTGAAAAAATAGAAACTTTTATTCAACCCAGCATGATCCACAAATATCCACGAGAATCATAAAAAATGTACATAAGCAAGTTTCAACCTTCAACCTACCTTTCACCTTCTTGAGAACAACTTTGTTTTGTTAAGAGTGCTAGGCCAGAAAAGATAACCTTGAACATATTCAGTGTCTTATCTCTCCTACTTTCAAATGAATTGTGAGCATTTTTAGTTGCCTCTTCCAGAGCCATTTTACATTTCTGCTGTTCATCATCTAAGTTGAGCACAATTGGCTGTGCCCTCAGCTTTGAGACAAAGTTCTGATTAGCCTGAAATTATCTCACTGTTACTGGATAAGGATATGACATATGAGAGAGACCTAAGGCAATCAGTGAATTACAATCTTCCTGACCAACAGCAATTGAGAAGGAGTATGCACTCTCCCCATCTTAATGAGAGTGAACTCAGAACTTTTGTTCAAAAGTTTATATTCTTCTGGAATCGAACAGTGTTCAGATGTAAAGCATGGAACCACTATAGACATTTTGCTGACATGAAGGAAGCTAGGATGAGGATGATGTCAATACAGAGATGAGATCATGGCCCAGAAAATTGCAAAGAACTGGAACAACAGGGTTGTTCAAACTGAGTCTCAAGCTTTCCCTGGATATTTATAATTACAGTATCCCACAAATTCCTATTTGTGTTAAAAACATTTCAACTATTAGTTTTCTATTACTGCAAATGAAAACATTCTTACTGATGCAGCCTATTAAGAGTCGGGCACATTCATCTGTTGATGGACAAGGTGGTCCATACATACAATGGAATATTATGCAACCATAAAAAATGAAATCTTGCCATTTACAACGACATGGATGGAACTAGAGGGTATTATGCTAAGTGAAATAAGTCAATCGGAGAAAGACAAGTATCATATGATCTCACTGATATGAGGAATTTGAGAAACAAGAGAGAGGATCATAGGGAAAGGGAGGGAAAAATGAAACAAGATGACACCAGAGAGGGAGACAAACCATAAGAGACTCTTAATCTCAGGAAACAAACTGAGGGTTGCTGGAGTGGTGGGGGATGGGAGGGATGGGGTGGCTGGGTGATGGACATTGAGGAGGGTATTACTATGGTGAGCACTGTGAATTGTGTAAGATTGATGAATCACAGATGTGTACCCCTGAAACAAATAGTACATTACATGTTAATAAAAAAAAGAAAAGAAAAAGAGTTAGGGACAAAGAACTGTGTTAAGAGTATGGGAGGGGGGAGGAGGGAGGGGCTTAGCCCCCCAACTCAAAAGCCCAGAGACTACTAAGGAAAATAATATATTAAAACAATTCTTGCAATGGATCTGTCTTTTAACTAAGAACACTTTCTGAAATTCACCAGTTTGTTGTTGAGTTTGCCTTGAGCTCAGAAAGCTCACAAAGTTTTTCAACCATAGAATGGATTAGTGAACAGAATGAAGTAGAAGAAACACTGTAGTATCATCATGACTTTTTTTTTTTTTTTTTTTTTATTTATTTGAGAGAGAGAGAGCATGAGAGGGGGGAGGGTCAGAGGGAGAAGCAGACTCCCTGCTGAGCAGGGAGCCCGATGCGGGACTCGATCCTGGGACTCCAGGATCATGACCTGAGCTGAAGGCAGTCGCCCAACCAACTGAGCCACCCAGGCGCCCTACCATCATGACTTTTATTTAATAAACAGGGGTAAGGGAAGGGAAGAGATTAATGCTTTCAGCTAAGTAGCTGATCATTCATTTATTCATTCAATAAGATGTTGAAAGCAGACACATAAAGCTTACAAATAAATGTAAAATTGCTACAAATGATAGTTTTATTGGGTAGATAAAAGAACATTTAGCCTACTCATTGAGGTTATGGAATACTTCCCAAGAAAGTGTCAGTTGAACTGAGATCTAAAGAATGCATATAGCAGAACTCATGTAGCAAAGATGTGTAGCAAGTTTGAGTGATGTACCAACATTTTGCCAGAACCTTGAGGTCTGCCTTACACATACATGTGTATGCATACACATGCACAAAAAAAATTGTGAAGTTTTACCAAAAAATCATGCTTATTAAATTAAATTTTAGATGTTTATGCTTTTTGAACTTAAGAAAACACTTCAATCTCAGTCTTCAAGGTCTCAGTCGGTGAAACTGGGTCACTTGTGGCTGTCCCAAACCATTATTCCTAAACCATAATTTGACCACATTTGGCTAATATTAGAAGGTAACAGGCTCAATATTCATATGCACGTGTCTATGTGTAATGACATTTTGAGATAAGTGTTGATGTTCTTGTTCGGGTCCCAATAAGACTGGGGTTGAATTATACCTTTTAGCTTTTCTTTTCCAAATTACAACTTTTCACATATAAAGAGTCCCCAAAGCAAAAGCATATAATAGGAAATAAATTCATTCATTCCTCCAATCTTTAGAGAATAATCTCTTAATAATGTAAAGAACTTTTTCTCATTATAAAAGTAGTACATTTACATTGTAAGAATTTTAAAAATATAGAGAGCACATAAGAATATACACCCCATCCATAATTCTACCATCCAGAGATTTCAACATTCATATTTTATTGATTTATTAATATTTGGTTGATAAATTTCCAGTTTCTGCAACCATCTATCTATCTGATCATGTTGTGCATACTATTTTGTAAACTACTTCTCTCCCATTCTCCTTGTAATTAAATATTCTTCCACAACATTAAAAAAGTCCATATGAATTAAACTATATATACAAGCATATATATATATATATACAAACCCAAACTGAAAACTACCACTAAAAAGTATACAATGAGGCCATATCATTATTGCTTTGGGTTTTTTAGTTGAGTAAAACATTTTATTTTATCATCTAACTTAAAAACAGTATTTGGATTTAAATGTACAGCATTGAATTGCAAATTCAAAGAAGCAGCTTCAATTCTGATAGACACATATTTTATATGTGATCAGTAAGTAATAGTTCTGGCTATTTTATGCTGTTCATACCAGTTCCTGTGTTAATGTTGACCTCGGCTTGTCTTTTCTTTGGAAACCATCAGACAGTTTACACTGACTAGAAATGAGGAAAATAAAACTGTAAGAATATCATTTGAAAACGTGTCATCTTGGGACGCCTGGGTAGTTCAGTCGGTTAAGTGTCTGCCTTCAGCTCAGGTCAAGATCTCAGGGTCCTGGGATCGAGCTCCCCCTCGGGTTCCCTGCTCAGTGGGGAGTCTGCTTCTCTCTCTCCCTCTGCCCCTCTCCCTGCTTGTCTGTTCTCTCTCTGTGTCAAATAAATAAATAAAATCTTTAAAAAGAAAAGAAAAAGTGTCATCCTTAGGAGAAGCACGGGTCCAACATGTCACACCACCAATATCACTGCTAAAAACACTGCAGACTTCACTGCTGTCCTAAACCTTTGCCTGGAAACCAATGAAAAAGAACAACTTAAAAATTATTCTTCAAGAAGAGGACATAGACTTTTCAATAAGTCATATCAAGAATCTATTTATTATGACATTCCGTGAATACAGGTAAGAAAATAACAAAATCCAAATAACTCAAAACTCAAACATCAAATTATTGCTGAAGTTTCTTCATAAAGTTACATTTAAAATTTTTATTAAATTTTATCTTCTCTAGTCACAGCTGTAAGCCACAAAGACAGTGCTTGGCACCTAGTAAGCACTCAATAACTATTTATTGATTAAAGCTAAAAATGAATTTGGAGTTTCTTCCAGAACCTCTCATATCTATGGCTCTGAAGATATTAGCATTTGAGGAAAAATTCCTGATAACTTCAGAGTCTTCTTTTTTTTTCCTCTACCTCCTATTTTTTTTTTCTTAAAACACTATGCCTGTGGGACTAGAAACGAAACACTTGAAAACCATCAATAATCAAAGTACAGGTTTCCATATAAACCCAAAACAAAATGGCTTCATATTTTTTTCTTATGCAGAGATACAACAGCTGATCCAAATTTACTTAAGAGGATAAATGCTGTTTGAATGATTACATGTTCATTTTATGTGCAAAATATATAATGAGAATTCTAAGTCTCACTTGTTTTCAGCTGCTTCTTGGAATTTCTATTTTTTTTTCTTAAATATTCATATTGCTATATTGGTAAAAAGAAAAAAAAGTGTTTTGTTGGAGCACCTGGGTGACTCAGTCGGTTAAGCATCTGTCTTCGGCTCAGGTCATGATCCTGGGGTCCTGGGATCCAGCCCTGAGTCAAGCTCCTTGCTCAGCAGGGGAGTCTGCTTCTCCCTCTGCCACTCCCCTTGCTTGTGCTCTCTTTCTCTCTGTCGAACAAATAAACAAAATCTTTAAAAAAAGTGTTTTGTTATTTTTATTATTTTATTTGTTGTTATTACTTTACATGATTAAGAATTATATTTGGTTATCTTTAAATGCTTAATTGACATGTGTCAAATTAATCTATCGAGCAATAACCAAAAGTAAATAACATTAATTAACAAATAATATTTTAAATCCCATTTTATGACATTTATATTTGTGCCTCCAAGTAACATATATATGTACAAAGGAAATCCTAGAATATTTTCATTAAAAAATGGCAGTTGCCTACTAGGAATTATAAAACTATCACCAGAACTTCCTAGAATCAGTCTTACTCCAGGTTGTGTCTTGGTCTATTTATTGTCTTTAAAACTGAGCTCCTGCTTTTATACCCTTGGAAAATATTTGTATATAGAAATCAATACTTCAAATTCTCTAGGAGCACCTGTTTAAAAAAGTCTTTCTCCTTGCAGTAGAGTAAGCGGTCAACTTCTGCAGGACAAATATTGAATACCAGGAGCTGAAGACAGCCTGTGGGTGAGTTCAGAAATGGGGTCAATCTTAGAATACTCCAGAACTATTTGGCTCTGTGGGAGGTGGTAATAAATCAGAGACACAAATAACTAATTAGAAATGGTGACTGTGAATCACAATTCACATTACCGTGAATAATCTGTAATCTTTATGTTTTACTTTATTTTTTTGCCTATTATATTTGTGGCAGGGTTATTTTTGAAAAGTAGCTTGGAAGGTTGAATTGAAAAATTTACAAGGAATGGCTTAGGAAGCTAAAGACACACTTGATAAAAGACAAGCAAGTTGTAACACAATTGATACCTATCCAAACACCAAAATGGTTATGTTATACATAGACTCAAATTTTTGAAAATTTGACCAAACATCTAATAGTTTCTTAGAGCTACTTATAGGAAAATAAGACCTGCCCTTCTGCAGATAATTCAGAGTAATCATACCCAGTCTTCTCTTCCTTCCCTAAGTATGTCCTTCACATTCTAACATCTCGCCTTTGCTTAAGACATTTTATTTGTCTGGAAGATCCTTCCATGTGATTGTCTAAAGACACACAGCGCACATGGACCTCACTGGAAGCCCACTCCCCCGATCAGAAATATTCTCTTCTCTCTCCCTTGGTGACTCATGCCCCGTTTCGTTGTCATTGCTTTCAAATTCTTATATAAAAACATTGCCCACAACCCACCTTAAATAAGCTTTCCTTCTAAGCACCTATTGACCACTAATTTTGATTCTATGAAATTCAATAAAATTATTCCCTAAACACTAAAATTGGCAGTAAGATGAGAAAATGTGAAGAAAGCATGTGCTCCATGTAGATTAGGGAATCATGGGAGAAGAAGGAATGCACTGTCTTCTTAGGTATTAAACAACAGTGGATTGAATTTTAAATGAAAGAGGAGATTATATAATAATTTTAAATATATTTGAGCACAACTTCTTTATATACAAATGTAAATACCTATTAAGTTAGCCCTCATGAAAAGCAAAAGACTGCTGATGTTGACTAATCTGCAGGGGAATACAAATTTAGGCAATTGTTCTTAATTTTGATTCCAAAGACCCTCAGGTAATCTAATGAAAGCTAAAATAAGTATACACATGTACAAACTCTCTCTCTCTTTCACCACCTCTGTTTCTGTCTCTTCCTCTCTCTCTCATACACACACACACACACACACACAACTTATTCTATAATTTCAGACATTTCACAGCCACTAAATCCCAGCCAAAACCCAGTTCTAGGCGTGCCTTCAAACATCATGAGCCACCATCCACTTAGGTGAGGTAAAGACCACAAGGTCTCCCACTTGTTTTCTTGCTCTGTGTAATAGTGTGGTAATATTTAAAAATGTTTATGAGGGTAGAGGGATTATGTGTATATAACAAAATATTACAAAGAACATTTTTTAACTGACAATTCAAGAAAATAGACATTATATTCCAAAGCAAGATGCAAAATTTATGGTAAATATTTGAACATCTAGTTTTGAAATACAAATCTGTCACACTCCTTGAAGGTATAAAAGAATCAGGGATTGGAGATAAGAAGATTTTGAAGAGCATTTCATTTTAAAGAGCTGCAGGTGTGGGATACTTCCTTAAGTTAATAAAAGGGCTTCGCTAAGATCATTCAGAGCTCATTATTACTCCTTTGCAATTTGGGGGTAACGTGGAGGAAGTGGTCATTCTAATTTGTGTGGAAAATCCAAAAGGGTGGTTAACCATTTTAATGTAGGAATGCAATAAAGTTTGCTGCAATGGGCATCCAGTACTCCTAGTTCTTATTGAGATAATGCATAAATATTTTCTACAGATAAAACGTTAGCCATATGCAAAAAAAAGGCTTGTCTTGAGTCTTTTTCAACAAGACCATATCGAGAAGCAAACTCCAGTAATAAGAAGATAGAGTTTCACCCAATGCTCAGGAGCTGAGAAAGGAGTACATGATCAGCAGAAAAAGAGATACATTCAGCCTCACCAAGGAAATTGCGAGGTGAGAGATGCCCAACATTAGGAGGGACTCCAAAAGGCTCACAAAAACACTCCATGAAAGTCAGTTTTGAATACCCACCATATTTGAAGAGTGCTGATGTAAGGTGCCATTATAGCATGAGTCCCTTAGAATTCTCCCCTCTCCTTGCTTCCCTCTGCCCACATGCTCCAACTCTGGAAGACTCAGGTTCCTCTATAACAAAATCTTATTAAGTAACAACAAAGAAAAATATTTTTCAAGTTATATTAATAGTTATTTTATAAATATTTATAGTTATTTAACTAAGTTATATTAAACTATACTATTTTATAAATAACTATAATAAAGTTATTTTAGTTATAATCTTAGTTTCAAAAATCCTGACTATAGTACAAAAATAATATATCAAAGGAACACTGGGTGGCTCAGGGTATTAAGCGGCTGCCTTCCACTCAGGTCATTATCTCAGGGTCCTCAGATGGAGCCCCGCATCAGGCTCCTTGTTCAGCCAGGAGTCTGCTTCTCTCTCTCCCCCTCCCCCTGCTAATGTGGTTTCACCTCTGCTCTCTCCCTCTGTCAAATAAATAAAATCTTTTCAAAAAATACATCATGATCAATTGCAGTATATTCCAGAAATGCAAGAATAATTCAACATTTTTAAAAATCTAGCAAAGTAATATACCTCACCAATGTTCAAAGGAAGAAAAATTAAAATAGTCCTCTTATTAGGAGTCAAAATGTATTTAATGAAAATTAATACCTGTTGATAAAAAAGAGCTAGAAACTAGAAATGTAAGGGTGCTTATTTAACTTGATAAAATCTATAAAATCCCTTCAGAAAACATTTTCTTTATAGAAAAACTATAAAGGGTCAGAAACAAGAATAGGATTCCTCCCCATACAATTCACCCCAGAATAGGAGATCTTGGCCAATGCGATAAGAGGGCAGGGAAAAAATACCTAAGGATTGAAGGGGAAAAGATCTAATCATGTATTCAGTATGTCATTATTTATGTATCAAACCCAAGATAATCAAAAGAAATTACAATCAGGTTATAATCAGAGTCAAAAGTTTGCTAAATGTATCAATGTGCAAAATGAAGAGTGTTCTTCTATATATTGTCATCATTAAATAATGGTTAGTTTTATGTATCACCTTGCCCAGGCTATACTATCCAATTATTTAATCAAACACTAATCTAGGTACTGCCATGAAGATATTTTGTAAATGTGGTTAACATCTACATTCAAGTTAAGGCTTCAAGTAAAGGAGATTATCCTAAATAATATGGGTGGGTCTTACCCAATCAGTTGAAGACTCTAAGAGAAGAAACTGAAGTTTCCCTCCAAAGAAATTTTACCTCAGGAGAGCAGCATTAACACCTGCCTTAGTTTCTAGTTTGCTGGCCTGCCCTATGGATTTCAGTCTTCCCAGCTTCAACAACCATGTAAGCCAATCTCATAAATAAATAAGTAAATAAGTAAGTAAATAAATAAATCCTGTTGGTTCTGCTCCTCTAGGACACTCTGACTAATACAGCAAGTGAAATAGAAAATGTGATACATTTTACAATGATAAAGAAAATGTGTATTTTATCTAGGAACTAACTTTAGAAAAAAGATGGAGAAAAATTTAAACTCTACCAAAGGACATAAAAGGAGTGATATAACATATCCATGGGTGGGATTTCTTAATATTTTTAAAATGTTATTTCTTCTTAATTAATTTATCAATGCAATTACAACTTGAATCTGAGCCAGAATTTTAGGGAAATGTGGAAAATTCATTCTAAAATGAATGTGGAAGAATAAAAGTCTACAAATAGCTAAGAAAAACTTGAAAAATAATAACAAATGTGGAAAAGCCACCGTACCAGATATGAACACATATTAGAAAGCCACTGGTAACATAACAATAAAAAAATAAAATAAAAAATAAATAAATAAAATAAAAAATAAAAAAATAAAAAAAATAAAAAAAAAGAAAGCCACTGGCGTCAAATCTATACAGTTCTTGTAAAGGAAATGACAAATAGATCAACAGAATCAGGCAGAGTCCCTAAAGGGTCATATGAATGTGATGAAACGTGGTTTAGGGCATCAAAAGGGAGAGAAGAAAGAACAGGTAATACATTAGATAATCTTGGGGAAAGTGGCTCAGCATAAGAAGAATCAGAAGATTTACTGCGACATAATCTATGCAAATATGAAAGCATTATATCTAACTGTTAGGGAGAATGTTATAAAACACTTAAAAGGAAATTTATGAAGCTTGTTTTGGGAGATGGAGTTGGGAAAGCCTTTCTTAAACAAGACTCCAAAAGCCTAAATTACAGGGCTAATTTAAGTATATGAAAAGCATAATTTAGTTAACAGAGCAAGGCATTTAGTAAGTTACTTTTATAACTTAATCCCACATAAAAATAAAAGTTGATAATTGTATACAATTAATCTGTAAAAATAAAATTTAAAATTCCGTTTTTGAAATTTGAGAACCTAAATGATTCTCGAAGCCCAGTGGTGAGCTGAGATTCGTAAATTAATGTTTTGATGCTCAGGAACCTTCTAAATCTTACCAAATCACTTATCCAATTTTATCCATTCTTGATAGAGACTCAGACATAACTCTTCCTCTCCCCTTGTCAGGACAAGTTCTAGGTATGGAGGTAGAGTTCACATATTCTGTCTTAAATCCCTCCTCAATTTTCTAAACTTTCTCAGATGTGATGTTTCGATTAATCTGTGCCAACACAGGAGTCAATTGGGGAAATGTTCACAGGTCCTCAGAGAAGTAGCCACGTGTTAGCATAAAAAGAATCAACCGATGATCAGATGACTCAGGTTCCAGAGCCATCTCTTCCATTTACCAGCCTTGTGACCTTAGAGAAGTCACTCGAAACAATATACACTTGGGTAAAAATAGGAGGATGATTTGCTTCCAAGGTCTCTTATAGTTCTGACAACTATAATCCTCCCATTATCTGGTGACTCTAATATGGGAATTATAAATCATGGGAGCCCAAAGTGGAGGATATTTGGACGTATGCCCTATGGACTCTCTCAAACTGCAACACAGGGTTAATCACTTCCTCCTTCTATAACAGTAGCTGGCCCTATCCTCAACACAGGAGAAAAGTTTCTGTATCTCTTAGGGTTCTTTGGTTGTAGATAACAGGGGGGAAAAGGCTAAAATAGGCAACAAAACAAAAAAGAGATAATTGGAAACAAATGTGGTAAAGTCATAATGTTACAGGATTTCTTTTCCTTTGGTGCCTATGGTTCTTGGTCACACCGCTTCGAAGAATGAAGAGGTAGACCAGATGAAGAATGGTGGGCAGCAAAGCAAAGTTTATTGAGCTATAGTAAAGTTTATTGAGCAATAGAACAAAGCCCCAAAGAGGAAGGAGACCCCAGAGGGCTGCCACCTGAGTTTCTAAGTCTAGGGGTTTTTATGGGCTTGTTGGCAGGCTGTTTTAATCTGATTAACCCTTCATGTGCCTGTCACCCACTCAGGTTTTTGTCATCTACCTAGCATGTGGGAAAGGGTAGAGGGCTCCTTCCAGGGTAGTGTAAAATCCTTTTAAGGGTGGTTTCCTCTTAGGGCGGGGGCCCCTTGTCCCTCCTTGCCTTTCTTCCAACTATCCTTTATTAATAGATTTGACAAAACAGCTGGTAAACCAGGCTTCTCAAAGAACAGTAACCAGACAATATCTTGGGACAGTGAGAATAGAGACAAAGAGAGAAGATCCCACATCATCAGATGAAGAATTCTGCACCAACTGCTTCCTCTCCTGGTTTCTCCCCACCTGGAAAGAGACTCTGATTGACCTAGCTGGGTCGCACACTTCCCTGCCTCTTGGCCAGGGAAGATCATGGCATCTTGACTGAAATTCTGGACCAGGCTGCCGACAAAAATAGAGGAAGTTCCTTTCCCCAAAGGGCATCAGAACACAACTACCAGGCAAAAAGAAAATGCATGCTGGACAAGCAAGAACAACACATCTCACAACGATCAACAGAGCCCTCTGATAACAGGGACTGTCACCCTCTGAGCCTTTGCTCATTTTGGAAGCCACTTACTGTCAGACTTAAGGAAACAGTGGGAATAATGGCTCCTCTGTAGCTTATCCTCGTCTGAAATGGTCACTTAGTCGTTCGGATTTGTTAGGGAACCTGGATTCATTTCACTGTCTTTATTTTTACTTGTCTCTCTTCAAACAAAGAATCTAGGAATATGCATACATTTTTTTTTCATGTATGACTCAGAGAAATTGTAATATATTTTAAAAGCTTGCATTTTTCCCAGGGAAATTCAGTCTCGGTGATTTATTATCCACAGTTTTAAATGGATAGAGAATAAGAGGTTTATTTAAGAGAAAGAAAGAAAGTTATCATGGTCATGGTCATAACAAGTAGAAAATCCCTCATAAATGTGGCTTTGCTTTCTTGTGACAAAATCCTTTTCCAAAATTGAAGACCTGCCATGCTGGCAAGAAACGTGCTTGGAAGGATACAGAGGTTTCTACCACAGCAATGAGAAAAGATCTGGAGGCTGCACAAGACAATTGTGCAAACTGTGCCCTACTGTGTCTCCTCTCAAATAAGTACTTGGCTTTGCTGTAATAACTTGAAATTTGATTATAAGAATTACTGAATATTATACACTGGGTTTTATTCTGGTGGTTTCTTGGGGATTTAATTCCCATTTAATTTGGGACACTTGATTACTTTTCTTAAATGACACCAAAATGTAGCCATGGGATGAAGAAGATTTCAGTAGATGCTCCATGGTCTTATCCACTGGTAAACTGTGCATCTACCTGACCCCAATGAGAATGCTGCCCGGTGAAACCCCCAACCTACATCTGCTCTTCATTCCTATCGTACTTCTTTGAAGAAGTCCTTTTCACTCATACCTGAGAAATAAGTGGAAGCCCAGCCCCAGAACAGACTGTTACTAATAACCATTATCAAAGAGTTGCTCGTGCCCATGGAGGTACATACTCACCGACTGAATCCTCTTCCTAATTTTCACCCCAGTCTATGCCTTTGTCAGCAATGAAGACAAAGAAGAATTAGAAAAAAATATCTGGCTTAATTAAACAGAGGATTTGAAAGTAGTTTTTTCATGTGTTAATATGAATGAAGATTCTATTTGGAGTTTAAATCTGGTCTGATTTTTAAAATATGTAAGGACACATGAGTAAAATATCTTACAAACACCAAGTCTTTTTGAAAGCAAGTTCTACTAGCTCTGTGAGCTTTGGTATATCATTTAAATGTCTGTCAGCCCGGGTTTTAACCGCAGAGTAAGTACCTACCTTACCCATCTCAGAGGCCAAGTTGAAGTAATGGATGTGAAAATACTAAAGCCGAAGTAAGTAAAATGGAATTATTTCTGTGAAGCTAGCCTGACGTAGTACAAATAACACAGACATTGCTGTTAGGAAATCTTGGTCCAGTTTAAGATTCTGTATTTGATTTTGTACTTATTTTGGTAGTTTTGATTGCAAAAACTAGCAATAAATGCTACAGAAATCATTAGCACAGGTTTATAGTCAGACAGAGAGAGGTTCAAGTATAGATTCTGCCACCTAATAACATTTTTCATTAGACAAGTACTTTTTTCTCTTTAAGACTCAGTTTCCTCTCTAATAAAATAAGAATAATGTTCTCAACCAATACCAAAATTAAACTTCCCATATGCCCAAAAAAGGAAAGAGAAAATCATAGCTGAGACATGGAAGCAAACAAAGTGTCCATCAATAAAGGAATGGATGAAAAAGATTGGGTATACATACAATAAGAATATTACTCAGCCACAAAAAAGAATGAAATCTTGCCATTTGCAACATGAATAAACTTAGAGAATATTATCCTAAGTGAAATAAAATGGAGAAAGACAAACACCGTGTGATTTCACTTAGATGTGCAATCTAAAACAAAAACAAACAAACAAACAAACAAAAACACCAAACCAAACGGAAACAGGCTCATAGATACAAAAAACAAACTGTTGGTTACCAGAGTGGGAGTTGGGGGACAGGAGAAATAGGTGAAGGGGATTAAGAAATAAAAACTTCCAGTTATAAAATAAATAAGTCATGGGGATATAATGGACAACATAGGGAATATAGTCAATAATATGGTAATAACTCTGTGGTGACAGATGGTAACTAGACTTATCATGGGGATTATTTAATAATGTATAAAAATACTGAGTCACTGTGATGTATACCTGAAACTGATAGGACATTGTATGTCAATTATACTTCAATTTTTATTTTTATTTTTTTAAAGATTTTATTTATTTGTCAGAGAGAGAGAGGGCACAAGCAGGGGGAGTGGCGGGCAGAGAAAGTAGTATCCCCACTGAGCAGGGAGCCTGATGTGGGACTCGATCCCAGGACCCTGGGACCATGACCTGAGCCGAAGGCAGATGCTTAACTGACTAAGCCACCCAGGCATCCCTATACTTCAATTTAAAAAAAAAAAAAAAAGCAAAAAGGAAGAAGAAGAAGATAAGGCAGACTCGGATGCAGAAGGAGCTGATAAAATTTACAAAGTAGAGAGAAAGTACACAAAAAAGATAACAGTGACTACAGGTTCTAAAAAACAAAAAATAAGCAAGTGTTTTAAATGGGCATGAGAATTTTGCTCAACATAAAAAAAAAAAAACCTCACATCTAGACAAGCTATAAAGGCGACTTTAGAAATCAAAACCAGTAAACACCATGACATTTTGCAAGGACATCAAAATGGGTCAAGATATTTTATCACCATATAGTTGGAAATAAGCAACAAGAAAATGTGTGGATGAGACGTTCCGCAGCCTAAGCTACTGGGAAGATCAAGTATAAACATGTGCACTGAACATGGTGTATTCCCAGGACCACATGCCTTTTCTTCACAGGAATTTTCTAGCGAGCTTTTTTTGAGGCTCAGATAACTTGTTCTTAACCTGTTTTTAAGCTTTAGATTCCATTATAAAGCCTGGAGATAGCACAAGAAAAGCAAACTTTTGAAATTAAAGCCACCTGCAGTTAAATAACTAAAGTGCTTTCTCTGATAGGTATGTTAAAATATTTATGAGGCAAGAATTTCAGAACAAAACAGAGTAATATACATAAGGTGTGTTCTGTGGAAAATATTTCATTTTAACTTGCTCATTTTTTTCAGAGAAGAATTGAAGCAATAAGCCATATTCGATCCAAGTTATAAATAAATCAGCTTGGCACATTTGAGTGGAAAAGATGTATAATTTAAAAAAGTAAAGCTAGACCTTATGTTAATGATGGTGGTGATGATATAGCAAGGTTATATAGTAAGGACACAAACGAGTAAGTGCCCAGCTCCAGTCCCACATCCAGGCATCCTGGAAACCAGAGCATATTTGTGAAGAATCCAGGGCAATCTAGAGATCTCAGGCACAGAGGTGCGTATTTTCATGCCCATGTTCCCCTCCAGAGTGGTTCCATTACTGCTGGATATTTGCTTATTTCTGACTTGTTACCACTGTCTTCTAGTAGTATTCTCTTTTCTTCATCTTGACTTTTGTTTGTATTCTCTTTTCTTCATCTTGACTTTTGTTTGACCCATAACTGTCTTCCCTGTGATTTTGCCTTGCTGGATAAGAGCCCATAAGGCCGTGCTCTATCTCAAGGCCTCCTTCCATCTCCAACGTCCACACTAGCAACTCTGTTTCCCAGTTCACCCCCCTAGGAGAGGTGATGTGATTGCTCCTCTCATCTTCTCACATCGGTCCAAGGCACAGATTTCTAGCTGGTCTTCGGGTCCTATGCCCACGTTTTGTCCAATCAGCTGCTAACAGAAAGGTCACATGGTCTGCACAGTAGGGAATTTGGATGAGAAATTTTCACTTACAAGGATTATGCCCTGGTACATAATAAGACCTCTCTCAAATATTATGGAAATCTGAGTGAGTCATTTAGCATCTTTAAGCTTTCCATGCTAACCTCACAAGATTCTTGCGGTCATCATACAAGATAATTTATGCAAAAGCCATTTGAAATCTCTAAAGTAAAGTAATATATGTGATACAAGTATGCATAAATTTAATTTTTAAATCCTCTAGTTCTGTGTATTAATGATTCACTTGTGGTCAGTCCTCAATGATAAGGTGCTTGCCAAAGAGTCTCTCACATATGCCAACAGTCTGAGGTTAGAATTTCTTAACTTAATTCAGTTGAGACAAGAATTTCTGTGATTCTCTTCAGTACATATTGAACTATATTTAGCTGCCTCGTCCTGTGCTGAACACAGCCTAGATTTAGGAGGAGTATTACCACATAATGCCTTTCAACAAAAGGATTAAAATCTTGTCTTGAAAATATCTTTCCATGGTTCCAATAATCACTTATCAATTGTTGACTTCCACACTAAATAAGGCCCTATCCTCAAGGTTTGACCATTTTGAAGGGCTGAAAAATGAAGTTCAGGATGCTTTAAAATATAAAAAAATAAGTATTTTGTGTTGTGTGTTTTGTGTGTGTGTGTTTCAGCCAAGGGAATCATCTCCACAGGACACCACCCTCACTTCTGACAATAAATGCAAGTTTGGAAGATTCCCATAGTTACCTTCATTTCCAATAATTCTCCAGAAGGACTCACAGAGCTAGCTGAAAGCTTATATTCACAGTGATGGTTTATTACGGGGAAAGGATGCAAATTAAAATCATCCAAGGGAAGGAGGACGTAGGGCAGAGTCCAGGACAGGTACCAAATACAGAGCTTCTGTTGTCCTCTCTCCATGAGCAAGGACATAGTACTTTCCCAGCATAACAATATGATTGGAGTACCATCAACCAGAGAAGCCCACCTGATCCTTGCTGTCAGGAGATTTTAACTGGAGTTTCACATACTGCCCGTGCTCTTGATCTTTAGTTGCCATGCTCCCCCAAAGAGCAGGCTGGTACCTTTAGTTTCCAGTTCCTATTGGAGACAAAACAAACACCACATAACCCAAAGCTCCCATTCGGAGATTACATCATTAGATTGTTAGTGGTCAAAGTCTCCAGTCCAACAAAGACACTCTTAACAGGCAGGAAATTGTAAGGACTTAGAAGCTGCATCTCAACAGAGAGAGCAAAAGCCAGCCCTCTCCTTGAGTAAGATTAATTCTTCATTACATAATAACTAAGTGCAATAACTGAGATTTAACTCAATCATAAGTATAATAAAATGACCCTCAAGGAAGTGAGGGACCAATAGTGAGACTAAGACATAGTCACATGAAGTTGATATGTTGTATACAAAGGTACAAATATCAGCTAAAATAATCAAAGAAAGGCCAACAAGGCAGGTCCTTCTATTTGCAATCTGTCTTCCCATGTATTTGTTTAGACCTTTTTTAAGGTATAGTTTACATACCATAAAATTCACCCATTTTAATTATATTAAGTCAATAATCTTTATTAAACTTTCAGGGCTATGAAAACATCTTTACAATCCAGTTTTAGAGCATTTCCATCACCCAAGAAAGATTCCCTGTGCCAATTGTCAATCAATCCCTAATCTTAATCCCAGCCCTAGAAAATCTCAGATCTGCTTTTTGCCTCTATAGATTTGACTTTACTGAACACTGCATATAAATGGTATCATACAAAAGGAGTCTTTGGCATTGGACTTCTTAACATAATGGGTTTTTTTTTAATACTCATTCATATTGTAGCATGAATCTATGCTTTATTCCTTTTTATTGCTGAGTTTTATTCTACTGTATGGATACTCCACATTTTGTTTCTTCTTTTACTAGTGGATGGCCCTTTGGATTGTTTTCACTTCTTTAAATTATGAATAATACTGTTATCATAAACAAGTCTTCATGTGGGTATGTTTATATTCCTCTTGGGTAGATATCTAAGAGTAGAACTGTCGGGTTTTATGGTAAGTTTATGTCTAACTTTTTAAAGAAATGGTTAAGCTGTTTTCCAAAGTGGTTTTAACAGGTTACAGTCCCACCAAGAAAGTATGAGGGTTCCAGCTTCTACACATCCTTGCCAACATTTGTTATTGCCTGCCTTTTTTATTAAAACCATTTTAGTGGGCAAGAAGCAACTTGTTTATTTTTCAAACTAGCTATAACTGTCCTGGTGAAGGGCCATTACTATTAAGGTGTGTATACAAGACAATAATAAATTCAGTTAGAGGTGTTCCGCCTCTGCCTTTACCCTAGAGGAGAGATCTCACTCTGCTTATTCTTTTCATTTAAAACTTCCATTTCTTAAAGTTGTTGCTTACAGTTATCAATGGAAAATACAAAATGCATTATTATTGTTCTTCAGATGACTGGCTAGTCTATTTATCTTTCTGGTAGCAAATACAATGTTATTTCTCTGTAAAATTGCCAACATCTACCAAAACAGACCATAACAAAAGTGGAATGGGTAAAATATAAACAGGAATTATGGCAGGGTAGATGTAACTGAGAAACATATACTGCATCTAGATAAATGGTCAAAAGACTTTATCATATAATGCAGAACACCACTGTAACCACCTCATAATTTGACTGACTGTGCTACGGATTAAACCTAAATTTATAACAGCAATATTCCAGACATGACTATGTTACTTCCCACTTACAAAAATGACCTTGCCCAATAAACAGAAAAGTGCCAAGTGAGAAAAACACTGGAAAAAGGAAAAAAGAATACAAAAGGGGAAGATCATTATAATGTCACACTTATAAATGGTACGAACAAGCACTTAAATATTTCGTGTCATACAATATTGTCAATATGTAAAATTCTACCAGGGGTGATACTTTAGGTGGCGAGGGGAGAGCTATTGCAGACATGACCTTTCAGGGACTAGAGGTGCCGTATGCAGCTATCGCTCAGGAGCTCCTGGGCCTTGGCTCCATTCTTCCCCCCACATGATGACGTTACCTTAATGATGCTACGTGTAAAGCAAGCACCAAGACAGCCAACTACTGGTAAACATTACATCAATTCAGTGGTTTTCGACTGCATGCTGTCTCTTGCCCCCAGGGTCTATTTGGCAACAGCTGGAGTCATTTTTGGCTGTCACAACATCTGGTGGGTTAAGGTCAGGCACATTGCTAAACATCCTTCAATTCACAGGACAGCCCCCCACAGCAAAGAATTTTCTGGTCCAAAGTCAGTAGCTCTGAAGTGGAGAATCCCTGCTTCAAGAGGAAGCACACAGATTCCTTGTATAAACTCTGCCTGAGTCATAGTGTATGTCCCAAAACTAAAGTGCGGCAGGGCACAAAGAATTGCCCTTTTACTGAAATTACTGGCAGTTTCACCAGCAACTGCATATATTTTTGGATCCCGAGGCCCTGCATAGTCATATTACTTTCCAAAACATTTTTGTAGTCCTGGTGAGTTAAATCCTAAACATAATCTAATCTCCCGATGGATGGACAAATGTGACTGTTGGTGTATGTGTGGGTGGCCTCTTCCTGACAATAAGTAACACACCTAAAACACTGAAACTGTGATAAAAAAATTAAAATCCACAGGTGGTCTGAGAGAGATTTTAGATTAAGTGTTTCCAGATCCTTCCTTCTTGCCTTTTCCACAAAACTGTTTCAACAAGAGTAAAACAAACTACTTTGAGGTTTATCTGTCTGTCTCCTAACTTCATTCAAGCTTAAATAATAATAATAATATGTTTTAAAATGTAGGTTTCAGGGAGGAAGAGGAAAAATAAAAGACGCTAAAAACATAAACTGGATAAACAGCCCCTCAAAAGTCTCTAAATAGGCTGCAAAAATGTATTATACTTGGAGTGATTCTATTCACAGTATTGTATAACACCATTTTATGATCATTGTGAACTGCCCAAATTATTTTATATTTTTTGCTTATCCCATTTGGCAAGTCAGAGAAAGGCTCTCTTTCCATTACGCAAATTAACTATTATGATTTTTAGACTCTGGATCAGTCGATCGAGCTTCATGTGGTAATGCACGTGTTAGACCCATTCTGTCACAGTGGCTTTATTTTTTAATGATTTCCATTTTCCGCACTAAAAACTTCTGGGAAATGGTGTAGAACATACCCCAGATTTGTCCTTCCTTGAGAGGCAAGGAAAGGGAAGTGCGGCATTTATCCTCCAGTTCTTGTCAATCGTTGGCTGAGGACTCTCCAGAGAGCCTTACGTCCTCAGCTCTTCCGGTCTTCCCCACAGACAGCGAGGGTGCTGGCAGCAGGACTCCTTCTGCAGGTCCTGGGAAGTGAGTTCTCAGGAGTTCTTAGGAGATCAGGAAAGGGCATGAAGAGTAACTCCCAAATAACAAATGTAGGGATGCTAAGAGAAAATGTGGACAGAGTGTAAAGGCATTCACTATTTCTTCAATGTATTTGCAGAGTCAGCTGTACTTCCTTTTCCTAAACAATAACTAATATTATATGACTTTTAGCAAAGTTATAAACCTATCCACTAAATAAAAACAGCAGTAATGTAACTCCCCTTAATCAAGAAATGTGAACTTGGGAGAGAAGGAGGTAGGACAATTGCACTTTCCTCATCTTGCTTATCATGGAGAAAACAGAAAAGGATGATTTACCAAGATTTCTAAACATGTTTGTTATTTACATTTATAATTCTTTCTTTAAAGAAAAGTGAATAGATGACATTGGTTTTATGTTTTCTACCGTTACTTCCAACCCTGCTACTTTGAATGCTTTCTCATCCATTGACTACATCTTGGGAAGGTTCTGTAACTTTCTGATCACTTTTAGTTATTGAAGTCTAATCTAATTTTATGCACCAAGAACATAAACACAGTTGAAATCTTAGTTCTTCCTTTCTTACTCACTTTTGAGAATAGATTTGAGTTGTAACCCATGTTCTTGGAGTGATGGAGGAAGATGGGATCTGTTCTGTCTTCCTGCTCTCCCTTTTTTCTGTTTAGATCTTTTTAGAGGAAGACATGCAAAAGGAGAGATAGTAGCAGTGAGGTTCATCTAATATAGTTACCTGAATGCCGTTGCTGGACACTAGACCCCAGTCTTGCTGTGGTTTGAGTTCATTCTCTGGCTGCTCATGACCTCCATGAGGGTAATGGTCCTCCTGTGTGGTACATTTTTCTTAGGGCAGTGTTCACCCAGTGTGCACCCAGTCCTCTTCTGTCACCAATGCCTCATTCAGAGATAGCAACAATGTCTCCTATTAGCTATGACTGGTTCATGCCTGTAATTACTTCTCTGGAAGGGACAAAACCTTGCTAGGCTTATTAGTCACCTGGGTGCATACTCCCTCATTGAATCTCTGGGTCTCATCTCATGGAACCACAGGAACTATGCGCATCCTGTTTTGGACCCCTCCCAAGAACACAGAGAACTGAGATGGTTTGGGGAATTGGTTGACCCCCATCTTCTTGCCATAGTGCACCACAGTCTCGTCTCACAGCATTGTCACAGGCTACTACAAGAAGCCTCTCACATTTAAAAATCACAAGACCATAAATGGGCACAGTCTTGATGTTTACATATGTCCCTAAATTCTAGGGAAACACTGCCAGGCTCATCCAAGCACTTGCATGCTCCCTTTTACTCCAAGGAAAGCACCAGGGTGGCTGTGTAGATTCTGAAAAATAAACAAATACCCAGCCTTGGATTGAGATGTAAGTGTTCCTTTATTGTCAGCACCACTAATATCTACCACGAATTTCCTTGGAGATTAGATAGATGAGACAGTCTCTTGCTGTGAGCATTACTTCTCAATGTCTCTGATCATAATTGACTTAGACTCCCCCTCCCTAGTCCCCTCTCTCTATAGTCTAAGGATGGGGCATTCAATATAGGCTATTTCTGCAACCTCTTGCAAACCTGGAAGAGAAGGACTTTCCCTCAATAGTTCTGTCTGTGGAATATGGAGCAGAGCTTCTCAAAGTTCAATGTGCATATATATCACTTGGGGGTGTTGTTAAAATCCAGATCCTGATCCATTAAATCTGGGCTGAGGCTTCATACTCTGCATTTCTGACAAGCTCCCAGGGGATGCTGATGTTGCTGACTCACAACCCACACTTTGCATAGCAAGGATAAAGTACTTAGCACCTTTGGACCACAGCTGTGTATGCTCTAGCTCTGAATTCCAAGGAGAGATGGAAAAAGGGAGGTGTACACACAAGGCAGGGAAGGACACTTTGGTTTTCTATTTGAAGTCCTTTCGTATAAATTAGAAATTTTTTGGTTTTACGTTTATAATTTTTTTTTAAAAAAATTAAAAGGTAAAGAACACAAAAGCATAAAAATAATTTTAGAAATTATTGCCATACTTACTGGAGGGAGGTTGAGTAATATTTTTTTAATGCGGTGTCTTCAATTCTGTTTTTCTGAAAACGAGTCCAGAGAGATGCACGCCAGCTGCGGCTGCAAGCAGTTTGTGCCTTTTTCACTTAAGGCATCTTTGTTTGCCGAAACTCTGTTCATCAAAAAGAAATTTTAAACGCATCGTTAGACTTCGAGAGTTGTACTCTATGGCTACATCAAATTACTTTTGGATCTTTATTTGTTAAAGACAGAAGTATAACCAGTCCGCACACACCTTCAGAATATAACATTAAAAGCACGAAAACTCCCATAGCCCCTCTGCCATATAAACACTTATTAAATATTACAAGAACTTCCATAACGGGTTATTTAACCTAAAAAAAGACATTGATGCCCCAACTCTCTCAGTGCTTTGATCTATATTCCTGATGCTCCCCATATTAACCTGTCAGGATTTTCATTCCTATCTCCTTTCCCATATGTGATTCCCCTAATTCGAGTCTTTCTTTATTTGTTCTTTATGCTTTTTTCCCCTTCCTACATATTCACTATCTTAGAAGTGCTGCCGAGGATACATATACACAGACTTTAGCCGGATTTTTTTCTGATTTCTGATTCAGGTTGGCCCGAGGTTCCCTGTACACTCAGCGCCATCTCTGGTCATGAGCTGGAACTGCAAGCCAGAAAAATTGCTGCGTCGTACTTGAACCCAGCGCGCTTTTTTATTGCTGTATCTTTCCAAAGGTATCTGCTTGAGAATCTGGCAATAGCTTGCTGCCACACTCTCTAATCTTAGAGTAATCAGTGCCAAACTCATGCATTTATAACCTTCTCACACCCCCGAACAAGTGGAACGTTTTAATTGAGAACCAATTAATGTGCTTGAGGCGAGACTACATACGGTGCCTGGTGAAGACTTGAGATATGTTTTCTTTTTCACATATCCTCAATTATTGGAATGTTTTAGATATACTTATTTTGCAGAGTTCCAGTGGGTATTTACTTAGGTAAATAACTGCCTCAAATTTTACTTTAATTTTGTGTGTTTCAGGCACACTTTCTGTATTTATACATTTTAATTTTGTCTGATGCCATGTTCAGTCTTTTCTCCACTCTTTCTTCACTTTTTTCCCCATCTTTCTGGTTTTTTTCCCCCTTTTTCCCTTTCTCCACTTTGTTGTTTTTTGTTTTTTTTTGTTTTTGTTTTTTTTTTGGCCTCCTCTGGGACAAAATTTGTGTGGCTAAACCATGTCTAAACATTTAAAAATATAGGCACTTCATTTTGCTATAATTAGATCAAGTATAAACCGAATTGTACTATTTGTAAATAATAGCTGATATGTGAACAAAATGTTATCTTTTTCATTTCATCAGAATATTTTTGCTAAACTCAGGTTTTTTTGTTTAAATTATAGAGTTGCACGTGTTCTTCTTGTTATAGTTATTTCCCTCGTGTTCTGAATACTCTAGAATGAAAGAATGAACACTAATCATAAAGAAGCAAAGTATTAATCTCTGATCTTCTGGCTCAAAAAGGAAGTCACTGAAAACTGTTTGCCAAAATAAGGAAGCATAAAATTCTGAACACTGAAAATGTCTCTGTGCTTAAATAAAGTACAAGAGAGCATGAGAGAATTTGAAAATGTAAAAATGGTTAACTATACTAAATGATTGAATGACATCGGCTGTGTAGTTACATAAAAAGAATACACTTAAAATTTGTGCATCACAGTGGAAGTATGCAAAAATTAAATATTTCTTTAAAAGTTTTGTTGAGGGGCACCTGGGTGGCTCAGTTAGTTAAGGGACCAACTCTTGATTTTGGCTCAGGTCATGATCTCAGGGTCAAGAGATCAAGCCCCACGTCCAGCTCCAGCCCTGGATGTGTAGCCTGCCTAAGATTCTCTCTCTCCCTCTGCCCCTCCTCCAATGCTCATGCTCTGTCTCTCTGTCTCTCTGTCTCTCTCTAAAAAAAAAAAAACAAAAAACAAAACAACAACAACAACAAAACAGTTTTGTTGACTCCAAATCTGATTCACCTTTTATGACTCTTTTGTGGCTCCTCCATCTCAGTCCAAACCACTCAAGGATAACAAACTTCACATTTTGTCATTCCAGCAGAAAGCAAATTACATTGTTATTCAAGATTCACTTTTGATGGTGACCTGCAAATTAGCCAGAGATCTCCCTCCATTTAGGTACAATATTTTAAGCTTCCAGCCTTCAGAGTGATTTTTCCTACAGAGCAAAACTTTCCATGCAAAAGCCAATTTACCATCTCAGAAATAACAAAAGTTAAGACAGCAATAATATTATTCCTCGGTATTGAATTACTTCTATGGGAGAAATCCTACCATATGGGAATTTGTTAAAGTCTGAACTGTGGGATTTGTTTGCAGCCTGTTTCCAAGCACAGGTAACTTATGTGTAAGAAGGGTCAGACCTAGTCACAAATGACAAAGTTTGGTCTTTGTCATTTGATAAAATGAGCACCAATTTTGCTCTAAGCACGTGTTACAAAATGGTCTACAGTGACAGATGGACAGAGTCCAGACATGTAAGGGGCTTATACAGGAATATACATTATTATACATGCATTATATATAAAACATGCATGTAAAATACATACACATGTATAGATTTACACACACACATAAATTACTATATAATAAAACAGTATATATAAATTATGTAAATTTTGTAAAAATATCATTCGAAGGAGAGCCCACTATACCATAACCTGGCGATCCTGTAGACTGACACCTTATGGTTGCCTCCCTTACGTACCTGGTTTCTCAAATTTCTTATATCTGTTAAGTATTGTGGGATTTATGTCAGAGAGTTCCTTACTCACATGTAAGATACTGTAGCACTTGTTTCTGTTGTTAGATTTTAACTTGCTTATCTTGGGATCTGTATCTTTAGGGTCCTGCTGGGTAGGATAGTTTCATTTCCAAGCTAAGATGTTATTATTCGATATAACAAATCTTTATGTTTTGCCATTTAAAAAAATTGAATTTTAAGGGGTGCCTGAGTGGCTCAGTCAGTTAGAAGTTTGCCTTCGGCTCAGGTCATGATCTCAAGGTCGTGGGATCAAGCCCCACATCGCCAGGGAGCCTGTTTCTCTCTCTCCCTCTGCCCTCCCTCCCCCCGCTTGTGCTCTCTCCCTCTCTTTCTTTCTCTCTCTCAAATAAATAAATAAAACCCTTAAAAAATAGAATTTTAGCTAAGCCTTTTGGGCCTCACATAAAGAAGTATGTCTTCTGGAAATTTCTACCCTCATTTCAGGTAGTAAAGGAATATGTTTTAGGACCAGGGGAGATTGTAGAATCCATCAACCCATAGTACAAAGGAGTCTATCTTTTTATATTATTATTTTTGATGGCCAAAATGTTAGTCAATCAGCTATAGCTATGGGATTTAATTTTTCTCTAGCTATAAAATGCAAAGTCAGATCTATGCTAATATAAGATGAATTGATATATAAATATTTCAAATAGTTATCCAGGGATTAAGTAATTTCTAAATTAAAATAATGCAAGTAATTTTTAAAGTAAAATAAAGTAAGATTTCACTTATATGTGGAGTCTAAAAAACAAAACAAGCAAAAAGCAGAAACAGATCCATAAATACAGAGAACAGACTGGTGGTTGTCAGAGGAGAGGAGGGAGAGAGTGGGCAAAATGGGTGAAGAGGATGGGGGAGGATACAGGCGTCCAGTTATGGAATGAGTATGTCACAGGGATGAAAGGTACAGCATAGGGAGTGTAGTCAATGGTACTGTAATAGCCTTGTGTGGTGACAGGTAGTAGCTACACTTGCAGTGAGCTTGGTATAATGTATAGACTTGTCAAATCACTATGTTTTACACCTGAAACTAATATAATGTTATGGGTCAACTATAATAAAAATAGAATAAAATAAAACAAAATAAAATAATACAAGTGTTAGAGATAATAGTCTACATCAACACTGTTGAAAATTTTAAGAATTTAATTTTTTATACTTTCCTAATTTTCAGTGTTTTACCAGAAAGATTATCTAGAAAAAGACTGATTATCCAGATTATCTATCTGGAATGTGGTCTGTCATGGTCCGTTAGAGAGCTTAGGAATTACTTCCAGGATACAGTTGTAGTTTTGTCTTTATCAGGTCAAGGTTAAATTTCCAGGAAATAAGGCATTAGCAAAGAGCATACCCTCTACCTCGGTGGTCAATGGATAAAATCAGAAATTATCAGAAGTCTTGATTTACACATTTATCTTTTGGCATTTGAAAAAAACCTCAGAATTCAAGATAGATCTGCCTCCCCAGGAGGTAAGAATTTGACAAGAGGTAAATGACTGACACCAGTCTAGTTAATGAGGTGAAAGACACACACTGGTGAGCTATAAAACCCAGGAGAATACAGAAAGAAAACAAGGAAAGGGAGAAGGAGGGCTAGGTCCATTAGATATTAAAACGATCCAATCTATAAAACCTCTGTATTAGAACTATATGGGATTTATGCCTGGTTCATAATACACAAATAATATATGATAGAAGGACCATTTTAAATTATAGATACTGGGGTTTTTTTAATCAATGATAAGGGGATAACTGGATGGCCATATGGATAAACAGTAAAATTGGATCCATTAGTCAGGATACAACAGGATAAGTTTCAAATGGAAACAAAGATTAAACAAAGATTTAAACAGAGATTTAAACAAAAAGTGAAATCATATAAGTGCTAGAAGAAATGGGGATAAATTACTCTATAACTTAAAAAAGGAATCACTCACGCATCTAAGATACAACAGCCACTCTAGAAAACAGTATGGAGGTTCCTCAAGAAGTTAGAAATAGAGCTACCCTATGACCCAGCAATTGCTAGTAGGTATTTATCCAAAGATACAAATGTAGTGATCCAAAGAGGCACCTGCACTCCAGTGTTTATAGCAGCAACATCCACAATACACAATAGCCAAACTGTGGAAAGAGCCCAGATGTCCATCGACAGATGAATGGATAAAGAAGATGTGATATATATTATTCACTTCATAATATTCACATTCATATATTCATATATTCACATTCATAATACTACCCAGCCATCAAAAAAGATGAAATCTTACCATTTATATTGACATGGATGGAACTAGAGGGTATTATGCTGAGTGAAATAAGTCAATAAGTCAGAGAAAGACAATTATCATAAGGTTTCACTCATATGTGGAATATAAGAAACAGTGCAGAGCATCATAGGGGAAAGGAGGGAAAACTGAATGGGAAGAAATCAAAGAGGGAGACAAACCATGAGTCTCTTACCTATAGGAAACAAACTGAGGGTTACTGGAGGGGAAGTGGGTCAGGGAATGGGTTAACTGGGTGATGGGCATTAAGGAGGGCATGTGATGTGATGGGCACTGGGTGTTATATGCAACTGATGAATAACTGACCTCTGCATCTGAAACTAAAGGTGTACTATACATTGGCTAATTGAATTTAAATTTAAAATATAGGAAAAAAATTAAATTAAATTAAAAAAATAAAATCTTTAAAAATTAAAAATAAAAATAAAAACACCATAAATAATAACAAATTACTTATTTGTAACTTAAATCATAGATAAATAATTAATATCTCTAATATATTAAGTGCTTCTGAAATAAGAAAGGGCTGATGGCCCTGTAAGACCATATATAGAAATTAATAGATAATTCATAGAAATAAGAACTACAAATGGCTTTATGTGAATAAGTATTCAACCTCAGTCATAATAAGAGAATATGCAAATTAAAACTATACGAAGAGAGCATTTTCTGCATATTAACTTGGAACAAAATCAGAAAACATACTCTGTTGGCAAAACTGTGGGAAAAGAGGCAATTTCATGTATCTTTAGGGAGAATGCAACATGGAACAATAGCTATTGAAAAAAATTTGGAAATTGCTAGCAAAATTACATAGCATTTATATTTTGACCCAGCAATCTCAGTTGCTGGAATCTATCTCACAGATACAGTGGCCAAAAAAAGAGCTTCTGCATAAGACTGCATTGCAGGAATATTTGTTAGAGCAATTTAAACACACATCATATACATCAGTAGGAAGCTGGTTGAATTCCATGATACATCCACACAATGGATTACCATATAGCTCTAAAAATGAATGAGGAATATTTCTAAATACTACTAGGTATCAATCTTAGGGAAATATTTTTGAGAGAAAAAAAGCAAGGTGAAAAACAGTTGATATATATTATTATTATATAATATATAATATGTTATCATTTATCTCTTAAAAACTCTAATATAATTGTATATATGTATATGGTTGATATTAAAAAATGAAAAGAAATAAACATTTTAAAAATAAATACCTATATAAATGGAGGAAGAATTAATTGCAAGCAAGTAAAAGTGGATGCTAGACTTCTTTAAATATCCCTTGTTTTGGGTGCCTGGGTGGCTCAATCACTTGGGCATCTGCCTTAGGCTCAGGTCATGATCCCGGGTCCTGGGATCGAGCCCTGAGTCGGGCTCCCTGCTCAGTGGGGAGCCTGCTTCTCCCTCTGCCAATCCTTTAGAACCAGGATTCTCAGTGTGGTTGTTAAGATACAAATAAAAGGTGTAAGAGACTAAGTAAAACTTTGTGATCATGAGTTTGGTTTGGAAGTATTATAACTGTGACATATGATATTCCTTATCTTTTATTCAAAGAAATAAAAGAGTTCACTGGAGAAATGGCTGAGTTCAGGTCTGGGCAAGAAATAAAGCTGAACCTGAAACGTTTTGTTAGGCCGGATACAAAGAAGAGTAAAGATATAAAGAGTTCGTCCAAAGAACTCAAGAGCCAACTTAAGGAGATTCCCACTGACCAAAAATGAGGCAACTTGAACATCAATAAGAAAAATTACTAAAATGGTTTGAAAACCATGACATTATGTCAGTCATGAGTTCATAAAGGTTCCAGATAAAATTTAAAATTTCCAAATAAAATGTTGATCAATTAATGTCTTTGAAAACTGGCAAATAAATAAAAACTGGTAAATAAAGATGTAAGCTCTATCACTGATAACCAAGAGATATTTTTATTCATCAAATTAATCTAGCTATTAAATGAGGAAGAATACCACCATTTGACAATCCCTAGTGAATTTATGAATCGACAGTGTAAGCAGCTCTTTATACATAAAAATAGAGGTAACCAGGCATGTGTTCTTGATGGAAGAACAATGAGACTACCTCTGAAGTAGTTTTGGCAAAAAAGGTGGGGGGTGGCGCCTCTGTGTCTCAGTCCATTAAGCATCTGCCTTCAGTTCAGATCATGGTCCCGGAGTCCCAGGATCAAGTCCCAGTATCGAGTCCCACATAGGGCTCCCCACTCTCTCTCTTACTCTGTCTCTCTCAAATAAATTAATAAAATCTTTAAAAAAAAATTGAACCGAATATGATTAAGTCTCCAGATCCAACCAACTAGCAACACAGACAAAAGAGGGAAGAACACTGAAGAACATAGAAGGGAATTAGCAAAATCCTGATAGTTGAAAATTCCCCTGGATAAATAATCTAATTTCTTCGACAGTTAAGTTGCAAGGGGAAAAAAGCTGGAGGAAGAAACTATAGGTCATAGACGCATAAACTATTTGCACAGTTTGGACTTTATTCAATTCAGATTCAAATAGCAAACTATAAAACATTTAAAAATTAGAAAATTTCTAAAAATGATAACACATGAAACAATTGGAAATTGAACACTTACTGGGTATATTATAGATAAGGATTTATTGGTAATTCTTTTAGATAATGTTATTGTGATTTGGTTAAAAAGAGGGTGTTATACGCAAACAATGAATCATGGAACACTACATCAAAAACTAATGATGTAATGTATGGTGATTAGCATCACATAATAAAATAAAAAAAAGAATTAAAAAAAACTAATGATGTAATGTATGGTGATTAACATAACATAATAAAATTTTAAAAAGATGTATACTGAAGGATTTACAGAAGTAATGGCTAATGGAATTGTTTCAAAATAATACAGGAAGAACAAGGCATATCTGAAAAATATTAACCCTGGATTAGTAGTTGAAGTTGAGTAATGGTTACATAGGGTTTCATTATACTCTTTAGTCTACATAAAAAAAAAAAAAAAAGTTAGAACAATATGCCTGGTAATCTTGAAGGACAAATAATGGAACTTAAATTAGAGGTTAAAGGAAAGTGTCTTAGCGAAGAATAAAAGTGTAAAAGTGTAAGTAAGCACAATTCAGGAAACAATTCATTTGTGTGGTTGTTCCTTTAAAGAGCAGAGGGAATACAAGGTTAATGGTAGGCAGAGGTCGGATCTTCAAGGATTCTGTACCCTATGAAAAAAGCTGTACTTTATCACGAGGGGAGTGGGGAGCCATTGAAAATTTTTAAGCAGAAGAGAGCATCACTGGAATTGGGTATAGAAAGCTCAGGAAGCAACTGTGAGAACTGATTGAAGTTAGGACAGACAGCGGCAGGCTGTTAGAGTAATTCAGGAAAAAAAGTTAATGAAGATAAAATTGACAAGACTTAGTGATTGGATATAAGAGATCAGAAATAAAAAGTCTAGGATGACTCTCAGATATCTGGTTTTGTTACCTGTGTGAGTGGGGATTTAATTAAATTAAAATAAAATAGAACGGATTATTTGGGGCTTTGGAGGTTCTTAATGCATCTTGAGCGATATAGAATTGTTGAATCATTATATCGTGCACCTGAAACTAATATAAAAAATGACATTTGTAACTGATGGACACTTAATAGTGTTGGCATTTAAGTACATAGTGAATTCTACTGATTTACTATAATTTTCTGAATTGCTCTCTCTAAAAGGTCATGTTTTCAATAGCTATCTTCTGGTCTGTCCTCTGGCTTAGTATGAGAATATATTTTAAATATTAAAATTATGATTCTGGAAGTTAAAAGTGATAGGTAAAAGAGTAGAGCAGCATAGGTTCTTAAAAGGGTCTATCGCGATATGATTAATTCCACTGCTGTGTCACTAATTTTGATGGCTCCAGAAATAGGAGAAGGGGAAGTCTACAAGGTATGTATTGAATCTACATTCAGATATTAAAAAGTTACAGGAACATATTCTCTGCTCCCTGGAAACTATTTGCTACGGACACACATACACATACCCCTCTCATAGAGAATGATGTGAAATTATGACAAATATTTGGTTATTTTTATTTTATCTAAATAAATGTTTATTTAAACACGTAAAATATACCACTGCCACACTTACCCAGAAAATTTTAAGCATCAGAAAACTATTCTATTCACTAAAATAAAAAAGATACTATTAAAATATTTTTCAAGCTTTAAATAAAAATCTTAAGCCATTGTCTGAATTTTCTCCTTTTACAGAAGAAGGTTTGAAGTAGTTTATACTGATAAGATTCTAAGAACTGCTAAGAACAAAGAATGTATATTAAAATATGGTTGAATACTATCTTCTAGACTCAGCAAAAGATGTTCAAGGAGCACTGGCTATCTGATAAGTGACATTTTTGTCTTGCAATCAGGATAATAACAGCTATTACAATATAACAAGTAATATTCTGGGTTCTATGATGGTGAGAAGATAAACCTCGATTTCTGTAACTTTCTATTCTTTGACATAATTATGTATGAATTTCCCACTCTTCATTTCAGACCTTCAAAAATATAAATGCTATATATACTAAAGATTTCTTCATGGCTCATTTTCCTCGTTTAAGGCCTTAAACTCTGCATGTTAGCTACGTAGCAAGCAGCTGTTGCTAGGATGTATCTGTTTCCATAGCAATAGATGAACTCTTCAAATGCATCCAGAATTCCTCCTCTTCTTTGCTACCCCTGTATCCCTTGTCCATATGTAAATCAGTGTCAGTGACAGAATTATTTGGATTTAACGTCCTGCATTTAACATCCATGTACATATAGTATGGTACAGTCTCGACTTTATTTTTCCTTTAAGCTCTGCATTCTCTTCCCTAGCTGTGTAGATTGCAGCAACTCCTATGACCTGGGGATTAACATTGTGCCAAATTAATAAAGATCAGAAACATTTTCTGCCAATGCACTTTATAGAAACAGCAGTTAATAGGAGAAAACAAGTAAGTGCTAACTGACTCCTTCTTTTTTTGAAAAAAAAAAAAAAAGTTCAACATGGAACCAAGAACATGTTACAAAAATAACAGGTATGATCCTCCACATGGATTTCAGCCAGTCCATTTTTAACTCAGTCTCAAATTCTACACATCAGTTGATGTTGACCCTTCAGAAGTGTGTCTGAGTTTTCCAAAGTTCTCTAGTTCTTGGTGTGAAGTGTCACCATAGTTTCTCTGGGTGCACTGAGGCTGTACTCTAACTGTACATGTGATAACTCCTGCTGGATCTAGAATCTTCACTGCAGATCTTCCTTTCTGATGCTGTTGTTCAGGAGCGTAAAAATCAGCAGGTTCAATAACTTCACTCAACCAACTGAAGAAATAGAGAAGCAATAAAGCTATAACTAGACACAGTTTATTAGGCTCCATAATCCCTGCCAAGTGCTAAACAGACTGAGAACTGTAATATCTGAGAGAAATTAAAAAAAAAAACTAAAGATAAGTAGAGCTAAAACATCTCTACAAATAATATTTGGATAGACTCGTGAGAATAAACCCTTGGTTAGGGGAACACAGACATGACACTGGTTTCTTTATATAGCTTTACACTTCTTGAGGGTAAACAACATCACTTTCTGTTTCATGTTGCTATTTAGATGCAGGCTCTCTCTTCTGTGCAAAAAGCATTCCCACTTCATGAGGTTCCTGGGCAGGGGGCGGGGGGCAGTCAGGTGAGCATCTGACTCTTGGTTTCTGCTCTGGTCATGATCTCAGGGTCCTGAGATCTGCGGGTGTGGGGCTTTCATGCTCAGAGCAGAGTCTGCTTAAGACTCTATCTCCCTCTCCCCTTGCCCCTCCCCACTGCACTCTCTAAATCAATCAATCAACCAATCAATCTTAAAACAAAACAAAACAAAAACGATGCCAGCTTCTCTACCCATCCATCTTCCCTAGAGGTAGGAGGAAAGAAACACAATGCTTGAACAATGTATTCTTTTGCTCCAATAATCTATTATAAAAGAACATATATTGATTACATAAGTATTAAATTCATTAACAATTATTCTTTCATTATACTTTCCAAAAATACACTGATTTTTGTATTATGTCTCTGGCATCACCATTACTTAAAGAGAAAAAGATAGTAACTTTGCAAATTATCTTCTTAATATAATGTATCTTTTATAACATCCAGTTAGAGATACAAATGATATTTTTAAAAATATTTATTTATTTATTTTTAGAGAGAGAAGAAAGAGAGCACTTGAATGGGGGAGGGGCAGAGGGAAAGAGAGAGAATCTTCAAGCAGACTCCCTGCTGAGCGCGGAGCCCCATGGCTCTATCGCACAATCCATGAGGTCACGACCTAAGCTGAATCCAAGAGTCAGATGCTTATCTGACTGAGACACCCAGGCGCCCCACAAAATGATATTTTTATTCCATTTATATAGACATATTAGCAAAGAAGTTGGAAAGGTGAAGCAATATGTTAGGAAAGATTCTGTCATCTTTTTTCTTATCTATAATTTCTTCAATGTTACTTTGGTAAAGGGAAATAAAAAATAAGTTGTATTTTTAAAAAATACCTACTGCCTAATTTGTATTTATCACTCATTAATTTCCCCAAATTTGCATCAGACATATTAGAAACAAAATCCTTTCCCAATTACAGATTTGACTAAAACTGTTAACAGAGAAGAGCTTAGGAAGTGACTTCTGTGTCTTCTTGGTATGATCTTGAACTACAACTGACTCAAAACACCTGGTGATTGTTTTTGCCAACATACGACATTCTGATGTCTTATGTCATGTCCATTTCTGCTTTATCCTCATTAGGAGAAAACAGCAGAAGATAATTTTCAATACTGATTATATTCCTTGCTGTGAGTTCAATTAAGAAAAAAATGAAACTATTTCAGATAATTTGATGAATGTTCCTGATAATTTTATTCTGTACTAATTTTTATATCAAATATAGAAAGAGAAAACAGTGATTTAGGGATCCTAAATTCATATTATTTTCCCAAATGTAAGGTTTCATTCATGTTCAATCACTCATTAAACAAAAATGTAGACCCATCACACCCCAGGCTTTAGCTAAGCACTTAGGTCCCAGAGATGAGTCTTACATGGTTTCTACCTTCAAGGAGTTTTGTTTAGTGTTTTTGCAATAGTATTTATTACTATACTACATATATGAAATAATAATGACTATAATAAATATAAGCTTTTACCACATTTTTACTGTAAGATAAACATTATATGTATAATCAAAAGATACAGAGTTAGTATTATAGATGACTTAGAATTAGTTTCACAAAGTCTTAAAATGTTCCTCCTTATTTCTTGAAAATTGCTATAATGAAATCATAAGTATTTTATTCAAAAATGTACAATAAAGATTGATGAAAATAATGATGAAATATCTAATGGATGTAATTCATCTTTAATATAATATAGAAGTAAGTTTAGCAACTTATAAATATACTTACAAAATATGTTAAGTGAATAAAAGATTATATCACAATCCACTTTTAAAAATACATCAAAATGGTAACAATAGTTCTCTCTGGTGGTGGTATTACAGGTGATTTTATTCTTCATTTTGCTTATTTTCTACTTTTTTATAATAAACACATAAAAAATTTTCAAGTTATATGATTTTAATAAAGATGAAATATTAAAATAAAAGAGAAAGTTTGTAAGTTTTAGAAAGCCTAAAAGTAGAAAATTACTAGAAGATAAATCTGGCAAAAAGAAAGAGAAAGAGAGACCAAGAGAGCAAAAAAGGAAGGAAGGAAAGAAGGAAGGAGGGGAGGGGAGGGAAGGGGAGGGAAGGGGGGAGGAGGGAAGAAAGGGGGGAGGAGGGAAGAAAGGGGGGAGGAGGGAAGAAAGGGGGGAGGAGGGAAGAAAGGGGGGAGGAGGGAAGAAAGGGGGGAGGAGGGAAGAAAGGGGGGAGGAGGGAAGGAAGGAAGAAATTTCTGGGGCTCCTATGTGGCTCAGTCGGTTAAGCATCCGCCTTTGGCTCATGTCATGAGCACTGAAGGTCCCCACCTCCCTGACGAAGGGACCACATGGTGTACACTGCAGGAATAGGAGCATAATATGAATGATTTACATAGGTAGTCTTAACGCAACTTTCCTTGCAAAGGTGAAATTCCAATGTAAAGTACTTAACAGCACAATTTGCTAAGTGAGCTTCTAAGAAGACTCTGTCTCAGCTGTCCCCTATATTAGATCTTGCCAAGATTAGGGATCTTCCTCCTTCAAGTTCTCTTGCTCCCTCAAAAGAGCTACTAATTAGAAATACTATACAATTTTCTCTGCAGTCTTTATGCTGCAATGTGGCAGCAAATGGAAAATCATCCAATAATTTGTAGTGACTGAAAGCCTCAAACATGAAGAGTCAGGCTGCCAGAAATAGACAAAAGAATTAGAGATGCCATATAAAGAATGAAATAAATGACAAGACAGGACACCAAAATATGATCATTTAATCATGAGGAATAACAAGCCTATCAAAGCTGTGCATTGAAAACCAGGGAAAAGTGAAAATGGATTTGATGTTCGTCAAATAAGTAGGCAAATAAAGATGAAAGTTGGAATGAAATTTAATTTCTAAGTAGTCTCCTGCTAGCTGCTGGTAAATGACATAACAATCCCATTCTTCCTGAACTCTGGACTCCTAATAAATATTAGTTTCCGCTCATCTCTCAAGAAAATACTAGAACAATTCATTGGCTTCAACTTGGCTGAAGTTAATTCCTTAACGCAACTTCTAGTTGGAGTTTTCAGATGGGTGGAGGTATGGAGTGATTGCATAGACCTGAAACATCAAAATATTTTTTTATTATGTTCAGTTACACCGCATATAGTATATCATAAACTTTTGAGGTGGTGTTCAAAGATTCATTAATTGCGTATAATAGCCAGTGCTCATCACAACACATGCCCTCCATCAAATAATTTTTTTTTTTTTTAGATTTTATTTATTTATTTGACAGAGAGAGAGAACACAAGCAGGGGGAGTGGGAGAGGAAGAAGCAGGCCCCCTGCCGAGCAGGGAGCCCGATGCGGGGCTCGATCCCAGCACCCTGGGACCACGACCTGAGCCGAAGGCAGACGCCCAACGACTGAGCCACCCAGGCACCCCTCCATCAAATAATTTTTAATAAACTCTTGAGCACAGACTTATCCCTGAAATTACAAAATCTTCTGTCTTTTATATGTATCATTCTATTATGGGAAAGGCACAAAGATTGGGAAGAGGTAACCTGAGTCTGAGTCGCATCAACTCTGTTAACCTGCTGTATGACATTGCTCAAGATATATAATTTTTATGAGAGTTGGTTTCATCCTATGTGGAGGAAAAATAGTCTTATGAGGAGTATTTTGATTTTATCCTTTTATGTGCTTACACTCTAAAAGGTCAACTTGGAAACACAATAGTAAGTTCAAGTTTGCAAAATTTAAATATTACTTTTAAAAATTATAAGATGTATGCAAGCAAAAATTGCCTGCATTAAGTCCTTAAATTGCATTTTTAAAGCACTCAAACAGTCTCCTAATGTGTCTAAAGAAATAATACAGTTTAAAGCAGCTTTGTTAGCTGGCTCTGCATATTGGCTTGACTGGATTCCATTGTTATTATTCTATTATATTAATTACATTATATTATTATATCTAATATATAAATATTATTATATTTGTCATCCTATAATTTATCCAGCAGCCATGGTTATATGCCATATTTTGTTACATGGAATTTTTTCTGAACACATTACTGGGTCAGTTCTAAAAGACATTCAGATCAATATGATATTATATTATAATGTTAATAATAATTTAATATTGCTTCCCTCAGATAAACTAGAAAATATAGCAGTACCATCTATTCATGATATATTCTACATTTGTTCAAGGTCACTTTGTATACACAGTAACGCCTAAAGCATTCTTAATTTTAACTCTAGTATTTTAGAATCTATTACTGTGCACTTTGCATTATGTTATGAAAACAATGAATGATAAACTAAATATAGAGTAAACTAGATTATGAGTGGAGGGAAAGAATGCAAACCAACTTAAGAAGGTAAACTGTTTGAAAGAACTTAAGCCTATATTAGCAAGGTCCATGTAGATATAAAAAATAAATTCTAATTTTTCTATATTCATTCCAGTTTTTTTAATTTTTTAAATTTTTAACTTTATTTTTCTTTTTTTTTTTATTTTATTTATTTATTTGAGAGAGAGAATGAGATAGAGCATGAGAGGGGGGAGGGTCAGAGGGAGAAGCAGACTCCCTGCTGAGCAGGGATCCCGATGTGGGACCCGATCCCGGGACTCCAGGATCATGACCTGAGCCGAAGGCAGTCGCTTAACCAACTGAGCCACCCAGGCGCCCCTTTATTTTTCTTTTTTTAATTTAAATTCAATTAGCCAACATATAATACATCATTAGTTTCAGATATAGGGTTCAATAATTCATCAGTTGAGTATAACACTCAGTGCTCATCATATCACATGCCCTCCTTAATGCCCATCACTCAGTTACCCCATCCCCCACCCAGCTTCCCTCTAGCAACCCTCAGTTTGTTTCCTACAAATCTATTAACTTTATTTCTAAGAGGTCATTAACTAGCAGAAACAAATTAGGTACAAATTCTGATACTCTATGTAAGTAACTAGATAAACTTAAGCTTCTTTTTATAATTATGTCATTCAGAGCTCTATAATTCCCCAATTTTATTTACCTTCTAAGAAGTTTTACTGTATAAATATTACGCTAAATATGATGATTTATATTTATACCAGATAATTTCACATGGATTGCTTTTTTCCTTAGCAAGTGATACTTCTCCTCAAATAAAGGTTGGCAAATGGTTCAAAAGAATCTTATGTCACAGATTCACATAAAAATATGAGTTTGTCAGTCTTTAGGAATTGTCATATTAGTTCTTCAGAAGAATTGGAGAGGGCCTTAAAAATAATTCACAACTGAACAATGAATAGCAGGGAGTTTGTGATGTCCTTAGCTTCGATTAGGACTGCACTCCAAACTGTCCATCACTGTTGGATGAATGGATAGATAGATAGGTGATGATGATAGATAGATAGATAGATGATAGATAGATAGATAGATAGATAGATAGATAGATGATAGATAGATAGATGATAGATAATAGATAGATGATAGATGATGATAGATAGATGATAGATGATAGATAGATGATAGATGATAGATATAGATAGATAGATAGATAGATAGATAGATAGATAGATAGATAGATAGATGATGGATAGATAGAGCAAGCTATTTTAAGGCTCTAATTTAATCCATAAAATGGGTAAGAGCAATAATTTAAAGTTGGTAGAGATGTTTCTGCAGTCAGATTTTTATTCATTCTGAAGTGGGTAACACTGAAAGAAACAGTGAATTAGAATTTCATGTATTCTTGGGAACTGTGCCTCTTTTACCCATGAGACTTGGCTTTCCTTAAATGCTTTGTCAACTTAATTTCACTATAAATCCTGACATGGTATGAGTTTTCCTACAGCAGAAATTGGTTAATAAAATAAATCACTGACATTTCCTTGAAATTTAATTCTCTGTGTGTCAACTTTTGTCACAACTGTACTGAAACCTCTGATGTTGCTCAGCATTGTGTAAAACAATTACATATCATTATCCCTGGCAACTGGAAATCTTGCTGTCCAAACTTTGGAGCTAAATAATTTTGGACAAATGCTTGATAAATGTTTTACTATTCAAAATTCTCCCATTCATTCTGAAATCCAGGATGCAAATGGGTTTGAATATCAACATATCCCCTTTATATCTGATGCTACTATTGAGAGTCTCATTAACGACACTCAGGAATTAAAGAGACTTGACTATTAAGATATATAGATATGGATATGGATATAGATAGATATCTACAAACAAACAAATGTAAATATCTCTGTGTTGACGGACATCACGAGGTACCCCAGTGATGCATTCAGAAAGACTAAAGAGAAAAGAAATTACCAAATCTCCATCATAGTGAAGATCAAGCTCAACATATCCTGAAGGCAGTTAGGATACAGCAAGCACAATTCCAATAACTACCCGGTTCCCATAGCACATAAAAATTCATTAAAATGATCGGCAATTTCAGTAACTTAATAATCATTGGAATAATCCATTCTAATATTTTTAAAATGATAGATGCCTCTTATTCTTAATTATTTTTGTAAAAAATATTTTGTAAAAATATGCATTCACGTTTGTCTCCTATCACAAACGTTCCCTGGGCTAACTTTTCCTCCCCATTTTAACTGAGAAAATTGCTCTTTATATCTCATTGTTAATGTAATATTTGGAAACTGGTCAAAGCAAGTGAATATCATTAAAATTTCTTTCATAGACCTGAAGATGATATATATTATCTAATGAAAAAGATGTTGTTTTACCAATGTAAAGGGTAAATTTAATTAAAAAGGCAACCTTTAAATAGTAACCAAGGAGGCTGCAATGTCATATTTAAAGCAACACTCACAGAAAGAAACAGAGGTTATTCAGAAGTAATTTATTAGGTTTCAGACAGTTGGGATTTCTTAAGCTAAACTAATGCTATTGATTCCTAAATTTATTGCATTGTAACAGAAAATGTTATGTATGCTATGAGTGCTCTAGAATATACTAAGGCTTTCTTTGAGACCTAGTACTTGATTGATTTTCTTGGGAATGTTCTGTGTGTGGTAAAAATGAATGTATATTATCTTTCTTGGATGCAGATTCTCTCTATATCTTTAAGATCTGTTCTATAAATCATTTTTAAATTCTCCATGTCTTGTACTTTTTGAGATTTACTTATTTCTCCTGTGATTGGAGCTTACAATCAATCTATAAACATAGAGACAAATTCAAAAATGTGAAATTAAGTGGAAGACAAAGTTTCAAATGTAAAACCTACTTCCAGTTCCAGCCATGATGGAGTAATTTACCCAATACCCTCTAAAAACAAAATACGTAAGTCACTTATTTTCAGGCATTGAACAGCAGGCACTGAAGACCTGTGATGCTTGAAAGAAAGGAAACACAGAAATGATCTCAACATTCATCTTTGCTGCCCACCTGATGGCAATTGTCAAGCTGTGGCCCAGGCAAGTAGAGTCCAAAGAGGGAGGATCAGCCTCACAGAGGGGAAGAAACAGAAATCAGGTTCCAAGGAGGCTGGGGTGACTGGAATTAAAGTAGGAACTCCCCAGAAGAGCTGATTAAGAAATACCCATATTTGCAATTTTGGCCACAGACTAAGCTGTTCATACCAAAGGCGAGGCTGCAAGGCAGGCAAAGAACAGATCCTGGGGGTTGTTAGCCGAATGAGATTCAGGAGATCACAGAGGCTGTAGCCCTGACCATCCAAAGTGAAGAGAAAGCACTGAGTACCTGGCTTTTCTATGAGACTTCAAAAAGTCCTCTCCTTAAAAGTAGGGCTAATTTGGAGAGCAAAAGAACAACGCTGGGTAAAAATTGATGCAGATCATTTAATACTGAAATCTCAAGGCTGAAAAAATGAATTCTTTGGGTATCTGTGCAAAAATATCAAGTGACTGTTACAATGATATTATAAGAATCAGGCTGGCTTTATATTTCTGCCCAGGTGCATTTAGTCCTGGAAACGAGGCAAAGATTGCTCAACCTCAGCACTGCTGATATTCTGGGTCAGGTATTTGTTATGGAAGAGCCGCCCCGTGCCTCTACCTACAAGATTCCATAGTACACTGACCTCTACCCAAAAATGACTCCAGATGCCTTATGTCTTTGCCATGGTCTGAATGTATGTGTCCTTCCAAAATTCATGTGTTTAAATCCTAACCTCCAATGTGACAGTATTAGGAGGTGATCAGGTCATGAGGTTGGAGCCCTCATGATGGGGATTAATGCCTTCATAAAAGAAACCCCAAAATATCCCCTTGCCCCCTTCCATATGTGAAGACACAGTGAGAAAGTGCCCTCTATGAACCAGAAAACAGGTCCTCCTCAGACACCAAATTTGTCAGTGTCTTGATCTTATACTCCCCAGCTTCCAGAACTGGAGTTGAGAACTGTAGCCGTGAAGCTACCCAATTTAAGATATTTTGTTATAGCAGCCTGAATGGACTAAGACAATCCCTGTGGTGGAGGCTGAGGTCAAAATTGTCCTCTAGTTCAGAACTACTAAGCTAGAGTAACAAAGTACAGAGGGAAAGTATGACTAAGAGTCCTCTACTAGGATGACATACAATCCAAAAAAATGAAAGAAACCTAGGGAGTCATTCTTGAGTAACTTGAGTCATTCTTAAAAACAGAACTCAACAATAGAATGCAGGTAACCAAGGGATAGGAGGACATATCATAGTCAAGTCTGATGGCTTATGATTATTGACTGTATTCTAATAATAAGGAATGAATCTAAGCAACCACGGGATATATGATCACAGAAGATAAAAGCTATAAATTGGGAGAAACTAAAATAACATTTTAATAAGTAAAAATTGTGAGATAGTAACAGAAAAAAAACTGACAAATGTATGTAATTTCCTCATATTTCTTGAAGGAAATTCAACAGTCACTTCCTCTAATGGATAAATCAAGGATGAATGGTGTAAGCCAATGAGATAAACTTATTAAAAGAGAAGAAATGAAATCTGTTAAAGGAAGAGGGCAGAAGTACAATTGTGTTGATTTTCTCATCTTTCAAAATAGGACATTAATAAAGATGCACCTACAGTGGTTATACAAAAAGATCAGGTTAGGTGTTATAGATACAAAGATATCCAATAGAAGAGTAAAAACAGACAATGAACCTTAAAAACATAGTCACATACCAACTCACACATTCCACAGAAAACAAAATAGAAAAAAAAAGGAAATCCAACTAGCAAAAAGAAAAAAGAAAAAAATAGTGTAGGAAACACTCTAAACAGAAAATAAGGTGAGATCTAAAACTTAATACTAATTATCCCAGTTTTATCAGGAATTTGAAATGGAAGATAAACTCACCTATTGAAACAAAGATCCATACCTGATTGCATAAACTAAAACAAGCTATGCATTTTTTACAAATGAGACAATTAAAACCAAGTGTCTCAGATTACAGTTAAAGGGTAAAACGTTAAGTCAAGCAAGTAATAACAAAAAGAATATGAAATTTTAACAATAATAATAAGGTTGAATTTTTGGTAGTTAGGTAATAAGTAGATATATATATAAGAAATAAAAATGGGTTTGTTCTCTGAAATAAAAAGTTTCAAACATTAAAATAAATAATAATAATAGCAATAATAATGTTGAATTCACAGCAGATAATGTTACATAAATCAAAGAGGGACACTGCATTTATAAATTAATAAAGATAGGGAGATTTGACATATCTACAATACCGAGTCTTTCTTTTTTTTTTATTATGTTAATCACCATACATTACATTAGTTTTTGATGTAGTGTTCCATGATTCATTGTTTTCGTATAACACCCAGTGCTCCATGCAGAATGTGCCCTCTTTAATACCCATCACCAGGCTAACCCATTGCCCCCACCCCGTTCCCCTCTAGAACCCTCAGTTTGTTTCTCAGAGTCCATAGTCTCTCACTGAGACTGAGTCTTTCTTAAAAAACAAGATGTCATAAAAATATTTAAACTTCTTTTAGCATTCTTAGAAGAGTGTTTATCTTTTTTGTATTAGTAATAAGAAAATTGGATTTTTTAATGACATAAATCTTTTGGTACAGCAATCCAACATTGGATTCTGTCTTATAGAAATCAATCTCTGTTATGTAAGGATTTGTATGTAACTTTGTCTACCACGGATGGGTTAAATACTGCAAGTCAAATGCACGTGTGTCCACAAGTGGATGGCTGCATAAATTATGGTATATCCAACTAGAAGCTACAAGGAACTACTAAAAACAATGAGTTGTGGAAAATCTATCAGGGGCTGCCCTTTAAGCTGCAGATTTACATAGAGTGGATAGCTCTTAAACGCACACACAACCCAATACCCATATTCTATACATGTTTGTTTCTGTTTGATTAATCATAGAGCAACTTGTGGAATATATAGACCAACTGTTAATAGTGCTTATTTCTGGTAGAGAGATTTTACAGATTTGGTAAAAATATTTCAATTTTTTCTGAAAGAATCTCTTAACTCTTTGGGGTTTTTTTGTATAAACAAAGTGTTACTTTGGTAATTTAAAATATAAAGTCTTAAAGATCTCAAAAAGCAAATGAAGAAGTTCCCTATTAGTGTGAACATAAAGACACATAGTGTTATTCGAGATCAGGAAGTGGTAACTTGCTGCTGCAGTTCTGTGTGGGTGTTTTTCTGTCTTCCAGGTTAGGTTAGGCAAATCTTGTATGTGAAGAACCAGACTGTAAACACCTTATGCTTGGGAAGCCATATGGAGTGTGGCATAACTACTCAACTCTGTGGTCTGAAAGCAACCAGAGGCTCCAAGTAAACAAATGACAGTGGCCATGTTCTAGTCCACTTTATTGGTGGACACCAAAAGCTAAATTTCATATTTTTTATGCACCACAAAATATTCTTCTTTCGATATCTTTTCTACTATTTAAAAATGTAAAGATCATCCTTAACTCATGGGCTGCCCCCCAGATGAGCTCTAGATCATAGTTCCAACCCTTGTAGGGAGTATAAGTGGAAGCGGAAATCTACCTACGGAAATTGGGCCCGGTTGCCCAAGCCAACACCTCCGGGACCCAGGGGAGCTGGTACAGAACTTACACAAGATTGGAGGTTATCCCTTCTACATGATATCTCCCCGTGTTCTTTCTGGATGAAATGCACTTGATTACTTTATCAGCTCTAATTCCTTACTTAGTCTCATTGTTTGCCAGAAAAAAAAAAAAAAAGCTCCAATCTTAAGAGAGAGAAATGCATTAGGCTATCTCTCACTGTGTGGAATTGTGAAAATGACTTTCTCCAAGCAACTACACCCAGAAAATGGAAGTTGTAATGGGTTAGAAGAGAGGAGGGAAGCCCCCTTTTAGATAATAGACCACCCCTGAGAAAGGCTGTATGGGCTGCAGGGTGAGCGCTGCCTGCAAGGAGAGTCAGTGGTACAGGGCAAGAGAGGTGCTGTGATTACTTGGCTGTAGAAGCAAATGAGATAAAACAACATATTCAATCGTTTGCCTCAGACCGCATCCTAATTTTACCAGTAAGAGTAAAACTGAAGAAAACAAAGGTATTTGAGTGAAGGAAAGGTAAAAGGCAAAAATCATTTCCATTTTATTCAAATTTATGCCAAGGAATTACACAGATGTCTCTCAGTCAGAGAACAAAACAGTGCATCCTGCATTAAGAATGTGGGGCAGTCAGTTATGACTTAGAGGTAAACCAGGATTTCATAGAGTAGGAATGTTGGAGAATTTCAAATAAATTTAAGGAAGAATGTGTTAATGTTAACAAAGAATGCTTGTTTTTTGCAAGACTACTTAAAGTCCGAAACATTTTCATATGCCTTGTTAACTTCCTAAGGGAGCTAGAGTGTACCTTACTTCCAGATATATTTGAAAACAAGATGTGTGTGTGTGTGTGTGTGTGTATAAAACCTCTCAGGATTAATCCTCACAAAACACATTTTAGAAACTATTACTTTAGTTATAACCTTCTATGACAAAATTTGCCCTAAGACAATAAAAAATCACCATGCACACACTAAGTAATGTAGAAAGAGAAACAAAATGTAAAATATGCATATACGGGGGTGCTGGTTGGCTCAGTAGGTAGTGTGAACTCCCGATTTCAGTGTCATGAGTTCAAGCTCCACGTGGGGCAGAGAGATTAATTTAAAAAAATAACAATAAAATATGCATTTATGTGCACTTGTATGCATTTAACCAAACTGCCTTCTTGTGGCACAAACTGTGGGAGATATTCACATAAACACGTTCTTAAAAGCAAAGGCTTCAAGTTACCAGAGATTTCACATTTTAAAAGTTTGTTTACTCTTAATAGTTCAGAATGTACTTTCTAATAGAAACTAACAAAAACAGTGGCTTAGTTTCCCAGCCAAATTTACTCTTTTTTTAAATAAAGGTGAAATAAAATTACTGATGATACAGTAAAACAGTTTTTAAAAAATCGTTAACCAGTCATTAAATAAAACAGAAATGTAGAGATTTTTAAAACAGTATTATAAACATAGTATATTAAATTTAATGCTTCTGAAAAAAGTGAAAAGAGATATAATAGTTTAAGAAAATTATAAATGAAATTTTTGAAATATATACTCTCAGGTTATTTTGTTTGCCTACACACATATTTATCAGAGATTTTGCCTTAATAATAGTCCCTTTAACTCTTTTTATTTAAGTATTACAAACACACAGGAAACATATACAGAACAAATATTCATCTCAGTGAATTATCACAAGGTGAACATCCTGGCAACCACCACTCCAGAGAAGATGTAATATCATACCCCAAACCCCCCGAATTACCTCACAGTCACTACCCCTATCTTCTCCCCACATATAACATGATCCTGACTTTTAACAAAATGGCTACTTTTGCAAGCTTTTGAAATTTATGCAAAGGAAAAATACAGTACCTCTTCTTCTAGATATGGCTTCTTTGAGTCAATATTATGTTTATGATATTTGTCTGTGTAATTATGTCTTGCTGTCATTTGTTTTCCTTTATGGATGAATGGTTACCACTATATTAATATACCACCATTTAACTATCTATTCTACTTTCGTGTTCAGGTTTTGGCTCTTTTACGTGGATTTCTGGTTGTAGAAATCAGAGCAGTGAAATAGCTGAGTCGTTGGGACAAAGTACACTCAAATTTAGTGGATAATGCCTCAGTTTTGCAAAGTGGTTATTCCCATTCACATTTCTGTCAGCATTTCCATTGCTTCGTATCCTTATCGACACTTGGTACTGTCAGTATGTTGAATTTATCCATTCTGATATATGTGTCATTATGTTTTAATTTACATTTCTGTAATCACCTTTTTCTATATTTATTGAACACTGTGTATCCTCTTTTCTGTCCAAGACACTTGCCTATAATTTTACTAGGTCACCTATCTCTTTTTATGTTCTTTGAATAATTCTTAATATGGTTTGGAAATAAGCCCCATTCATTTTTCAATCTATTTTTTATTTAATATTTTGGTGAGTTTGGCAGGGTAAGCTAGGCTTATGCTAAGGGATAGGGAATAACCTTCAATGATCAGTGGACTCACCCATAAATGTTAAGATTTGCTTCAGGTCATTGGATTTGGGGACAGCTACTTTACTCCACATAGTTCTACCATTTCAAATGTTGCTAGTTGCCAGGGCAGGAAAAAAGAAAGAAAAAAGTTCACATCAAAAGTGATACATGTCATTTTTGTTCACATGACAACATGTAGTTCTAGTCAATTGTTCATACCTAACCTTGAGAAAGATGGGAAGTGCATTCTACCAAATGCCCAGGAATATTGGTGAGAACTAGTAATGTCTACCATGCCTGGACATTTTCCCTTATCAATAATATAAGTTTAATTTTTCTTTTCATTCCAGTTTGAGTTTATACCATACTTTAGTTAAGTACTCCCCCAAATTATTCACACCATGACACACAAGAAAAATAATATTTCTGTGGTAAAATGGGGTGAATACCAGAGATTTGGTCATACTGGTGACATCTATATGGTTTTTGGTGAAAAAAAATTGTTACTTTTTTATATTAGTTAATAATTAGAAAAACAATGTGTTCAGTCATGTATCACATGATGAATTTCTATAAAACATTCAAATTACAGCTTTTCAAAAATGTAACTGAGAAATTTGAACTGTTTCTGTAAACATGTCTTTTTAATATCAGATCTTGTACTTGAGATGGTAAGATGAAGCTCCTGGTCAAGGCTTTTACATGAGGATATAGTCAAGTTTTTATGTGATTATCAATAAAATTTTATTCACAGTAAGTTTGCAGAAAAAATAAAATTACCATAGTGGAAATTATATGTGAAGACTCCAATAGCTCTTCTTTTTCTTTCACTGTCAAATTAATTTTGAAATTGATTATGGAAATGGGGATGAATTTTGAAACCCAATTCAACATTGTCAACTCAACTATTTCAAATTACTGATGTAGGTTTAATTTATAGAATATCCATGCATTGTTAGAACAATATTCTTAGCTAGCATAAACATCATAAAAGGGATATATCAACCACAAAAGGATAAAAGTATCTGATAACATGTAAAAACAGAAATTCAGAGATTGGGGCAAGTGCGCCCACCAAGAGCCCCTGCCTACCTCCATACATCAACCTAGGACTGCATGCATGAACCCCTGGGTGCTGGAGACACCACCCCTCCTCACAGCATACAAACCCCTTGTTCCTGATGGGCAGCAGCATACTCTGCAGCTGACAGCTAAAGAAGTTGTCAAGGTGGTTGACACTGACCGGTGTGTGGCAATGAAGTCCTTAGTGCCCATCAGCTGCAGAAAACTTGGGTGTATCACAGTCCTGTTCCGAAGAGCTCTGGGGGAGCTCCTGGCTAAGGCAGAGGCACCTAGCAGGGAGATGTGTTTGGCTAAGCTCCATATTGCTGGGCTCTCTGACTCTTTTCACAATATTCTGGGCACTAATTAACTAGACGCAAACAGGAGGTCATAATGACATTCGCTCAATTTAACACAAGAGTAAACTGGGGCACAGAAAGATCAAATGTCTTACGCACAGTGACACAGACTGCTAAGTGGGGAATTAGGATTTGAAATCAGGGAATTTGCTCCATAGTTGCCACTCCCAGCATTAGAGATAGACGTTGATTTTCTCAAGGCGAAACAAAAATGGCACAATTGCAAAGTATGGATATGTTGTGTTGATATTAGCCATCTCCAGTGTGTGACCTGTTGATCTACAGATCAGAAACACCTGCAGATTTGCACTAAAATAATGGCTTTTTGCAATTCATCATGACTCTGGCTTTTCCTTACTTAACAAAATGAGCCTAGAACTAGTTTGCCTGCAAGTTTAACGTGTTAGAATGCAGGATGAAAACTGTGATGATTATAGTTGAAATTTGTACAGTACTTTGAATATTTTCAGTGTTTTAATATGGTATTAATAATATCAATAAAATTGTGGGTTTTTTCAGGTGAAACAAGTAGAATTGCCAGAATTGATCATACATTAAATTAGAGCTTAAGTAGGTACATTATTTAGCAACACAATTTCCCTATTGTAACAATACGAAAAGTTGTACACTGAGGAAATCACAAATTACTTAAAGTAACACCAATCTGAAGATTATTATTCAAGTATACTCTCAGTTTATTGTCTTATACAAAATTTGACTAGCTAATAGGACTATTACTGTAGATTTCTCTAAAGAATATAATTGCCAAAAAAAAGAATATAATTACATTATCATAGCTAGACGGACAGATTTAAATTAGTAAAAATAAATCTGGTTAACTTTTCCGACACCTGGATCTTTAGAAATCAGAAAATTCACATGGCATTATCTTTCAAACTGCAACATATTTAATGACATTTTAATTTTAATTGAAAACCCCAAAACTGGGGTGCCAGGGTGTCTCAGTCGGTTGAGCATCCGACTCTTGGTTTCGGCTCAGGTCATGATCTCAGGGTCTTGATATCAAGCCTCAAGTCGGGCTCCCATGCTCAGCAGGGAGTCTGCTTGATATTCTCTCTCTCCTCTCCCTCCTCCCCTCCTCCCCCCCATTCATTCTCTCTCTCTCTCTAAAATAAATAAATCTAAAAAAAACAAAACTAAGAGAATATTACATAAGCTAAGCATAGATTGAACTTCAACAAGTTCCAGCAACAAAGTATATTACAAATGATATTCTTGCCTTGTCCAATTTGTTCATTTTTGATATGATTTAGCTGCATGAATTGCAATGTGAAGGAAATAGAAAATAGTTTAGGTTATTTTGTTGTGTTTTCTGGGAGGTTATTTTATTCTTTTGGACTTCAGGTGCATGGAATTGGAGCCATCAGTCAGTTTGTGGCATGCCCTAGTGCTTGTTTCTTGTATTTTTCTTTTTAAATGTATTTCCAAGTGCTTTAATTTTCCTTCGTTTTATCCCTTGGTATATCATCCCTAATATCATCTCACCTTCCTCCAACCCATCATGTCACCATAAATTATGTGAACACAATTTATAGAATGGTTTGGGGTTATTCACCTCTTTGTGTTGCTTCAAAATTTTCATTGAAAATACTTCTGACTCCTCCATCTTGCTTCCTGTAGATAGAGAAGTTTTGGGTTTTTTTTTTTTCACTGTGGCAAAGTATTCCATCAAAGTATTCGGACGCCTGAGCCCCGAATGCTGGCAGCGGCAGTGGGTGTGCCCGGCCTTGGAAGAGTTGGGGAGGGAGAGGGCGTGCAGGGCCCGCAAAGGTCTTACCTTCCCAAAGTCTTACCTTCCCAGTCCCTGCTGATGGTTACTCTGATTTTACTAGCAATGTTGGACAATTGCTTCATTGATATGTACAGTGTTTTTTCTCAGAAGTACATCTCAAGAAACAGAGTTAATGAATGGTGACATACGGACATACACAAATCCACTACAGATTGTTCTGCAGAATAGTTAAACCTATTTATATTTCAGAAGCAGGAAGAGATTTAGTTTTCCACACTGATATCTGACTTTAGTTTTGATGGCAAAAGATTTGCATGTCATTATTGCTTTTTAATTTGATAATTTTCCTCACTATTGAGATTGAATAATTTTTACCTTTTAGGTATTCATGTTTCTTTCTGTGAATGTAATTGACCTATTACATCTTTTCTTGGCTAACTAGAGATTTTCCTATCTTATTCTGTCTAAACTGAAAGAATTTATTATATATTTAAGATTTCTTATAAATGTTAAGAATGCTTTTTAGTTGTATGTTGTATCAGAATCATCTCCAAACCTGTGACCTGTTAATTTCGTCCATGCTATTTGCATAACAGAAATCTTTCCTTCTGTTGTATTCAAAACCCACAAATTTTGCCTCTATGTTTTATTTTTTATTTTATTTTTCAATGTTTTGTTGCAGTCAAGGATCTATAAAGGGCCCAGATTTTGAGTGTACAGCTTGACAAATATTTATGAACTTCTATATATGTATAAACCCTTGTAAATGCCACTTAAATCAAGATATAAAAATTTCTAGCATTCCAGAAGCCTCCCTTGTGTCTTTTCCCAGCCAAAACCCACTCTTCACCCCTATCCCCCACACCCAGACAGCAACCCCTCTACAACCAGACATTAGTTTTGTTTGTTCTTCAACTTCATATAAATGGAATCATAGGTTATGTACTCTTGTCTAGTTTTCTTCACTCAATATTATGACAGTGAGATTTATGCCTGTGGTTGCAGGTAGCAATGGTTCTAGTTTGTAGCATGTGGTTCTTCATAGAATATATATAGCATATCGTATCTTTCCATTCTACTATTAATAGGCATTTGGGTTGTTTCCAGTTTGGGACTGTTATGAATAAGCTGTTATATTTTGTACAAAGAATTTCACAAACATATTTTATACATATGTCTTTGAGTGCATATATGTACTCATCTCTCTTGAATGAATTTATATAACCCACATGTAAGTATATATAAAATGTCTGGGTCCAGGGTTGTGTGTATATTTATTAGGAATAGTTATTGCAAATTTAGTTTACCAAGTGATTGTCCCAATTTACACTCCAAATTGCTCTACAGTTCTAATTGCACCACATCTTTGCCAAGATTTTGTACTGTTGGTCTGCTTAATTATAGGCATTCTCATGAGTGTGTAGCAGAATCACATTTGGGCTTGTTCTCTTTTTTCTCAATATTTAAGTTCATTTCTCTGGCTTTTTTATCAATTGTTTAGAGGAGAACATGGCCTGGAGTACCACAATACTAAAGTTATTGCCTATAGACTATCAGTGTGGATGAATGTTCTGCTCCAGAACATTATTTAAGAACATTTTCTAATCACATATAATAATCTTTGTCAACTTTATTTTTAGCATTTCTGTGTATGTAAAATTGCTTCATTTTAACGTATTAGATGGTGAATTATATTACCAGATTTCCCAGTGCTGAAACTCCATTATATAACTAGAATAAAAATGCAGTTTATTATGCTGTTAATGTGTTGCTCCATTCTGTTTGCTTAGAGTTCTGTTTGCTTAGAATGTTTGTATACTCATCCATATGTGATCTTGGCTTCCTGATCTACTTTAATGCACTGTATTTTGGGAGCATTAATATGAACGCTATGCTTGCCACATAGCATAAATTGGAAATTGTTTCTGTTTCTATCCTCTGGGACTGGTCAAATAATATTGATGAGATCTCATTCCAAGCAAGGTAGAATTGCCTCTCTGTAGCTTGGGGCTTTTTTTCAGGAAGTAACACTGTGACAAGCAATCCCCATTTTCTTCTGTGGCATTTGGCTTATGTTTTCTTAAAGGCATGAAGTAAATTGGCCGAAAGCATGGACTCTGGTGCCAAAGCCCATGGTTTAGAATCTTGGTTTCTATCCCTTACAAGCTGTGTGACCTTAGGCAAATCTCTTGTCTTTCTGTGCCTCCATGGCTTCATTGCAGAATAGGAATGATAAAAGTTCTGATAGTGCCTACCTCATAAGGTTGTTGTAAAGATTAAAATAACTAGGTATGTAAAACTCTTAGAACAGTGTGTGGCACAAAATAAATAACATTTTGTTCTATTATTTCAACACTTCTAGGGGCAATTTGGGCAATTTACATGCTTGTAGAAAATGTATTTCGTCAAATTAAAATGCATAGTATGGATAGAACCATTTCTTTTCCATCCTTAATTTTTTTTATCTTTTATTATTTCCTCATTATCATTTTTATTCTCTTTTCTTTGATTGGTTTTGCTAACAGGTTTGTGGTCTTGTTTTTTTTTCCCCAAAGAACCAGCACAAGATTTATTCATTATTTCTAATGATTTTTTTTTTATTTATTATATCCTGCTTTTATTTTTATTTGCTTCTTCCTTTGGTTTCTTTAGGTTAATTTTATTTTTTCTAAGTTCTTATATTGACTGCTTAATCTTTCCCTTTCATTTTTCTTGATTATTTAGTTATAGTTATTTTATTCCATTTATATGTCAAAGATTCAGATATATAGTCTTTATATTATTTTTCTTTTTCAGATATTTTGCAATTTTGGTGTAAATATTTTTATTTGTTTTTTATCTGAAGTTTTTATCTGTTGATTTTATTTTTCTACTCTTTCAATTTCCTTTTAATAAGTATTGCCTTATTCTCCAGGTCTCTTGTGAATAAATTAATTTTTACTGAATTTGATCAGAAAGTGTTCAAATGTCATCTCCCACTCTGTAACTTACTTTTTACTTTTTCTAGTGATATCTTTTCATGAACAGAGTTCTTAAGTTTAATTTAGGGAAATTTGTCAAATGATTTACTTATTATTATCACTTTATAAATTTTTTTTATTTTTACTACTCAAAGTTCATACAGGTTCAGCTTACATTTTTTCTGAAGTTTTCATTTTGCTTTTTACATTTAATACCTTAATCTACTGAAATCCATTTTTGTATATGATCTGAGATCTAATTTCAGTTTTCCTCATTTCCAGTCTATTTTCACAACACTGTCTATTCAATTTTCCCTCTTCTACAATTCTACTCTTCATACCTATTGTGTTCGTATGATTTGTCAGCTTATCTCTTATTAAGTCCAATGCCACACATACCTAACTACTGTATCTTTATAAAGGTTTTGTGGTCAGTAGGGCAATTTCCTATAACTATCTTTAGAAATAGCTTGTCAAATTTCATTCACATATTCTATTGAAATTTTAACCCCATTAAAATTTTTTTATTAACACATAATGTATTATTTGTTTCAGGGGTACAAGTCTGTGATTCCTCGGTCTTACACAATTCACAGCACTCGCCATAGTACATACCCTCACCAATGTCCATCACCCAGCCACCCCATCCCTCCTACCCCCCTCCACTCCAGCAACCCTCAGTTTGTCTCCTGAGATTAAGAGTCCCTTATGGTTTGTCTCCCTCTCTTGTTTCATTTTTCCCTCCCTTCCCCTATGATCCTCTACCTTGTTTCTCAAATTCTACATATCAGTGAGACCATATAATAATTGTCTTTCTCTGATTGACTTATCTCGCTTAGCATAATACCCATTGAATTGAAATTTTGCTGTGAATTGTATCCAACTGATAGATCAACTTGGGAAAAATCAATATTGTTTTAACCTAAGCCACAATACATTTCTCCATTTATTTTCTTGACAATGTTACAGGAACGGTTACATTTTTTTTCCGTACAGGATTCACATATCCTTTGCTAGACTTAAATCTAAGTGATTTATATATTAGTTTCAAATGGCATTTTATTTTTTATTTTTATTTTTTTAAAGATTTTATTTATTCATTTGACAGAGACACAGCAAGAGCAGGAACACAAGCAGGGGGAGTGGGAGAGGGAGAAGCAGGCTTCCCATGAGCAGAGAGCCTGATGTGGGGCTCGATCCCAGGACCCTGGGATCATGACCTGAGCCGAAGGCAGACGCTTAACGACTGAGCCACCCAGGTGCCCCTCAAATGGCATTTTATTTTACCAACTTAATTTCTGGTGTATAGAAATGCAATGAATTTTTATACATTGACATTATATTCAGCTATGTTAATGAAATCTCTTATTTCTTCTAACAATTTGAAAGTAACTTTTGAGTTTTATATATAATAATAGAACATCTGTGAATAATTACATTTTTGTTTATTCCTTTTTAATCTTCATGTTTTTTATTTTATTTTCTTGTCTTACAGTAGTAATAGTAATCCTGTATTATTCTTGTATTATTCCTAAAACAATTTTTTAAAGTACTTTACCATTCAAAATGTTTGCTTTCAGTTTATGTCAGAAGTCTTTTGTCAGATAAAGGAAGCCTTACTTTCTATTTTGGTAAGAATTTTTATCATGAGTGGACGTTGAATTTCATCAAAGGTTTTTCATACATGTATTAATATGGTCACATGTCTTTTTCCTTTTAATATGTTAATATGGTAGAAGATATTTCTGGACACTTATGCCTTCTTGGGATAAATTCAGCTTGTCATGATATGTTCTTTTTTTATATATTTAAATTTTTATAAATTTTTTAAAAGATTTTTTAAAGAGAGAACAAGCAGGAGGAGCAGCAGAAGGAGAGGGAGAAGCAGGCTCCCCGCAGAGCAGGGAGCCCGATGCGGGGCTCAATCCCAGGACCCTGGGATCATGACCTGAGCCCAAGGCAGATGCTTAACTGACTGAGCCACCCAGGTGCCCCTCTGTTATAGATTTTATTCACTAACATTTTGTTTAGGAATTTTGCATCTTTATTGAGTGAGATAGGCTTAAAATTTTGTCTGATGTGGATATCAAGTTTCTATTGAATTCAACGTATAAATTAGGAGTTCTCTCTTTTTCTGTTCTTTTAGAGTCATTTGTATAAGATTGCAATACTCTATTCCTTAAGAACTTATTAGAATCATTTTGGCTTTCGGCTCGGGGAGGCAAAGGTGCAACTTTCTTCGGTCATCCGGAATCCGGGTTCATCCGACACCAGCCACCTCCGCCATGCCACCTAAGTTCGACCCCAACGAGATCAAAGTCGTGTACCTGAGGTGCACCGGGTGGCCAAGTAGGTGCCACGTCTGCCCTGGCCCCGAAGATCGGCCCGCTGGGTCTGTCTCCAAAAAGGGTTGGTGATGACATCACCAAGGCAACCCGTGATTGGAAGGGTCTAAGAATTACAGTGAAACTGACCATTCAGAACAGACAGGCCCAGATTGAAGTGGTACCTCTGCCTCTGCCCTGATTATCAAAGCCCTCAAGGAACCACCAAGAGTCAGAAAGAAGCAGAAAAACATTAAGCACAGTGGAAATACCACTTTTGATGAGATTGTCAATATTGCCCGACAGATGCGACACCGATCTTTAGCCAGAGAACTCTCTGGAACCATTAAAGAAATCCTGGGGACTGCCCAGTCTGTGGGCTGCAATGTTGACGGCCGCCACCCTCATGACATCATAGAGGACATCAACAGGGTGCGGTGGAATGCCCAGCTAGTTAACTACAAAGGAAAATGTTTCAATAAAGGATCATTGACAACCAAAAAAAAAAAAAAGAATTTATTAGAATCAGCTTGTAAATCTATCTAGCTTAAGTGCTACCCTTGGGGAAAACAAAATTTTAAGTACAGAGTTAATTTCATGTATTCAGGATTTTTATTTATTTTTAATAAATTACAGTAAATTATATTTCTGCCCATTTTACCCACCTAATCTTATTTTATTTGCCCAATATTTTTCTTGCTAAAATTTTACAAATATTTTTTAATTTTTTTTCTCCAAAGAACTAACTTTAGGTTGAGATTCCTTATGTCTTTGGTTTCTATTTTATTTTCTACCATAACGTTTTTATATCGTTCTTCCACCTTTTAAAAATTTTGCTCTGATACATAGATATGAAAATTATATATATATATAATATATATACACATTTAAGTTCTACTCTGAGCAAATTTTAATTATACAGTACAATATTATCAACTATTCTCACTATGTTACACATTCAATCCTCAGACCTTATTCATCTTATAGTGGAAAGTTGTTCTGTTCTTTTTCTAACTTCTTAGGTTGGCTGCTTAACTTAAAATTTTTAACCTCTGTGTGATTTGTTTTTTCACCGATGGTTTTTAAAATTTTTTCTCTTCACCTTTTGTTTTCTGCAGTTTCACCACAAATTATGTAAGCATAAATTTCTTAGTGTTTATCCAGATTGGGGGATGTTTCACTTTCTTAAAAATCTATGGATTTGTTACTTTATTTTATAAAATTCTCAGACATTATCTCTTCAAGTAGTTTCTTTGCTCCACTTTTTTCTGTCCTCTTTTTCCTGGAAGTCCACTTAAAATAGTTTAAACCTTTTCATTCTTTGCTCCCTATATCCTAAACTTTCTCATATTTTTTCATCTCTTTTTCTTTCTGGGATGCATTCTACTTAATTACTTCAAGCAATACCTTTCAGTGCATTCATTCTGTGCTGTTTAATCTGCATCCTTTGAGTTACATCAATCAACACTTTCTATTTCTAAAAGTTTTATTTGCTTCTCTTTCAGATTGGTCAGTTTTTTTTCTAGTGTTTTGTTTGTTTGTTTGTTTTCATGCCACAGTTCATTTCTTTAAACATTTCATCTATAGCTATGTTGTCTTTTCTGTTTCGGGGCTACTTACTCCAGGAGAGCCTATCTGAATTCTCCTGTTGTGACAGTTCAATAATTTCTGGAGTCACAGTTTTTTCTGTCAGTGGTCAGGAGATGGTTTACAGCTGACTCAGAGCATCGAGTGTTGCAAATGAATAGTCAATTGCCAGACTACAACTTTTTCTCTCCCCATTGACTTTTGTAAGATTTTTGTATCTTTAGAGTCAATAAATGTTATCAGAATATGTTTAGACACTTTCATTTTTTCATCATTTCTACCAGGAATTTGATTAGTCCCTTCAATCTGTAGATTCAACTCTATGCTTAACTCAGAGATCTTTTTTCTCTTTTTAAGCAGTACATATCCTTTATCTGTTCTTTTCTTTCCTTTTTAAATTATTCACGTGTTAGATTCCTGGACCTATCAACCAAATCTTTCATCTTTTCCTCATAATTGTTATCTCCTTGTCTTTACTCTGAATTTTGAGATAATTTATGCCCTTTAACTTTAAAGGCTTTTAATTCAGGCTTTGACAGTGACAATATGTTCCTTCAACTCCTCTATTAAATGGATTTATTTGGGTTAGTGTAGGTAGTTTCTTACTCCAAAAACATTCTTCTGTGTAATACATTTATATCTCCTTAAAAGCTCATTTGGGGGAGTCCCCAAAATTTTTCATCTGCCTATAAAATCAATTCTATTATATCAAATGTCCTATTTGTCTTCACTGATAATCATTTTTACAGCTATTGGATCCCCTCAGATGAGATGAATTATTCTTTCCCCAGGCATCACAGATCTTGAAAAGCAAAGTGGCTGTACTATAGAACTTGGTGTGCTTCCTGCCAGTGTACCTGGAAGAACCTCCCTTCTCCTCAGAATCTTGAACTCTCCTGGCCTCAAGGACAGAATTGACTGATTCCTCCTTCAGCTCCTTCTGACTCTCTGGGTGATCGGGAAACTAAGCGCCCTGATGGTAAGTGCTGCTCAGTCTGCTACTTTCCAAAGATTTGCCAGAACCAGGCAAAGGGTCAAAAACTCTGCAGATCTGCCTGCATGAGAGCTCAAGAGCAGTTGCCTACAGGCCTATCGCTGCCGAATTTTTGCATTCTTTTCAACTACTTTGTTCCTCATTTAGCTTTTATGGGAAAGAGAGGAATATTTTGAGAACTGAACTTATTCAACCACCTAAATGGTATTTTTTTCCCCCAGAAACAGGTTAGTTGTTATTGTTATTGTTGTTCTTTCTCTATCAAAGATTTCCCATGGCCCTCAGAATTAGAATTATTTTAATGTCTCTGTCCTCTGCATACTGCTTCTCTGAGCACCTCAAGCGAGGGTTATTACAATTGCCACCATTTAGTAGTTGTGGCCCTTATGGTTTTCTTTAAATTAAATCATTTTAGTTCTCCAAATCTCTTAGATTTCTATTTATTTCCTGTGGCAGACAGAATAGAATTAGAACCACACTCCCCATGTCTTCTGAAAAAAAGACACATATAAGAAAGAAAAAACATTTTCCCTTGCTACAAACATCATCTTGGATCTAAACTAGCAGTTGTTTGTTCTGAGAGGCTTTGTCCTATGTCTCTGAACTCTAAGCACCCTGGAATACGTCTCCCTGCCAATGAAAGCTTTTTTATTGCTGTCACATCATGCCTGAGTTCCTCATCCATGTCCAACATCAATAGATCAGAAAAATACCCAAAAGTACATCAATTCTATATATCAGTTAGGGAAAAGGTGAAACAGTCTATGACAATTAAATGCAAGTCAATATCATGTGGCTTTTTTTCATAGATAAGGAACTGCAAACTAGGGGTCTTTAACATTTCTTAATTCAGCAATAGTTATAATTCTAACAGTTATCATTCTGATTCCCAGTATTTATGTTGAGAGCCCAGAATATCCTATTCTATTCCATCTTTGCAAAGACAAGCATCCTCAGGCTCCCCCTAGGCTTTTCCCTCTAGTGCATGGGAAGTGTACACACTCTCAGCTATCTCACCCTGGAGTCTTTACAATAATTGGTGTATGGCCATGCCTTGCTACCCCAATTTATTATATGCCCAAATAACTTCTTGCCATGCTTTGGTCTGAGTTTAACCTCAGCCTGTGAACGCTCACCAGTCTCATTTCCAAAAGTTCAATTACTTGGACTAAGTAGTTTCTCTAGAAACATAGAGCTGGGAAAATTCTGGGTGCTATCACTCTTACTTCAAAAGCTAATTCTCATTCCACAGAATGAAACATTTATCCCCTAGGGGAGCTAAGGAAGCTAAAGAGCATGTTTAAATCATCTGCCTATTATCACTTCCGAATGCTTCCACTGCTTATTCCATTAGATAATTCAGTGACTCAAAGCCAGATGTTTTTATCCCCAAGTGAAAAGTCCTACATTTGGTCTAAAATTACAAATATACTGCAATGCAGAAAATGACATTCTGAAATTGGCTGAAGGGTTTTATTTAACATCAGAACACTTAGAGCATTTCTGAACAAGCACCAAAAATTTATCTTTTATAAATGTATTCTCTGTATTATTATGTGTTTCATGACATATCAATATTTACTCTCTGGTCAGTAAGACTTTGTTTTCATACAGGTCTGATTTTACCTAAGTTATGGCTTAAAAATAGATTGCCATGATTTTTCTTTTTTAGTGCTGAGGAAGACAAATCACATTTCCCTCTTACTTTTCCATGGGTTCCATCACTAATACCCACTCCTTGTTCCCTCTACAATGCTGGAAAGTTCTTTTTTTTTTTTAAATACAGTGATTGCTCTCTTTTTAAAATTTAGACAGGCTCTGATACCGTTTTTTTTTTTTTTTTACTTACCACTTGAATAATTGAATGATTATTTTCTAAAAATCAATGAGATATATATATAAACATATATAAAATATACATATATATGTTTCACCAGTCCCTGCCTCCCTCCCTCATTCTCTCTCTCTCTCTTTCTCTCTCTCTCTATATATATATACACACATATATAATCTCCAGGCTTTTCTGGACACCACTAATCTATGGAATTCAGGAGTTTAAGATATTCCTGTAGTTCTGTGGTTCCTTGTTGATAAATATTATGTAGAAAGTATAAATAAGTATATGCCAGAAAAAAAAAGAACACCTTTGTTGATGGATGATGAAAATCTTAGCAGAGAATGCTGGAGCAGCAAGACAGAATGATATCACACTGACAGTAATTCATAGTTAGCCAAAAAACAAGGAACCACCCTGAGGCCAGCTGAATGGCTTCAAAAGCTCAGTAGATGCAGAACAAATACATTTTCTACCTCCAGAATGGAATTACATCCTTTGAAATAACTCTGCCATGCGGTGTTGCTAAAACTTTCACAATGACAAGCAAAGGCACATCAGCAGCCTGCCTGTACAGAGTCCAATAAGGTGTCCTGACCAATAACACAGCTATCCTGAATCTGTCCCCAACAGATACGGAATTTGTGGTGATTTGCTCAGCCTGCATGCATAAGCTCTATATGACAAGCTTAATTCAGAACAATTTCAACAATAACTTTTGGACAAAACAGCAGAATATATAACAACAGGGCAGAGGGTCAGGATCAGATCATTCTTCTGTGGAGAAACAGAAACTCAGCATTTCTAATATGCTTCCAGATATCTACAGCATTTACTCTACTGAGATGACTATTTCACAATATTTTATTTCTCCCCAAAACACCAACTTTTCCCTAAAACATCATTCTAGCAGGAAAATCAGAAGTGCTCAACAGATAACTTCCTCATCCTGTTTCACCAAGTCCACCAAAATCAAACATCTGTTCTTTTACACACGCTCCTGGTATCTATCCAACTACTTAATGACAGTTCTACTTATGTCTAGTAGTTATACTAATAGTGATATTTAAAAGCTAAACTTCTATTTGCCCTTCTTAAATAGAGTTTTCTCTAAATATTTTTCACCCCAGTTGCTCCAGTCAGTAAACATAAAATATCTTGATTCTTCTCTTTATCTCACACCCACCAGCAGCCCATCAACAAATCCTGTTATCTCTGACTTCAATCTCTTCTTATCTCCTGAAATGTTAGTTCAAAGCCACATCATTTCTCACCTGGACAACTGATTAACCCTCTAACTATTTTGGCTGCTTCTTTTTTTTTTTGCCTTTCCACATCCACGTTGATTATCTATTGTGTAACAAACTTTCTCAAAGCATCGTGACTTGAAAACAATAGGGTTATTGTTTTTCATGATTCTATTTGTTGACTGGACTCAGCTGAGCAATTATTTGGTGGATCTCAGTTGATGTCATTAACACAGTAGTAGTTGCATAGTGGTTAAGATACTGAAAAACCTGGGTCGGTCTCTCTCTCTCTCTCTTCCCCTGTTGTAGTCTCAGGGCTTGTCCTCTCCATGTGATCTCTCCAGTACTGTAACCAGGCTTCTTATATGGTAGCCAAAGGCTCCTAAAATAAGGGAAAGCCCTCTTAAAACCTAGACCTGGAATTGGTATAGCATCACTTCTGTAACATTTTATTGGTTAACGTAAGTCAAAGGCCAACCCAGATACATTGTGCTGGAAAGGACTATACACACACACCCACCCACACACACACACACGCACACACACATTTTATAAATAAACTATTTGTTCTGCTTCTCTAGAGAACCCTGACTAATACAATGATGCATATTTTGCATATTGGGCATCCTTTTAGCTTTAATATGCTTTCCTATTATTAATGTCTCTTTTATTGATTTCTTTTAGCTAGTTTCATTTCAATATATCTTGGTAAGGAGAAAAGCAGTTCTTGACAACCACAGGCCAGTCTGGCACTCATAGCCAGGCCATGGTGTTCTCCTATGGAACATAATTTAAGAGAACATCAATACCAGAGAAGTCCAATCTGTGATTCTATGGATCAAAACAAAGACAAGACCATAATCATGTCTGAATACAGACAAAAATATTAACATTGTCCAAATCACAAAAATGTCTGCACATCCCCATATCCTGGCTGATAGGAATGACTACAATTTTAACCTTAGTCTACTCTTCTCACCCTGTTGATAAGATGTACTAAGACAGAATTACCTCCACTCTCTGACAGCATCCAATCCAGAACAAAGTCTGCTTCCTCAATCCTCTTCAAAATTGATAAACCAAGCCCAAATCTTATTTTACAAAGTTGTTTCTAAAGCTCCCTTACTGAAATGACTCACAGTTCTTGATGGCACAGATTTACCCTTGCTGAAACAAGCAATAAACCCAAGTTGCTCAACTACAGTTATATTTCTGATGGTCTTTGACTAAAAAGCAGTGGCAATCTTAACTTACTGTATGTGTCATCAGTGGCCTTAAATGATTTCTTGGTCAAATCAAGGTGGCATGCAATACTTAAACAACAGGAACATAAAATGTGAAATTTTACAAGACCAATAATAGTTTTGTATTCTAAATAATTCTTAGTGCTACACTGAGTGATTTCAACGTTTATTTTAGTATCTTATGGTTACAAACCAATACTGAATATCAAAAGCACTCGGCAAATTGCTGTCTGGAAGTTATTAAATTAATCCCAAGTAGCTATATTGTTTCCTTCTCCTGAAGAAAACTGTAGGCTTGTAATCATTATAATTCTAGGTCCTGTGAGTATTGTGTAGCAATCAAACACTTATTAACTGCCACTGTTAATGCAGCCATCAAAAAAAATGTAGAATGTATAAATTTCAATTCAATTTAGGAGATAATGGAATGACATAGTTAAAAACTCAAATGACGAACAAAAAAAAAAAAGAGAGAGAGAGAAGAAAAAGGCCAAACATATTGAGGCACAGAAAAGAAACATAAAAAGAAAACAGAAAACAGAACATTTTTAAATTCAAATGTATTTATTTTTTGTTATGTTAATCACCATACATTACATCATTAGTTTTTGATGTAGTGTTCCATGATTCATTGTTTGCATATAACACCCAGTGCTCCATTTAGTATGTGCCCTTTTTAATACCCATCACCAGTATTTAAAAAAAAAAGTAAAGTTCTCCTGCTGGCCAAAAGGAGTCATAGAGACTTAACTAACTCTCCCATTTCCGTTTTCTGTTTCATTGATCTCTTTTCTGACCTGTATTATTTCCTTTCTTTGGCTTGCTTTGGGATTAATTTATTCTTCTTTTTCTAATATTCTGAAGTGCAAGCTGAGGTCATTGATTTGAGACCCTATTTTTTCCTCATATGAGACGTTAGCACTATCAATTTCCCTTAAGTATTGCTGTATCTGCATCACACAAATTCTAACAAGTTGTGTTTTCATTTTTATTCACTTCAAAATACATTTTAATTTCCCTTTGAATTCTTTGTCCTATGGGTTACTTAGAAGATCTCTAAGAATCCAAAAATACTTCTCTTTATTATTACTTTCTAATTTAATTCCACCATGCTCAGAGAACATATGTTCTATGACTTGAATCTTTGAAAATTTATTGAGATTCATTTTATGTTCTAGAACATGGTCTACCTTGTTAAATGTTCTATGTGTAATTTTTTTTTTTTTTTAAGATTTTTTTTTATTTATTTGACAGAGAGAGACACAGCGAGAGCAGGAACACAAGCAGGGGGAGTGGGAGAGGGAGAAGCAGGCTTCCCGCTGAGCAGGGAGCCCGATGTGGGACTCGATCCCGGGACTCCGGGATCATGACCTGAGCCGAAGGCAGACACTTAACGACTGAGCCACCCAGGCGCCCCTATGTGTAATTAAAAGATTATGCATTCCCCCCCTTTTGGGGGGGGATGTTCTATAAATGTCAGTTAGTTCAAATTGGTCGCAAGTATTATTCAAGTTCTCTATATCCTTACTGATTTTCTGTCTACTTGCTTTATTAATATTAAGAGTAGATGATGACAGGATGCCTGGGTGGCTCACTCAGTCAAGCATCTGCCTTCGGCTCAGGTCATGATCCCAGGGTCCTGGGATGGAGCCCCACATCTGGCTCCCTGCTCCAGGTTGAGCCTGCTTCTCCCTCTGCCCCTCCCCCTGCACGTGCATGCTCTTGCATTCTCTCTCTCAAATAAATGAATAAAATCTTTTTTAAAAAAAAAAAGTAGATGATAAACTAACTATAATTGTGGGCTTGTCTATTTTTCTTTGCAGTTCTATCGCTTCTCGGCCTTTTGGGTAAGATCAAGTGTAGTATCTGTTCTTATCAGTTTATTTTTCTTTGCAGTTCCTTCATGTTTGTCAGTTTTGGCTTGAGGCTCTACTATTAAATGCATAAATAATTAGGATTATTAAGACTTATTCATGAATTGACCCCTTTATCATCATGAAATGGCTCCCTTTATTGCTGGTAATATTTATTCTGAAATCTACTTTTTGTGATATTAATGTAGCAACCCCAGATTTCTTTTGATTACTGTTATCGTGGTATATTTTCCCATCATTTTCTTTTAAATTTATTTACCATTTTTTAAATATTTCTTTATACCTTTCCTTATTCTCCTTATTTGGAGATTCCATTGCTCGAACTTTTTCTACAGCTCTCTGATATTATCTTCATTTTTGTTCATTCTTTACCTCTCTCTATTTCAATATGAATATTCAGTCCACTGATTTCTTTCCTCTGCAATATCTAACCTACTGTTAAACTCATCCAGTGTATTTACCATCTTAGACATTATTTTTTTCATCTTGAGAAGTTTAATAAGGGGATATATACATTTTTCCCCAGCTTCTTGAAGAGGTGTATTACGATTACAAAAACTGTTTTAACATCCTTATCTACTAATCCTGTCATGTGCATCATTTGGTTGTTTCAGTTTTAATTTTTAGTTTTACTGCTCATTAAGGATTATATTTTCCTGCTTCTTTGGCACACCTGGTAATAATTTCTATTATTTGCCAATATTATGACTTTTACCTTGTATGTCGGATGCTATTGTATTTCTATAAATATTCTTTACCTTTATTCCGGGACAGAGGTAAGTTTTTTTAGTATGATCCTTTCAGCTCTTGCTTTTAAACTTTGCTAGGCAAGACCAAAGCAGTATTTAGTCTATGATGAATTTTTCCCACTACTGCAATAAAAGTCTTTTGAGGACTTTTTTTGATATCCCATCAATTAAGAGGTTTTTTACTCTGGCTGGTGGAACTATTCTCAGCTCTAGTTCAAGTACTGTTTTCTCTAATCCTTTTAGGTGGTTCTTTCTTTGGTCTCAGTTCCCTCACATACATGTACTTATCAGTATACACTTATGATAAGAAGACTTGAGAAAGAACTCTACAGGTCTCTCTAAATGCAGCTGTATCTTCTCTAGTACTCTCCCCTGTCAACTCAAACCATGTTGGCCTCCATGGACTCAAGCCCTCTCTTCTCCGTTGAAGGAGACCAGCAGGTTCTATCTGGGTTTTTATCTCCCTGTATTACAGCCATAAAACTTTCTTCAAGCAAGAATTTGGGACAATGTTCAAGTTCACCTTGTTTGTTTCCTATTTCCCAGGCATCACTGCCCTTTGTTGTCTGATGTCCAATATCTTAAAGACCACTTTCATAGATATTTCATATATTTTTACTTATTTAAGAGGTTAAGTCTAGTTCCTTTCATTGCATTTCCACTGGAAAGAAAAGTCCCAGAATTGAAGATTTAAATTTACAAAGTACTGATCCAAATAAAAGTAGACACCAAGTTTAATATAGTATACCCTCATTCTTCCCAAGGATATAATTATTGGTAAAAGAAAATGGATGACTACTAAGAATGATAAGAACTGAAATTACCTTAATATTTTTCATTTCATACACAATAAAGGGAAGAAGAACGATTTTCTCCATAAAGACATCTGATTCTGCCTCAACTTTTATTTTCTCAACTGCTATGATCTATTAATTTTCCCATCAGCTACTTCCAAGGAAGAACATTTCACCAAATTCAGTGACTGGCTAGCTGTCATTCAGTGTGGACACTGTTTTTTTTGTTTTGTTTTGTTTTGTTTTGTTGTTTTTTTGTTTTGTTTTTGTTTTGTTGCATTGAGAACAATGCAGAGAATCACTCTGGGAATAATCTGGAAAGACTATGAATAGTGCTCAGTTGTGTTTCCCTTTTACTGCTGCTTTTATGGACTTTATATTGTAGTTGGGTTGAAGTTCATAGAAGTTTTAATAAATGTAAACCCAGGGAACTCATAAACCAGGTCCCAAACTCTATAACTGTAATTGTTCTTTATTTTGCTCTGCTCTAAGGAATGCTGACACACACCCATTTCTCAAAGAAATTTTCCGCTCTATTTAACTTATGTGTTTATTTAGGAAATGTTTTTTTTTATAATGTTATGTTAATCACCATACATTACATCATTAGCTTTTGATGTAGTGTTCCATGATTCATTGTTTGCGTATAACACCCAGTGCTCCATTCAGTATGTGCCCTCTTTAATACCCATCACCAGGCTAACCCATCCCCCCACCCCCCTCCCCTCTAGAACCCTCAGTTTGTTTCTCAGAGCCATAGTCTCTCATGGTTCATCTCCCCCACCGATTTCCCCCCCTTCATTTCTCCCGAAATGTTTATTGAAGGGCTACTACATCAAAACACTGTGAGATACTAAGGTTATAATATCTGAAACAAAAAAACAGTATTTTTACTAGCAAAGTATATAATCTAGTGAAGAAATGGATAACACAAGTAAACAAATAAGTATTTAAACAAAAGTTGAATTAGGTGAGGTGAAGGAAATTAACAAGCAACTATGCGGCAGAAGTTAAAAAATGATCAATTTTTATGATATAGAAAAGTCCTAAGAGAGTAAGTTATAAAACGACCCACCAAATGAAAACAATCAATCACAGGAACAGCACAAAAGAGAGTGGGCATAGAGATATGCTTGTGCTGAAATATTAAGAAAGGAAAGAAGAACTTAATGTGTTCAAAGATATGAAATAAAGCCACTGTGGTTGAAGTATAGCAAAGGAGAGAGTGGAACCAAATGAGGTTGAAAGAGAAGCAGAAGCCATACCATACAGGGTCCTACATGCAATAGTCACTGAAGAATTTAAAGCATGGGGACAGCAGAATCATCCTTATGTTTCTGAAAGACCACTCTAACTTCCATATGTATAATAGATCAGAGGAAGGTAAGACTGGAAAAGAAAATAGCAAGTAGGAGACTAATGCAGGAGTCCAGATAAGAATGATAGTGAAATACACTGAGGTGGTGGAGATGCAGTGAGTGAGCGACTATATATTTGAACAGGGAGTTTGTGTATGGATAGACACAGAGGTGGGGGACAAGTTTCTGGTTTGAGCAACTAAGTTAACAACAATGTCCTTCGCTGAGATGGTAAAAGACTAAATGAGGAAAAGGTTTGGAGGTGAAAGCAATTCAACTTGGGGCACGTGAAGTTTGGAATGCTCAGGAGTCATCAAAATAAAGATGTTAAGTAACCAGCTGAATAAATAATTTATGGGAGGAATTTGAAATGGAAATATTATTTTGGTAGTTGTTAAAATTTAGATTATATTTAAAGGCATGGAACTGGATAAACTCACCTAAGGAAAGAACGTAATTAGGGGAACCTAGGACTGACCTTAAGTGTGATAGTTAATATTATATGTCAACTTGACTGGATCACATTGAGAAAGATATTGTGAGTAGGTTGTGGAGATACATGTGTGAATTAGTTCTAAAACTCAATAGCCGGGGCGCCTGGGTGGCTCAGTCGTTAAGCGTCTGCCTTCAGCTTAGATCAAAAAACTCAGTAACACTCTTGTGAAGAACAGTTTTGGTGAAGCATTAGAAGTGAGAGCCAGATTTAAAAGGTTAAAAAGAGGTAGGAAGTGAAGAAGTAGAGACTGCATGTGTGACTAATAACTTGGAAAAATGATTTTGAAAGAAGTCAGTGAAGGGCAGTGATAAATAGAGGGAAACATGGAGTCAAGAGATCTGTATATATATACATATATATGTTTCCTCACTTTCCTCACTAAAATAGACCCTGAATATTTGCCATGGTACCAATTTGAAGCATATATAAATAAATTAGGGAAAGAAATCAAAGTTACCTAGCATCATCAAGGAAGAAAAGCTGCATAGTCATTCACAGTCCTGTAAGATATGTGGAAATCCATTCTGTCTATCAATATTTGTGCAAACCAACCTATTGCAAAAACTCATTAGTATCAACACAATTTTACGAAACAACTGTCTAATCAAAAATAATCATTTTTCTATTTAACAAAAAGAAATGGTTTCTGATGCAAATTCTTGTAAAATTGCAGTAAGTCATGTGACATGTTACTATGAAAGTTCTTTCTCTGACTATGCAAAACTAAGCATTACCATTAAAAAAAAAGCACTAAGCACAACCAGAACAAAGATAGAGGGTTTGACCTCAGATTTAACTTCCAGGTGTGATTTTCCTGTAATTTTACTGCAAAAGGAGCCAAACTCACAGGATATTTTCAGCAAATAAGACAATTCTTTAGTTCTTCTCCTGGTGAGATATGGAGGGAAGAAAAGTAGATAAATAAACATAGGTGAAGGAATGAGAACGTCTAGTTGCAAGGGAACAGTCAAGAAACTAGTCATATTATTTACTATGAAAAATACAAAGTTTAAGTGAAGGGACTATTTTTTAATTTAACAGTTTCCACCCAAGTAAGGACTCCAAGCATATTCGATTTGTTCTTACTGAACACAATGAGGTTGACCTTATTATTTTAATTTTACAGATAAGGAAACTAAGGTTTATGGAAGTTAAATATCTTACCCAAGGACACACAACTGATAACTACCAGAGCCACGGTGTAAACCCAGCTTGTCCAACTCCAGAGCCAATGGTTCCAAAGACGTAGCATGGTGATCAGCAGTAGAGGAAAATAGGACCGTAGGCTGGGAACCTGGCTGCCTCCGTTTGACACCTAACTAACTCCATATTAACTCTGTGAACTTGGGCAGTTTGTTTCTTCTACTCCATCTCAGTTTTCTCATTTATAAAAGGGAGACAATATTTACTTCATAGGATTATTATGAGACTTAAATGAATTAAATAGGACTTGGACCATGGATTTTAATAAATGATAGGCATTAGTATAGGGGCAGTTCTGTCTTTGGTAAAGTTACCCTTTTAATGGAGATCCTAGTGACTCCAGTGAGCAAAGATGCTTCCCAATCAAATCACCCTAAACCACCTTTAATCTTATATCAGAACACAGACAACTAGAATTTTAATTTCAAAATACAGATAATATTGTCTTTGTCTCATCATTGCTTATGTATTTGCTTGTTGTTCAAGCTTTCCCCACCCTAGCGCCCTAATAAGTTTGTTTGTCTGAGAAGTACAGCAACTAAATCTATCAGCACCAAAGCTGGGAAGTCTTCCAGGATCATTTGGAGAGTACTCCACAGAGCTTAGGGAAGTGTGATCTGTCACAATATTGTAAGCTTGTACTAAGTCTGCATTCTAAAAACTCAATGGGAAAAGTGAAAGCAAACAAGATGGAGCAGCTGGGTCGGAAGTGCTTCTCCATTCAGTGTGCAGTAATGATTTTGCCTGCATTAATTGCCTCTTTCTTTTATGAACAGGAGAATTCAGTCAAGTAGATGTTGCAGAACAGAGTTGCTCTAAGATAACAGAAAAGGACTCCTATCTTTTATATAATTGCAGCCCCTTGTTCTTGTGTTTGTTAGATGCGATAAATGTTATTCTATGAGAAGGACCAGCTCTTGCATCCCATCAAAATCTTTCCCGGAAACCTAGAGCATAGAACTCTGATATCCTCTCATATTGTGGCAGAAAAGCAGCAGTACAAGGCACATTACCGAAATAACATGGTACAAGGGAGACAGGGCTGATTTGTTTTGTTGTAGAACCTTTTCTACTGAATTTGCTGGAAAGGCAGAGTAAGGGCTACTTAAGAGTCATCTTTTGAATATTATGCTTTCTGCCTTGTCCCTGTGATGGAAGAGCAGACAAATGAGGGACAACAAACACAAAAAGAGTAATTAACAATTTTGAGAGTTAAATGAAAAGGCATGTATGTGTGTATATCTGTGTTTTTCCAGAATGGCTATGGAATAAGTAATATTTATGCCGAAGTATGGTTTTATACAAGTCATTTTAGAGTTCCTGTGATTACTTCCTAGTTTTATTATACATCTAGAAGCTTGGAAAACAGAGGGAAATCTAGGGCTCCTAACTATGTAATTAAATATTTTTAAAACTCAGCTAGAAGCAGAAGAGAAGAGACAAAAACTTCAACAGATGAAAAGTTTCACAAAAGTGTTGTTTTTCAATATAAATATAAACTACGTCATGACTGTAGGCTTATCTGTGTGCATATCTTTGTGCATTCACACATGGTCACACACAAAAAGGATTTAAGGGCAAGCAATTTGAATTGAAATAATACGTATGTCTCAATTATCTGGATGCTACAAGAAAAAGTAAAAAATTTTCTGACCACAATAAATTTTCCATTTCAATCATGTGTAGACTATTTTAGAACATTTAAGACATTTTTCTTTAAAAAAAATCTTTGGCAGCTGTTGGAATGGAGAACAAAATAGGTCCCATTTATTTCTTTCACAGATGGACTCCTAATACAGATGGTGCTATTAAAATTATGTTACAGCAGGGGCACCTGGGTGGCTCAGTCATTAAGCATCTGCCTTCCGCTCGGGTCATGATCCCAGGGTCCTGGGATCGAGCCCTGCATCGGGCTCCCTGTCCCACGGGAAGCATGCTCCTCCCTCTCCCACTCCCCCTGCTTGTGTTCCCTCTCTCGCTGTGTCTCCCTCTGTCAAATAAATAAATAAATAAAATCTTTAAAAAAAATTATGTTACAGCAATGTTTGAAGAGAAGTGTGATTTAAATTCAAATATGAGAATAAAAGTCCATTCAGAACCAAAAGGAGTTATACTTCGAGAGTCAAGATGAGATGACTTTCCGAGTAACTTAAGCAATACTTTATCCACAAAATAATTTATTGCATTTCCATTTCCAAATGTAAAAACTTAAATATCACCTTGAATTTTTTTCCTTGTGCCATGAAGTCTCTGTCTTAAGGACTCAGATGAAAGAGAGAAATAATTACATCTTTAGCACTTAATGTGATGGGATCAATTCAATAATACCAATTCAACTGAGTATTTATAATCATTGCTTCAGCAAATGACAATATAAGCTAAATAATAAAAATATAACAAGATAAAATTTTCATAAGGATGGTTTTGAATATTTCACAAATTTCTGAAATAATCACAAGTAAAACTCAACAGAAATAAACATTTATCTTCTAATTGCTATCATGATGGGAACGTTCCATAACACGTATTACTGAATTTTACTACTCAGAGAGGAGCAGCAGTAGGTAGATCGTCAGGCTTTGGTCTAGATTATCAATGGCTACATCTCTTTTCTTCCTCTAAGAGGAGCTGGGTAAACTTAAGATGAAAATACAAATTTGTGGAGTTCCCACTATTGGCTGAACAGTGGCATTTATGATGACAGTTGATTTCCAGAGCCGTTCTTGAGTCTCATATCTCCAAAGGGTTAAAGTGACAAGTAATGTCACATTCTAACACCTGAGAGCCTAGCTTAGAGTCTACATTAAAATCAGAATTTGGGTCAAGATTGGTCTATGTTTTCAATTACATTTCAATCAATTAAAAACATTTTTTCTAACTTTAAACTTATTCATTCTCAACAATGTTCAAAAATTTAAAAGGCTGAGGGCACCTGAGTGACTCAGTCAGTTAAGTGTCTGCCTTTGGCTCAAGTCATGATCCCAGGGGCTCCTTGCTCAGCAGGGGGTCTGCTTCTCCCTCTCCCTCTCTGCCTGCCGCTCCCCCCTGCTTATGCTCTCCCTCTCTCTCTCTCTGTCAAATAAATAAATAAAATCTTTTAAAAATATTTAAAAGTCTCAATGAAATATTTTCCAAAAATAAATGAAATATGAGAGAATTTGCTTAATAATATTGATTGCTCACTATCCTTAATCAGTTAGGCTTGCAAAAGAGGGGAGGAGAATTTCAAGTGGGTGTTAAACTTGAGCCCCAAACATTTGATTTCCTGCCTTTTTAAGTCAGCCAATAATCCAGAGAATTCAAGAACAATGAAAATGGTTATATGTAAAGGACCAACCAGTTGCAGACAGGACATTTTCAAAGAATAATGTAATCGGAGGGGGAGATGAACCATGAGAGACTATGGACTCTGAGAAACAAACTGAGGGTTCTAGAGGGGAGGGGGGTGGAGGGATGGTGATGGGTATTAAAGAGGGCACGTATTGAATGGAACACTGGGTGTTATATGCAAGCAATGAATCATGGAACACTACATCAAAAACTAATGATGTAATGTACGGTGATTAACATAACAATAAAAAATAAATTAATTTAAAAAAACAAAGAATAATGTACAAAATTCTAAGAGCTAAAGGCAGCTATATGCATTTAATTTAAATCACCAGTATAAGCATGTGTGAGAAAATAATCAGTTTAGGAAACTCTATTAGCAATGCATTCAAGTGCCTGAAATAATCAATGCATGTTAGCAAAACTTATGGAAATAATTTGTGAACTTATCCGTCTAACAAATGTTTATGGAGAATCTACTCATGCCAGAAAAAATCCCTATCTTCATGGAAGTAATATTGAATGGTAGAAAACAATAAACACAAAAATAACATATAATCAGTTGATCCTTGAAAAAATGGGTTTGAACTGCATGAATCCACTTATACACAGATTTTTTCAATAAATACAGTAAATTAAAATTGTAATAAAATTGTAAATGTATTTTCTCTTCCTTGAGATTTTCTTAATAACATTTTCTTTTCTCTAGTTTACTTTATTGTAAGAATATAATACTTTATTGTAACAATGTATAATACATACAGCATACAAAATATGTGTTAATAAACTGTTTATGTTATCAGGAAGGCTTCCAACCAAACAGCCTACTGTTTCGGTGGTATCAAAGCTATATGTGGAATTTCAGCTGTGTGAGTGTCAACACCTCTAACCTTGTCATTGTTTAAGGGTCCACTGTAATTGGTTGGATAAGTGGTAAGTGCTAAATAAAAGTCGGTACTATGAAGTAAAATAAAGTGGCAATGATGTGTCCACTAGATAACGATTACTAAAAAGTTGTGACATTCAGCAGTAAGTGTTTATTGCACATGTGTCAACTATGTTGATCTCAGCTGGGATTGGCAGAGTCTAGGATGGTCAAGGTCAATCTTGACCAAGGTGATTGGGGCAACTCAGCTCTAATTCATGTTTCTCAACCTCCAGCAGGCTAATCTGAGCATGTTCTCAGGGCCCTATAAGAGGTGAGGGAGAACATATGGAAACAGCCAAGGCTTCCTAAGACTTAGTGAAACTGGCACTCTGTCACTTCTAATTCATTCTACTGGCCACAGAAAGTCATACTGCTGAACCTAGACTCAAAGAACAGTGTATATCACCCTACCCACTGGGAGAAAGAACTGGAGAGTTAATAGTAAAGGGTATAGACACAGGGAGGGGTAAAAAATGGAGTCAATACATCAACCACAGTGTATAGGCTACTCAAAAAGAGTAATCAGGAAAGGGGTTGTTAATCTACTTGATCCCATTGATTAGATACCTTAAAGAGGCAAAAGGGTGAGCCACTGGGATATACAGGAGAAATAAGTGCAAAGACCATGAGGCAATACAGAGGAAATGAGGGGACAGAAGTAGAAGATGAGGTTACACAGGTGGTGGAAGGACGTGAATTGAGGCACAGATCTTATAAGGCCTTGTAAGCCCTTGAAAGTATGTTTATTTTTTTCTAAGTAAGAGGAAAAGCCATTTGAAGATTATGAGATGAGGTGAAACAAACTTTATGTTTAAGGGAACTACAAATGGCAAAATGCTGGGCAAGTTAAAAATTGCCATGAAAACTGAAAACTTGAGAGCCATAGAGAAATATGTACCTACAGACAATAAATGGAATGGGTAAATTATACATATGGAATAATATATACAAACTATATACAGTAGTCCCCCATTACCCACAGGGGTTATGTTCTAAGATCCTCAGTGGATGCCTGAAACCACAGATAGTACTGAATCTTATATATACTATATTTTTTCCTATACATACATACCTATGGTAAAGTTTATTTTATAAATTAGGCACAGGACAAGATTAACAACAGCTAATAATAAAATAGAACAATTATATTAATATACTGCAATAAAAGTTATGTGAATGTGATTTCTCTCTCTCAAAATATCTTGCTGTACTGTACTCACCCTCTTCTTCTTGTGATGATAGGAGAGGACAATATGCCCACATGATGAGATGAAGTGAAGGGGATGACATAGGTGTTGTGAGGTAGCATTAGGTTACTACTGACCTTCTGACAATATCTCAGAAGGAGAATCACCTGCTTCCAGACCTTGGTTGACCACAGGTGATTGAAACCACAGTAATAAGAGAAACTGCGAATAAGGGGGGACGACTATATATAATACCTTAAAGGAAATCTAATGGCTATTCAAAGTAAGGTGATTTACAACTTGCTTATGCTAAATTTGGAATATAGCCCAACTATAGTCTTCAGTATGGGCTATGGCCTTGGATTTATTACCTAGTGGCTCATTGAGCACAGATAGTCTTTACTTTATGTAGTATATGTATTTCTGAAAAGTTTTCTGGGGCTTTGAATTTTAAACTGAAGTAATTTCCCGATGGTTATTATTTAAAATATGTAACCCCATGCAAAAATTAATTGAAATCCCCTAAAATAAAAAATTTACCATAAATAATAAAGTAGCAGGTATAAAAAGTTAACATACAAAAAGCGATATCATATATATACATATATATATATGTAACCAAATAGAAGATATAATGGAAAAAAACACACTTGCATCAGCTAAAAATAATAACAATAATATAAGATACCTAAGCCAAATTTTAACAAAAAATATCTGCACCTCTATGATGAAGTCTTTAAAACACTCTTACATGACACAAAAGTAAAAGTAAACAAATGAAAAAATAGACCATGTACTTAAGAAGAATCAACTATAAATAGGTCAGTTTTCCCTAAGGTAATTTAGAAATTTAATACAATACCACTTGAAAATCATCAGGCTTTTTTTCTTTTCCAGAACCGGACAAGTTAACTATAAATTTCATTTGAAAAAACAAACAAGCAAAAATATTGAAACAGAAGTGGGGAAGTGGCTAGTCCTATCATAATTAAAATACACTGTAAAGCTTCATAACAGTGTGGAAACTGTTGCATTAAAAAGACAGAGAGACTAATGGAATGGAATAAACATTCAGAATAAACTCAGTTACATATACACACGTAAAATATAGAATACAATAAAGAGGTGGCATCTCAAGTCTGAGGGGAAACATGAATTGTTTAGTAAATGGAATTATGATAACCGGATAGTCATATAAAAAAAGATAAAAATTAAATCCATTCCTTACATCATAAATGACAATAAATTCCAAAAACACCGAAAAGGAGACATAAAAATAAAACATCATAGTTCTAGAAGTCAGCATGATTAAATTAATCTATAATCTGGGAAACTTTGCCTACCTATTGCTCAAATTCCAGAATACAGGGAAACATGGATAAATTTGAATACATAAAATAAAAAGATACATTTTGTATGGCAAAAGACACTCTAAGCAAATAACAAAGACAAATGAAAAACTGGGAAAAAATACTAACTGAAGTGTTAATATCCCTGATATATAATATATAAAGCTACCACTTCCAGGGTATTTTGAGAATCAAATCAGACAATTAAAATGGAATTGCTATGCTGTGTCCTTTGCCATCTACCCATTCAAACCATTTAGTCAAATAAGTCAGCCACTCAATCAATCACTGAAACAGTACATATTTATGATCACACACCATGTGAAAAGCACTGAACTATGTGGAATGATTTAGCTGTTCATGGCACTGCCCAAGGAAATCACACAAAGAGTTAATAGTGTCTTCTGACTTTTGTTTAACATTTGCCTGCTAACACACACATGTAAACTTGGACGAGATTTTTTTCATAAATAACACATCCCTGGGTTCAAAGTTCTTTCTCATTTTCCATTTTCCCCCAGCAATTCCCTTTCTTGTCTCTTCTACTTGTGCTCATCAAAAATATGGGAGTCCAAAACTTATTATCGTTCTGGGAAATAATAAAAGTAGACTAAGGTCACTTATTGCCCTAGGAGAAAACATTAGATTTCTCTTTGAGGCACACTATCATTCTCTTACCCACACCTCAAGCCCAGGAATGAGTACTCAAGTCCTGAAAATACTACTATGCTTAGACCTATGATAATCTTTCTTTTTGTGTTTCATACATCCTTGGAAGAAGAGACCATTTTCTATTTGGATGTAAGATCCCCCTTCCTGGGATTCATCATTAAGCTGTTTTCCCAGGCACTCTACTCCCACCCTGTTAATATCTCTTTCCTCTTTCTGAACACAGAATTTCTCCCCCACAAAATTTTTTCATTCTATTACCACTTTTCTTTTCTTTTCTTTTATTATATTATGTTAATCACCATCCATTACATCATTAGTTTTTGATGTAGTGTTGCCATTTTTCTAACAATATGACCATCTCATTTGGTCCAGCTTATAGGTTTCCCTCCTCTTTGTACAGGTCTCTATATCCCTTCCATGGGCCTCCACTGAGCTCAAATATAAATTCATACATTAAAAAGTTCCCCTTTTATGCTTTGATTTTTCCTTAAAATATTTAGTATACATAAGACTGACACTGTCTAAGGTAGTATACATGCAACATGACAGCAAATTAAATATTTTTTTAAAAACTAAGCACTTTAGAACATAAATGAAAGTACTTTTTCATATGGTCATTTTATAAGATTATATTTCTAGAAAGCTTCCTATTTCAAGAGCTAATCTTGAAATAGCCTTCAAAAAATGTATAAACCAAGTGTTTTAAAAATCCATCTCCATACTCTAAGGCTGACTATCTTATCTTATTTTAAACCAAAAATAAAATGATAGAGGCAGAAAACATAAACTTGGCTCTAAATGAATTTTTTATTATGTTACAAAATCAATCTTAACCTCAAAGAAAGAAGATTATAACATTTGTGGCTATTTTAAAGGATACATTAATAATTATAAAGAAGCACAGTTCCAGGTAAGATTTTCTATCCAAATGAGATGGACTATCATTGATAATTCTTAAGGCTCCTATCAGGGGAAGTTTGAAAAGACAAATTCCCATTTATATTTATGTTCAGAAATACTCCCTTAAACATTCAGAGTATACCTGACATATTGTACGCTTCTCAGAGTTTCTTTATGCTATCCAGGCGCGCATTTACACTTAAGAATGTATATTAGGGAGTGTAAATCTTGGTTTTTGCTCTTGAGGTTCTTTAAACTTGTTTAAGGAAATGAATTGATATAGGTACTTTGGAGACACTAGGATTTTAGAAATTTTCACTATACTGAGGAAAATTATAAAAATTCAAAATAGGATTATGTCTGGTTCCTTTAAGAATTAAAAATTTTAATAGGAGTGTGCTATCAAGTATGAGCTTGGAAGTGTTAGTTTGCCTGAATCAAAAATCTTACTGTCTGCCTGGACTCTTTCAAGAGAAATGTGGTGAAATTATAAGCTAAAAATAAAAGGAAAAGAGTGTTAATCAAAGATATGTACTCAGCTTTCCCCTCACAAATTTGTTTTTAGTAAAGAAAATTCTGGGATATTTTCCTCACAGGACTTGGGAAGTATAGGGAGATTGGACAAGAGGTTTGGGTGATAGACATTGTCGTACCTCAAATTCTGTGCAATCTATTCATGGAAAGGGAGGAAAATTATATGAAGATCAGAAGAATCCAGAGTTAAAAATAACTTTAAAAATGTATGTATTGCTTTCATTGTTCCTGTAGAAAAGGGATCACAGAAAAGACAAAAAAAAGGGGGGGGGATTATATTAACATATCTCTCTGTACCTGCAAATGGACACAGGTGAAGGCTAGAACATGTAATCCAAGGTAATGGTCAGAAATTACAGCCGCAAAGAACCCAAGTGTTACCTAATGGTGAGTTATCATAGAAGTTTGTCTTAACTTTATATTAAAAACAATAAGAAAAAAAAAGAAATTAAGAAAAATCTATGATATTTTAATCCCATCAAAAGCTCTGTGACAATTTATGGCTCTTTAAATCCTATTTCAAAAACACAGTCCCTTAATGTTAATATAAAAATATTGGCATTTAGTCAATTTTACATTGTTGTTTTACTAAAGGTCCTTAAGAGGGAAATGACCAATCAGTTGTTGGGCACAAATGCATTAAGTTCTGAGATACTCTGCTCCGTATGTCTAGAATTCATCTAACCATTGGGTCTTCACCACTTTCCTGCCAATCAGTTGTTACAAGATGTTTACTGAAGATTTGCTGTATTCCATCATTGTGCCAGTCTACGTGGTCAAATGGGGCCAAAATAGTGCCTTACAGTCGGGCAACAAATACTTATTAAACACCTCTTGTGTGCCAGAGAAGAAAATGATGAAAATACAGAGACAAGAAAGAGTATGGCAAGTACAAGGAACTATAAGTTGTTCAGTATTCACAGGGAGCAAAGTACAGTGAGTACCCCAGAGATGAAGCTAAAAGGGTTTATCCTGAGGGATCGTATACAACAGGAAATTCAACTTTATCCTGTCAGTAATGGGATGCCAACAAACAAGATCAGTAGCAGCACAGTCAGATTTCCATTTTTAACATCTTCTTTTCACAACATTGCATAAAGTGAATGCATAGAGACAAAGAGAGAACATTTAAGAATTTACTATTTAACTCTACGGGAGTAATAAAAGCCTGAATTAGAAGACTGATAGCAAGAATGAGAGGAAATTTAACAGGTAGAATCAGCAATCACGGTAACTGAATAAGGGGATAAAAAGAGAGTGGGAGCAGTCTATGAGTTTATTTAACAAATATTTATATCATCTTTACATGTGCCAAAGACTCTTGTAAGTGCTTTTATTAACAACAACTCAAGTTATACCCATAAAAGCCATACTGGGAACTCAATTTTATAGATGAAATCACTGGCTATTAGCAGTTTAAGTACATTGTCCACAGTTGCATGGCTTGTTTGTGGTTAAAATGGGATTTTACCAATGAATGGGACACCAGAGTTCACACTCCTAACCACTACATGCTGCCCATCTAGAAATGCTAGGATGGCTGCCAGGTTCCTCAGCTGGGAGACTCAGGGGATGGTGACATGATTAAGAGAAGTATGTTTGGATTGGATTGTGAAAATGCTTTGGGCATATGGCATTTCCAGTACCCACGAGTTGTTCAAGTGGAAATGTCTACCAAACATTAGAATCTGAAACCTTAGATAAAGGTCAGAGCTGGAGATGTAAATTGATTGGGTCCATCAGCATAGAGGTTAAAATCAAGAGTGATTTGATATTACTTTGGAAAAACATGTTGAAGGTTAGTAGAGGAAATGCTGAAAAACATCAACATTTAAGGAGCAAGTAAAGGAGGAAGGAACAATTAAAATAAATGAAAAGGATGTTATGTGATGAGCATTGGGTGCTGCACACAACTGATGAATTGTTGAACACTACATGTGAAACTAGTGCTGTACTATGTGTTGGCTAATTGAATTAATAAAATTAAAATAAAATAAATTAAATTAAATAAATGAAAAGGTATGATCAGAGTGATAGGATAATCAAGAAATAGAGTTGAGGAGAGACACTAAAGAGTATCAGGAAGAAAAATCCTATAAGACTGAAAATGCCAGTAGGTTAGCATTAAAGTTAAATGAAGACCAGATTTTTAAGTGTGGAGGAGTAAATGAGGCTGTGAGAAAAGAGAGGAAAGATTAGGGGCAGGGCTTGGGTTAGAGATAAAAACATGAATAAAGTCCCATTTTAATGAGAATGGAATGGCCTGATTTTATTAACACAAAAGTAAAAGAGTCTTTTGTACAAAGGCAGATGTGTAATGATTTGAATGCAGATTTAACACACTAGGAAAAAGCTGCCACCATGACTTTCTATGTGATCTGTGGACCATGGAAGTTCAAGGAGGGGAAAAATGGGGAAATGAATTAAGAAAAAGGAAACATAAGAGTAGTGTGTAGATAAGAATACAGATTAATGAAGTTGGTTTAGGTGAATCATTAAAGGCTGTGGTACAAAAGAATGATTTGCTCAAGGAATGATTTTAGGAAGATTTATATAGCACTGACACATATGTCCCATAGATTGATAGGAAACAAAAGCAGAAAACAGGAAATATTTATAAAAGTCTAAACCAGGCCAGAGGAGCAAGATGGTGGAGGAGTAGGAGAACTGGATTTCGTCTGGTCCCAGGAATTCAGCTAGATAGGGATCAAACCATTCTGAACACCTACGAACTCAACAGGAGATCGAAGAAAAGACTAGCAGCAACTCTCTGAACAGAAAAGTAACCACTTTCTGGAAGGTAGGACGTGCAGAGAAGTGAATCCAAGGTGATATTTGGGAAGATAGACCCCGGTGGGGAGGGAGCCTCCATTAGCCGCTACTGGCAAGTGATAGAGCAGCGGAGCACAAAATCGGAACTTTTAGAAGTCAGCTCCACTGAGGGATGTCGCTCCAGTGGCCAAGCGGGGAGTGGAACACTTGCTGGGACAGTGTGGTCTCAGGACTCTCGGGGTCACAGAAAGAACTGGGGTGACTGAGTGCGGCAGAACTCCCAGGTATTGGAGCGGGGAAGCCGGCTGCAGAGACGGAGCCCAGGAGCGGGCTCTCAGCTCGGGGTTGCCATAAACCGTGATCCCCGGCACAGTCTGGCCACTGCTCCTCCAGCAGGGACCCAACAAGCGGCAGATCCGGTGAGACTCCCCTTTCTCCCCAGGGAGGAGTGGCGTGGGAGCACACCGCAGGGATCTGCTGGGTTTGGAGACTCCACATGGGGTCATGTGCCAGAGATAGAAACGCTCGGTCACAGGCTGGGTGAGCGCAGAGTGCGGCCAGAGACCAGGGAGACGGGAGTGATTGACTGCTTTTCTCTGGGGGCGCACTGAGGAGTGGGCCCCGAGTTCTCGGCTTCTCTGGGGCAGAGATTGGGAGGCTGCCATTTTCACTCTCATCCTCCAAAGATGTATGGAAAGCTTGCAGGCAACAAAAGCTCCCAGAGCAAGCCCCAGCAGATTGCTTAGCCCTGACCGGGTAAGGGCTGGGCAATTCCACCTACGGCAAAGACATTTGGGAACCACAGCAACAGGCCCCTCCCCCAGAAGATCAGCAAGAACAGCCAGCCAAGACCAAGTTTACCGATCAATGAGAACAGCAGAACTCCAGGGCTAGGGGAATACAGCACATAGACTTCATGGCTTTTTTCCCCCTGATTCTTTAGTCTTTCAAAGTTAATTTTTTTAATTTTCTTTCTTTTCTTCTTCTTTCTTTATTTTGAATTTTTCTTTTTCCCTTTTTCAACCAATATCTTATCAAACCCTTTTTTAAAAATCTTTTTTATTTTTCATTTTTAGAGTCATATTCTACCCCTTCATAGTAGTTAACCTTATTTTTGGTATATATATAAGTTGTCCTCTCTTTAAAATTTTGGGATATAGTTTCTTCTAACAGACCAAAATATACCCTAAATCTCTAGCGTATGGCTTTGTTCTAGTCTCCTGCCTGATCACATTCTCTCTCCCACCATTTTTTTAATTCCTCTTCTTTCTTTTTTCAAACAACTTCTTATTTTATCAATTCTTTCTATAAAATCTTTTATAATTTTCATCTTTACAGTTGTATTTACCCTTATTTTTGTACATATATAAGTTTTTCTTTCTTGAAAATTTTGGGAGGCAATTTCTTCTAACAGACCAAATTACACCCAAATCTAGTGTGTGGACTGATCTATGCATCAGCCTGATCGTATTTGATCATATTCTTTTTTTTTTCTTTTTCTTTTTCTTTTTTTTTTCTTTTGTCTTTCTTTCCCTTTCTTTTCCCCCAGTTTCAGGTCTCTTCTGATTTGTGTAGTGTGTAGTTTTCTAGTGCCATTGTTACCATGTTAGCATTTTGTTCTCTCATTCATCTATTCTCCTCTGGACAAAATGACAAGATGGAAAAAATCACCTCAAAAAAAAGAACAAGAGGCAGTACCGACTGCCAAGGACCTAATCAATACCAACATTAGTAAGATGTTGGAACTAGAGTTCAGAATGACGATTTTAAGGATACTAGCTGGGCTTGAAAGAAGCATGGAAGATATTAGAGAAACCCTCTCTGGAGAAATAAAAGAACTAAAATCTAACCAAGTCAAAATCAAAAAGATTATTAATGAGGTGCAATCAAAAATGGAGGCTCTAGCTGCTAGGATAAATGAGGCAGAAGAGAGAATTAGTGACATAGAAGATCAAATGATTGAAAATAAAGAAGCTGAGAAAAAGAGAGATAAACAACTACTGGATCACAAGGGCAGAATTCGAGAGATAAGTGATACCATAAGATAAAACAATATTAGAATAATTGGGATCCCAGAAGAAGAAGAAAGAGAGAGGGGGGCAGAAGGTATTGGAGCAAATTATAGCAGAGAACTTCCCTAATCTGGGGAAGGAAACAGGCATCAAAATCCAGGAGGCACAGAGAACCCCCTCAAAATCAATAAAAACAGTCAACACCCCGACATCTAATAGTAAAACTTATGAGTCTCAGAGGCAAAGAGAAAATCCTGAAAGCAGCTCGGGAGAAGAGATCTGTAACCTACAATGGTAGAAACATTAGATTGGCAGCAGACCTATCCACAGAGACCTGGCAGGCCAGAAAGGACTGGCATGATATATTCAGAGCACTAAACAAGAAAAATAGGCAGCCAAGAATACTATATCCAGCTAGGCAGTCACTGAAAATAGAAGGAGAGATAAAAAGCTTCCAGGACAAACAAAAACTAAAGGAATTTGCAAACACAAAACCAGCCCTACAAGAAATATTGAAGGGGGTCCTCTAAGCAAAGAGAGCCTAAAAGCAACATAGACCAGAAAGGGACACAGACAATATACATAACAGTCACCTTACAGGCAAAATAATGGCACTAAATTCATATCTTTCAATAGTTACCCTGAATGTAAATGGCCTAAGTTTCCCAATCAAAAGACACAGGCTATCAGATTGGATTAAAAAACAAGACCCATCGATATGCTGTCTGCAAGAGACTCATTTTATACCCAAAGACACCCCCAGATTGAAAGTGAGGGGGTGGAAAACCATTTACCATGCTAACAGACACCAAAAGAAAGCTGGGGTGGCAATCCTTATATCAGACAGATAGACAGATCTAACAATTGTAAATATCTATGCCCCTAACATGGGAGCAGCCAATTATATAAGCCAATTAATAACAAAAGCAAAGAAACACATCAACAATACACTAATAGTAGGGGACTTTAACACCCTTCACTGAAATGGACAGATCATCTAAGCAAAAGACCAACAAGGAAATAAAGACTTGAAATGGACCAAATGAACTTCACAGATATATTCAGAACATTCCATCCAAAAGCAACAGAATACACATTCTTCTCTAGTGCCCATGGAACATTCACCAGAATAGATCACATCCTAGGTCACAAATCAGGTCTCAACCAGTACCAAAAGATTGGGATCATTCCCTGCCTATTTTCAGACCACAATGCCTTGAAACTAGAACTCAATTACAAGAAGAAAGTTAGAAAGAACTCAAATACATGGAGGCTAAAGAGCATCCTACTAAAGAATGAATGGGTCAACCAGGAAATTAAAGAAGAATTAAAAAAAATTCATGGAAACCAATGAAAATGAAAACACAACTGTTCAAAATCTTTGGGATGTAGCAAAGGCAGTCCTAAGAGGAAAGTATATAGCAATACAAGCCTTTCTCAAGAAACAAGAAAGGTCTCAAATACACAACTTAACCCTACACCTAAAGGAGCTGGAGAAAGAAGAGCAAATAAAGCCTAAACCCAGCAGGAGAAGAGAAATAATAAAAATCAGAGCAGAAATCAATGAAATAGAAACCACAAGAACAGTAGAACAGATCAACGAAACTAGGCGCTGGTTCTTTGAAAGAATTAATAAGATTGATAAACCCCTGGCCAGACTTATCAAAAAGAAAAGAGAAATGACCCAAATAAATAAAATCATGAATGAAAGAGGAGAGATCACAACCAACACCAAAGAAATACAAACAATTATAAGAACATATTATGAGCAACTATATGCCAGCAAATTAGATAATCTGGAAGAAATGGATGCATTCCTAGAGATGTATCAACTACCAAAACTGAACCAGGAAGAAATAGAAAACCTAAACAGACCTATAACTGCTAAGGAAATTGAAGCAGTCATCAAAAATCTCCCAAAAACAAGAGCCCAGGGCGAGATGGCTTCCCAAGGGAATTCTACCAAACATTTAAAGAAGAATTAATACCTATTCTTTTGAAACTGTTCCAAAAAATAGAAATGGAAGGAAAACTTCCAAACTCGTTTTATGAGGCCACCATTACCTTGATCCCCAAACCTGACAAAGACCCCATCAAAAAGGAGAATTACAGACCAATATCCCTGATGAACATGGATGCAAAAATTCTTACGAAAATACTAGCCAATAGGATCCAACAGTACATTAAAAGGATTATTCACCACGACCAAGTGGGATTTATCCCTGGGCTGCAAGGTTGGTTCAACATCCGCAAATCAATCAACGTGATACAATACATTAACAAAAGAAAGAACAAGAATCATATGATCCTCTCAATAGATGCAGAAAAAGCATTTGACAAAGTACAGCATCCTTGCTTGATCAAAACTCTTCAGAGTATAGGGATAGAGGGTTCATACCTCAATATCATAAAAGCCATCTATGAGAAACCCACAGTGAATATCATTCTCAATGGGGAAAAACTGAGAGCTTTCCCCCTAAGGTCAGAACACGGCAGGGATGTCCATGATCACCACTGCTATTCAACATAGTATTAGAAGTCCTAGCCACAGCAATCAGACAACAAAAAGAAATAAAAGACATCTGAATCAGCAAAGAAGTCAAACTCTCCCTCTCTGCAGATGATATGATACTTTATGTGGAATACCCAAAAGATTGCACCCCCAAACTGCTAGAACTCATACAGGAATTCAGTCAAGCGGCAGGATATAAAATCAATCCACAGAAATCAGTAGCATTCCTATACACCAACAACAAGACAGAAGAAAGAGTAATTAAGGAGTCGATCCCATTTACAATTGCACCCAAAACCATAAGATACCTAGGAATAAATCTAACCAGAGGCAAAGAATCTGTACTCAGAAAACTATAAAATACTCATGAAAGAAATTGAGGAAGACACAAAGAAATGGAAAAACATTCCATGCTCATGGATTGGAAGAACAAATATTGTGAAGATGTCAATACTACCTAGAGCAATCTACACATTTAATGCAATCCCTATCAAAATATCATCCACTTTTTTCAAAGAAATTGAACAAATATTCCTAAAACTTGTATGGAACCAGAAAAGACCCCAAATAGCCAGAGGAATGTTCAAAAAGAAAAGCAAAGCTGGTGGCATCAAAATTCCGGACTTCAAGCTCTATTATAAAGCTGTCATTATCAAGACAGTATGGTACTGGCACAAAAACAGACACATAGATCAGTGGAACAGAATAGAGAGCCCAGAAATGGACCCTCAACTCTATGGTCAACTCATCTTCGACAAAGCAGGAAAGAATGTCCAATGGAAAAAAGACAGTCTCTTCACCAAATGGTGTTGGGAAAATGGACAGCCACATGCAGAAGAATGAAACTGGACCATTTCCTTACACCACACACAAAAATAGACTCCAAATGTTTGAAAGACCTTAATGTGAGACAGGAGTCCATCAAAATCCTAAAGGAGAACACAGGCAGCAATCTCTTCGACCTCAGCCTCAGCAACTTCTTCCTAGAAACATTGCCAAAGGAAGGGAAATAAGGGCAAAAATGAACTATTGGGACTTCATCAAGATAGAAAGCTTTTGCACAGCAAAAGAAACAGTCAACAAAACCAAAAGACAACTGACAGAATGGGAGAAGATATTTGCAAATGACATATCAGATAAATGGCTAGTATCCAAAATCTATAAAGAACTTATCAAACTCAACACCCAAAGAACAAATGATCCAATCAAAAAATGGTCTAAAGACATGAACAGCCATTTTTCCAAAGAAGACATCCAAATGGCCAACAGACACATGAAAAAGTGCTCAACATCACTCAGCATCAGGGAAATCCAAATCAAAACCTAATGAGATACCACCTCACACCAGTCAGAATGGCTAAAATTAACAAGTCAGGAAACGACAGATGTTGGCGAGGATGTAGAGAAAAGGGAACCCTCCTACACTGTTGGTGGGAATGCAAGCTGGTACAGCCACTCTGGAAAACAGTATGGAGTTTCCTCAAAAAGTTGAAAATAGATCTGCCCTATGACCCACCAATTGCACTACTGGGTATTTACCCCAAAGATACAAATGTAGGGATCCGAAGGGGTACGTGCACCCCGATGTTTATAGCAACAATGTCCACAATAGCCAAACTATGGAAAGAGCCAAGATGTCCATCGACAGATGAATGGATAAAGAAGAGGTGGTATATATATACAATGGAATATTATGCAGCCATCAAAAGGAATGAAATCTTGCCATTTGCAATGACGTGGATGGAGCTGGAAGGTATTATGCTGAGCGAAATAATTCAATCAGAGGAAGACATGTATCATATGATCTCACTATTATGAGGAATTCTTAATCTCAGGAAACAAACTGAGGGTTGCTGGAGTGGTGGGGGTGGGAGGGATGGGGTGGCTGGGTGGTAGACATTGGGGAGGGTATGTGCTATGGTGAGCGCTGTGAATTGTGTAAGACTGTTGAATCACAGACCTGTACCTCTGAAACAAATAATACATTATATGTTAAAAAAAAGAAAGAAGATAGTAGGAAGGGAGAAATGAATGGGGGGAAATCGGTGAGGGAGACGAACCATGAGAGACTATGGACTCTGAGAAACAAACTGAGGGTTCTAGAGGGGAACTGGGTGGGGGCGATGGGTTAGTCTCGTGATGGGTATTAAAGAGGGCACGTACTGAATGGAGCACTGGGTGTTATACACAAACAATGAATCATGGAACACTACATCAAAAACTAATGATGTAATGTATGGTGATTAACATAACATAATAAAATAAAAAATAAATATATAAAACATAAAAAAAAAAAAGTCTAAACCAGTGGTTCTGAAAGTGTGGTCTAGGTATTCCTGGGGTCTCTAAGACTCTTTCAAGGGATCCATGAGGTCAAACTGTTTTTATAATTAAAAAAAAAAGAAAGTTACATAGCTTTTTCACAGTGTTGAAATTTGCATTAATAGTACAAAAGAAATGATGGGTTGAAACTCCTAGGACCTTGTCACTGTATTTTTCACAAACACACTTTCACAGAAAAGAAGAAAAAATTTTCACTTTTAAAACATCATTGAAGGATCAGTAAAAATAGTTAACTTTATTAAATCTTGACCCTTTAGGGCACCTGAGTGGCTCCATTGGTTAAGTATCTACCTTCAGCTCAGGTCGTGATCCCAGGGTCCTGGGATGGAGCCCCACTTCCGGCTCCCTGCTCGTTCTCTGTCAAATAAATAAATAGACTCTTTTAAAAATAAAAATAAAAAATAAATCTTGACCCCTGAATATATGTCTTTTTGATATTTTGAATAATAAAATGGAAAGTACACATAAAGCACTTCTGCTGCATACCAGAGTAGGATGGTTGTCTCCAGGAAAAGCATTTCTGTGATGTGGGGGTGAAACGAACTTTTCCATGGACTACTATTATACTTAAAATATGACTGAAAGATAAACTACGTGTATTCAGAATTGTATGTTTGGCAAATATTTTCCTAAAAATGAAGGAAATGAGCCTGTTACTTCAAGGAAAACTGAAGATATTTCTTACCAATGATAAAATCCAGTCTTTCAAGAAAAATTGGAAAAATAGAAAAATTTGTCTTCCATTGCAGCTTGATAACATCCCAGTATCTGACGAAATTTCCTATAATACCAGTGGTGACATTAACAAATGTGATTTTTATTTATATTATATAGTGGACTGTTTCAGCATTTGGAAAATTGACATAATCCAGTAAACCAACATTTTCCAAATGATCAATGCATGATTTACAAAATCATGCATGAGTAGCAGATTCATTCAAAATGGAAGATAAACCAATGGATTTTAATGTAACAGAACTCATGAAAAAAAATCACTACCTCAATTTCCACAATGCAACTAACCTTTAAGTAACTAGCACTTGTTAAGTTTGGGTTTAGTATCAAAGAAAAACATTACAATTATCTGCAAAGGCCACTGAAATACTCTTCCCCTTTCTAACCACGTATTTGTGTAAGGCTATATTTTCTTCATATCTTTCAACCAAACAACATATTGCAACTGACTGAATGAAGAAGCAGATATGAGAATCCAAATATCTTCTTCTCAAACAGATATTAAAAATAAACCCATAACGTAAAACAATGCCACTCTTCTCACTAAATATTTTCTTACTTTGGAAAATACAGTGTTTTTTTCAATAAAAAAAATGTTTACCTATAATAAGTTTACTGTTGTTATTTTAAATGAATTGATAAATGCTTTTAAATTTTTTGTTTTCATTTTTAATGTTATAAACTGTGATAAAGAATAACCTACATAAACCAAAGTTTCTATGAATCATCAATAATTTTTAAATATGTAGTCTTGAGACCAAAAAATCTGACAACTTTTTGTCTAAATATAAAGTGATACAAGACTATAATAGAGTAATGGCAGTCCTCTATAACTGGAAATTGAAGAGAAAGACTCAAATAGAAATGAGGATCCATATTTTAAGAAAGATATTTAGGCCTATGAATCACTTAAACTAGCTGTGTTTATGAATTACTCAAGAGAGTTAACTGAGTTGGACTCATAGATACCATCTTCAGGTCCTTAAAGGAATCAGGCCCTTTGAGGTCAGTTTTTTGCTATTAAGTATACTGTAATATTTCCTGTAATTCATCTTGCTAATCTTCAAGCCACATACAACAAGATATAAAAATCCAAAAGGTGAAGGATAAATACTTTCAAATACAAAGGAACATTATTCAGCCATAAAAAAGAATGAAACCTTGTCATTAGTGACAACATGGGTGGACTTCGAGAGTTTTATGCTACGTGAAATAAGTTGGAGAAAGGAAAATACTGCATGATTTCACTTATATGTGGAATTTTGAGAAACAAAACAAATGAACAAACAAAAGAAAACAGAAACAGATTCAGAGACAGAGAACAAACTGCTGGTTGCCAGAGGGAGGTAGGGGGACAGGCAAAATGGGTATAGAGAAGAAACTGGAACTTGAGGTCCTTTAATACTATATATTAAGTGTGGTATCAATTTTTTATTTGTATAACAGCTTTTCCCTGGGTTTCTCAAGGCTGTCCTACAATATTTAAAAGAGAAATTGAGTTTGTCCTGCATTTTCTCAAATTTTATTTTGAATAGATAGGAGATACTGAGATATAGATGTTAATATAATTTAAGGAAAGGGGCGCCTGGGTGGCTCAGTTGTTAAGCGTCTGCCTTCGGCTCAGGTCATGATCCCGGGGTCCTGGGATCGAGCCCCGCATCGGGCTCCCTGCTCCATGGGAAGCCTGCTTCTCCCTCTCGCACTCCCCCTGCTTGTGTTCCCTCTCTCGCTGTGTCTCTCTCTGTCAAATAAATAAAATCTTTAAAAAAAAAAAAAATTTAAGGAAAGACTTGCGTTGATGTCCAGAAAATCCTGCATTCAAAATAGAAATAATAATTTCCTTAATGAAACTTGAGAAAAAATAATAGAAAAGGAAAACATCAAATATCAGTTAAAAATATGTAGTTGAAGCCCAGAGTTCAAATACCTACTTGATAGAATAATTGTATATTTATAAAATAGAATGAAAAAAAATGATGTTTCTAGAGAAGGACAATGGGAATTTGTACTCTGTGACAGTAATTCTAAGAGAAAAGTCCCATGGCCAGTCCATATGTCTGTTCATTTAAGTCCTGGCTAGTTAACAGAATATACTGAATTTGAAAGGACAAATGTTATTATTATATTCATAAAAGAGGTTTTTTTTCAAGCTGTACCATTTAAAAATCACCCAGATTATTTTAGATGATATTATTGTCTTACTGAGTTTGGGCTGCTATAACAGAAATAACTTAAACTGAGTTGTTTATAAACAAGAGAAACTTATTTCTCAGTTCTGAACGCTGGAATTCCAAGATCGGGGTGCCAGCATGGTCAGGTTCTGATAAGGGTCTTCTTCCATGGTGACGACTGCCAAACTGCTCTTTTCTCATTGTACCCTCAAATGGTGAAAAGAGAGCTAGAGAATTTTCTGGGGTTTCTGTTATAAAGGTAATAGTCCCATTCTTGAAGCCTCCACCCTCATAACCTAATTGCTTCTCAAAGACCCTATCTCCTAATACCACCACATTGGGCGTTAGGATTTTAACATATGAATTTTGGAGGGACACATTCAGTCGGTAGCATTTATGAAATATATGCTAATTATATCTCAATTAAATTAACATATTATATGTATATATACTATATATTTAATACATAGAGAAGGAAGGAGTCCACTATGTATTAAATACTATGTAGTGAGCAGGCCTGCCCTCAGGAATCATATTGTACAGTATATAAAGCTGGGAGGGTAAATAAAATATATAAAGTCGGAAGCAGGCATACAAAAGATGACAGAATCACAATTCCAAAATATTTTGTTAGATATGAATCATGAACTAGATCTAACGAGATGTAATTTAAAAATTAAAAATCTACTTCTACTCAGATCTCTCTAGACAACTATAAATTTATAGGAGAAGAAAACCATAACCTACAAGGTATGAGAAGTCAGCTCCTGTGTTCAAAAACAATTGAATCTATTTTAAAACTCCAGCACCTGACCCAAAGTAGATCTTTCATAAATATCTATTGAACCCATTTGGATCATGTTTAGAGAATGTTGTCAATACTAAACCTCAGGAGTGTCAAGAAAGCAATGTGACTTCAAAAAAAAAAATGTTAATGGGACCTTCCAATACCTATGTTGGTAGAAAGAAAAGTTATAATCTTGCTCAATTTTTATTGGTCATGCCAACTTAGGGTATTGTTTTTAGCTTTGGAGCTGTACCTTAGGAACAGACATACAAAAAAAAAGAAAGAAAGAAAAAAAAGAAAAGAACAAGAACAAGAACAAACGTAAAACTATAATGTGAATAGGAAAAAGGGAAGGCTACTGAAAAATACCAAAACTACATTTTATAAGAAACAGTCAAAAGAAACTAATATTTAACTTGTAGAAGAGACTACTTAGTTATTTTCAAATATATGAAATGGAGGAATAATAAGCTATCATTTATTAAATAACTACTATTGTATACCTCATTTAATCCTGCTAACACAACTATGAGGTATTATTAACATTTTTTTGCTGATAAGAAAACTGTTACTCAGTGAGATAAAGTAACATATTCAAAATCACACAGCTAAAAAGTTATAAATCCAAAATTCACAAAATGATTTGAGCCCAAGACCAGGGCTTATTACATTGTGCTTATTTGTCTTTCACACGAAGTAAGCTTAAACTGGTTCTATTTGTCCTCAAGAGACTAAATAATACCAGACAGATTTCAGCTCAATGTGTGTGAATTGATATATTAGTTCATGGCAAGGTATTTTTACTAGTCCTTAGGAGATCTCTATGAACTTTTATCGCTAAAATTATACCCTTTAGTGTAAAAGGATAAAAATAATACTCAAAATTGGCAAAGTAACCTATGATTAATGGAGTTTACCTATGAGTAATCTGTTTTCAAGAAAATGGTAAAAATCATATTGGAATTAAGTGTTCTTTCCAAGCTCCCTAACCTACTCCTCTCCCTGTTCCCCAAGAGTATTGCTTTCTACAACCAATTGGGGATATCTAATACCAATGCATATTGTTAAAAGATATATACATACACAAATACACTTACAGTTATGAGATTTACTTCAGAATTCGTGTTAATTTACCAAGAAAACAAACAAATAAACAACAACAGAAACATCTTATCCCTGGTTGATTTACAAATTTATTTCTAAAATAGAAGTATTTGGAGTCTTAGAAGTTATGTATTAAATTTTAAAATGTATCAATATTTCTCAACCTTGTGTGGGCCACTCCAGTTCCAGATGTTTATGAAATTCCTCCTGGAATCTCTACACTAGAAAACAGACTGAAATAATGCAAATGTTTGATTTTGACCACCTTCTACTGAGAAGCACATGTCCATGTAGGAAGTCCGGCAATAAAAGGGATAATAAATACTTCTAAACTGATCTTTGAGATTTAGATGTGGAGGATCACCATTATCCTTCGTTGGCTGTCCTGGATGCCACAACCCCCTGATTTCTGTAAACCAGTTCTTATGCTTCCTCCCCACCAAGATAGAAATCAGATGTAACTAGAACTTCTACTTTAAGAGAAATTAGGGGAATATGGAGTGAAATGAATAGGTTTCCTACACAAAAGTTTGTTTCTCACTTCTTTTCCAGAGAAAGGACCACTTTTGTTTCAGACAGGTTCAAAGGGTTGAAAATTCTCATTTAGCGATGTAAAAAACACGGTTACTTTTGTGTGGACGTGCAGGCAAGGCGGACTAAAGAAAAGGAGTTTGTGTACCCTGTCCTAAATGATTTCAGCAGACTTGAGGGCTGGAAGAACGTTGGGGTGTAAGGATTGTCCGGGTTGCACCAGGCCAATGTCTTTCCTTTCATATTATACAGAGAAAACGGCGCTGGGAAAATAGATTGATGTCAGCCCCTTTCTTATGCTTTACTGCTGCCGAGAACTAACTCTGTCTCCCCCGCCCCTTCCCTCCAACTCCTTTCCCCATTCTGCCCCTCCTTAGATGTGTTTGCACGGACGAGTGCCGAATGGGGAGACAGACCAACTCGTTGGATCGCTTTGCGCAAAATCCACCCCTTCTCTCTCCTCCCTCCCCTCCAGCCTCCGGATCCCGCACAGCCCTCCCTCCCCTTCCCACAGCGGTGTGGGTTTGAGGATGTGTCTCTACTACTAAGGCGGAAGGGGGCTACAAGCAGTGGATAATGTCAGATGCCCAGCTCTCCCCTTCTACCTAAAGCTCCTCTCTGGCTGCACCAGGGTTAGTCTGTGTAAGAAATAGCAGGAACTGTGGCAGCGGCGAGAAGAAGCGGCTGAGACGCGTGGAACCTGAAAAAGTCTGGGTGCTCGGGTTTACCTTATAGCGAGGTCCCAGCCAGCCGTCAGCACCATGGACAGCAGCACCATCCCCGCCAACGCCAGCAATTGCACTGATCCCTATACGCACTCTTCAAGTTGCTCCCCAGCACCTAGCCCCGGTTCCTGGGTCAACTTCTCCCACCTAGATGGCAACCTGTCCGACCCATGCGGTCCGAACCGCACCGAGCTGGGAGGGAGCGACAGCTCGTGCCCTCCGACCGGCAGTCCCTCCATGATCACGGCCATCACCATCATGGCCCTCTACTCCATCGTGTGCGTGGTGGGTCTCTTCGGAAACTTCCTGGTCATGTATGTGATTGTCAGGTAAGGAAGGCGCCAGGGCTCCCACCAGAAACTTCAGCAGCTAATAGGGGCATAAAGGGACAACTGACCCCCCCAGGAAGTGTTTGGCGGGAGGATGAGAGAAGGGAAGTAAACAAGGGAGAATAAGGGGGCCACGGTGATAGAGTGGTTATTGTGAGTGCAAAAATCCACTTTTCTCTTTTTCCCTCTGCTGTTAAAAAAAGAATCAAAAATTTCAGAAACAGAGAAGTTGCCTTGGTAGAAGATGTAAAGCTCTGGGAGAAAAAAAAAAAAAATGCTCTTAGAGTTCACTTACACTGAGCCAAGAGGGCTCTTGGGCACAGAATCCCACAGTCCCTTCCACAGGAGCTGTGGAAACAGTAATTTGTGAATAAGGAAGAAGAATTTTAGTTAGATTTCCTGATAAGGGGGTCAATCCCCTTCTCAGTTCTTTTCAGACATGAACCTTGGCAACTTTCCTACCCCTGCTGGTTTCCATGTACTTTACTGTACCATGCCACCCCACCCCCCATTTGCTTGTCACACTTGTCCTTACCCCACCGTTCTTCCATCCTGAGGCCACACTCAGTGAGAAAGTTTTTCTGGGGTCTCTCTACAGTAAATAGTGTTGCTTTGAAGTAACAAATGTGACAGTTGTGTTGCTTAGACCATTTTGCAGTTGGCAGCTGCCAGATCTGCTAGGAGAGTCACAAACTGAATTGGGAATAGATGATGTGGTTTAGGAGAAATAGAGGGCATGACTGTTTTTGAAATCCTCTGAAAGTGGAAGCCAATTAGAAGTGACCAAAAGCAGCATAATTCTGGAGTATAAACCATCATATAGGAAGTTACAGTGGTTGTTCTGGGAGGAAAAACTGCCTTTATCAGTGGTATTATTTCAAAAGAGTTTGTGGCCCATTTTCTGTTTACCTAGATGTTCCAGATTTATTTGGCAAAGAGTGTGCAAGCTTTCAATATTAACTATGTTAGTGTTGGTGTGCATATTCAAGTCCTACATGCTAATAATGGGATACTGTATATTCATTTTTGCTAAAGTAGATAAATATTTTAACACTTTAAAATAGTTTCTAATTTGGGATTTTCTTCCTACTCAGGGTTTATGTATGTAGTGAACATGGCATTTTCATACTTAGTTACAATATTTACTTCATCTATTCAGCAAGTACTGCAGGTTTTAATGGAGTTCCTTGATCATTTAACAATCATTTTTCCTATTATGCTTTCATGATCAAGGTCTGCGAGTTGTTTGTAATTGATTATTTCTTGTATGTCTGATCTCCTTAATTAATGATTGTTAAAGAATAAAACTAATTTCTTTAATCTTTTGATGAAGAATAAGATAAGTAGTGTCTCTGAGAAAAGAGCACCATCTATTGAGAAGAAGGCTAACAACAGAAGGGAAAGTGCAGGAAGGAAATCAATGGAAGAATTTATTTTTGAAAACATTTACCGTGTATAATCTAATACAAAGACTCATATCAAAGATAAAAGCCGAGTCTCACTTACAGTTATAATAAAAATCATTATTAAAGTTCTGCCTTATGAAGAGAAAATATGTTTCTCATTCGTCCTAAGAAAATTCATAGAATCATAAGCTGATAGGGCTAGAAGGGAACCTAGAGTTTACCTATGCCAGATGAGTAAACTGAGGCACAGAAAATATCAGTGATTTCTTCAAGGAGAGATAGTTCTTTAGTTCAATAATACTGTATTAGTTCAATATAATATCTATTTTAGCCAATATATTTTTCTTATTAGAGTGGCAAATCATGATTTAATTCAACTAAAATATTGACAGAGTAGATTCAATTAGCTGTAATAATGTGGAAATAATAAAGTACCCCAAATTTATGTCTGGAATCCTGGAGAATAAAGGATTCTACCTTTACCTCTACAATACCAAAGTGTCTAGAAATCCTGCTGTCTGAAACATAATCCTTTATTCCCTTTTATTGCTTCTCTTGGTATTGTCCTTCCTTATTTTTCTCCCCTCTAGCTTATGCTTTTCTATAAAGAGAGAGCCAATAAAGCAGCAACTGGCTGTGAAATAAGAAGATTGGTCTTATTTCAGTGTTTAAGAGATTGCTGGTTGATTGAGTTTGTTTTAAAGGCATTACTTCTGACCTCTTGATGACTTGGAGAAGGATAGTGACATTGCATCTTAGTGAGACCATGATATTATGCTTTATTTCTCTGTACTGAAATTTTGAATAAAATGCAGTATGATTTGAAAGATCACCCCAAACATCCATCTATGACAAGTTGGGTGTTTAATTCCATAGTCAGGTAACCCTCTGAGAATATGACTGCAAAACAGAAAAATGGACAGTTCAGTGACCAATGAAGTAATGAAGAAAGCATTTGGGGATTGAAGAAAATATGTTTATTTAGCTTAGAATATTTAACTGGACTGTCTCCAGGCTGTGGTGTTTTCACTACAAAATGATAGTTCAGAGATATTATTGCCCCTGTTAAAAAGATGACTATAATGCTACATCTATTAAATTATTGAGGTGAAATGCTCACTTCCTGCTATTATTTAAAATTCAACAAATACTTTTGAATGGTAAAGTGCAGTTAATGGTCAAGTTACACTCTTCTAACCAGATTAAGGTGATATTTATTAGAACGTTTTAATACATCAAATGAATTATGAGTCTCAGATGACTATAGCAACCAAGCCAACAACAAAAGTAGGTGGTAATACAGATGCCATGATTAATACTTTTCTGCTCTGTGTCTCAACTCCATCATCATTATACCTTCAACAACATTATTAAATAGTATAACTTAAGAAGGATTCTTAGACAGTGCTGTTCTAAGGAACATAAGGGAGGAAAAGAGATACCATCATATGATCCAAAGATTTAAAATCCAGATGTTAAATGATAAAAATGTTATAACTATTCACCACATGAAAACTTTCTCAGTTTTAAAGAAAATAATATTTGCAAGATAATAATATTATAAAAATTACCACAGAGTCTAAAGAATATGGAGATAAAATACTATAAAATGTGGCAATTATTTAAAATGGGATGATACTTTACTATTGTCAAGAATGTTTTCTAGGGGCACTTGACTGGCTTAGTCAATAGAGCACACAACTCTTAATCTTGGGGTTGTGAGTGCAAGCCCCACGTTAAGTATGGAGATTACTTAAAAATCAAACCTTTAAAAGAAAAAGAATGTGTTTTTTTTTTAATTAACCAAAATAGTATACAAAGTTATAGCCACCAGGAATGTTTCACTTTCTGAGAACACTTGACCCAAATATAGAATTAACCATAAATATAAAAACTGATATTGCCCCACATATATTTATTTTGTGAGATTTTCTTCCAAAGATTTGTCCATATAGTCATGAATATGGCCTTTGCACAGACTGTTTAAAAAAGTAGAGGGTTGGAAACCGTTAGATCTTTATGAGCGGTGTAAACCATCCTTCCAATAAATTACCAATGAAGAGTGCCAAATGATATTGCCTTCATTTTTCAGATTATTTCTTAATTTGACTAGATGAATTCTCAATGTGTCTAGTTATCAGAGCAGAGCACTTAAATATATGCAAGATTTTATTGTCATTTTTCTTTCATGAAAAAGTATTTCTCATTTTAAAACACTTGTTCTATATACTAAATATTTGATTTAGGTTTAAGCTACAAAGTGATCAGTCATGCCTGATTGGAACAGAACTACAAGCTTTTTTACTTCATATATAAGTTGCTGGGAAAATAAGGAATAACAATATTTTATCTAAGGTTATATATATTGTGTATATATATATATATATATATATATACAAATACATATATACATATGAATTAATTTCAATGCATATGTCCCTGAATATGATCACTAGTAATTTTTATAAAATAAAAAAGGAAGTTGTTTATTTAGAAAGCTCATATACAAAGCTCATTTTCTTTTTTTTAAAACTATAAAATATCCTAGTTAGAAGACGGATTTAAAGGGAAAAAAAATCCTGCTAAATAAAATCTGTCCTTGACATAATGGTTTACATGAAAACCTAAGAATTTAATTGTATTCCTTTCACTTCACAATGGAGAGCTTCTAGTATCATCTATTACAATTTCAACTTTAACTGCTATGTCCCATACAGGTGCTAATTCTGTCAGAACAGTCTTCTTCAGTGTGCCCCAGAAAATAAAAGTTGCTTTTCATTTCCTCAATTGTAAGCTGTGTCTGTCATTCACATAGTGTTATCACTCCTTTCTCTCCTTTCTTTCTTGAAAGAATGAGCTATCTTATATTTTATGAAATATTTCCAACATAAAGGAATGTATAGAGAGTAATAGAAGAATCTTCACCTTTAAAAATTATATATAATTATACAGCACCTGGGTGGCTCAGCCTTTAAGCATCTGCCTTCTGCTCAGGTCATGATCCCAGGGTCCTGGGATCAAGCCCTGCATCGGGCTCCCTGCTCCATGGGAAGCCTGCTTGTGTCCATGGAAGCCAAAATCTTCCACTCCCCCTGCTTGTGTACTCTCTTGCTGTGTCTCTCTCTGTCAAATAAATAAATAAAATCTTTAAAAAAATTTAAAAAATAAAAATAAAAATTATATATAATTATAATTATATATACTTCTAGTAATATATGTTATATATTATACATAATAATATCCATTATTTATATAATTATATAATATATAATACATAATTATATATAATTATATGTTATGTAATACATAATTATATATATACAAAATAATGTGTAATTTATAAATTATATTACATATATATAATATATATGTAAGAAGTTTCCTCTCATCTCCTATTATACTGTCTCCCCAGAGACTATTACTATTATAAATTTGGTGGTTATTATTCATGCATATTTTTAAACTTTTATTTCTGATGTCTGTTTCCACAAACAAAATATAATCTTTTAAACATGTTCTTTGAACTTTACATATTAAACATTTATATTTTACATTAATGTTAATTTAGACATAATTTCACTATTTTCCCAGAGTTGTTCTAGTTCCAGCAGATCAATGATAGAAACAAGATGTCAAAGAACTAGCCCTCCTTAATACTTTTAACTTATCTCTAAATCTGTGTTAAAAATTATTGTAAAGATTTCGGGAAAATTTTCTGGCAACTACTACAGTAAGTAAATCTGTTCATAAATAAAACCTAGGTATAATTTCTCTACTTCTAAGAAGGAAATAAAAATAATTGGTTTCTGACTACTTCAAAATGTCATTCAAGTGATAAATGCTAACAATACTTACTTCAGGATTTTGAATATCTTAGAGAGCTTCTTACACATAAAAGTTGAAAGTGTTACTTCTTCTAGTATTCTACTTTAGGTATTAATTGAAATAAAATTATTTTGGTCAGCAGGAACAGATAAACTGGTTTCCATAAATAATGTAAAACAATGTGACATTTTAAAATATATTAATGATAAATACCAAGACTAAATGTGTGAAATTTTAAAATATGAGAATTTCATATCTTTACCCTTCATAAAATTTAATGTATATGAACTAAAATAACGATTTATGACAGTAGTCTCCAAACTTGTTTATAGACATAGACGCTTACTTCAAGAACTCTTAAGCCAATATATGAGAGATCAAATGAGCTATTCAGGATTAATCACATGCTGGGGCCAGAGAGTACTGCTCAACTGCCATCCCCATCCTACCCTCCATTGCTATCCCCAAGGCACTTTCATGGAATTTCTAGAGCTCCCTCAGGCAATATTGTAAAACAATGGTTTTCATATTGTTTCAGACCTTTGTTGTACCTCACCTCTCATCCTGCAGCTCATCTTTTACTTCAGTGATTGGTATGACAGTCAGTTTTGCCCGGATATAACTTGTTAACTCTCCACCCTAGCTATATCTACATCCCTTGCCTATGGCCCTGGAAGTTCTCTGATTCCACCACCCTCTACAGAAACCATCCTGGTACTAACAGATCAGAAAGTATGAGGAAGTTGCGACCCCATGAAACAACCGTTGACTGGGGAAATGAGAGACTGTGCACAAATGGTCCCCTAAGCTTCCTTCTACACTTAGGTACATGGTTCTAAGGAGCAGACCACAAGGCACATTAGAAGTTGTGGTCCACATTGTGTCCATTTCAAGAACATTCTTTTCCTTCTTTCTTTCCTTCATTCTTTTCACTCTTTCCTTCTTTTCCTTCCTTCCTACTCCCCCACCTCTGTTCCCACTTCTATTCCCTACAATTGCTTTCCAAAATGATTCACCTTCACACCAATTCCTGTTATTTTATAATTGGCTACAACGTGTTGGCACAGTAAAATCTGACTAATAAATAGGGCTTTACATATTCATAGAGTATAGGTTTTTCTTAATAATTAAAAGTTCTTAAGAAAAATTTGAATAAGTAACCCAAATTAGAACAATGAAGAGAGTTCATGAGCGAAGCTTTTCCTTTTATTTGTTTTCCTGCCTCAAGATTCAGGAAAGTCTTTTTTAGTACATTTTTGCTTTGTGGACATGACGTAGACAACAGTCATGTGTAGTGTTCAGTTACTTCTTGAGTTCAAGGTGATGGTGGCGGTAGGCTCTCTGATATGTAAAAAAAATAAAGCCTCCTATGCCTTCTAACAAATTATCAGAAGACAAAAACTACCACCCCCTTCTCCACTGATTCCAAGTTGTATAATAACTATAAGAGTTCTTATAATAACTAAGCTCAAGAAAATTTCAGGATCCTCAAAGTGAGCTGAAACAACAGATACAAGAAATGTCATGTACAAGAAACATCATATAATGAGTCTGTTCTAGCACTTCCTTTCCCTTAGCCATCTGTTCTTGCTTCAGGCCACTTTATTTCTTTCCCAACAAATTCTTCAGGCTGAGGGTCCTTGAACCAAGATAGACATTTAGAATGGAAAGGTCACATGGAAAAAAAAAAGTTTTGCTTTAGCTCAGAACCCCAAGTGTCAATTGTGGCTCAACTTCAAATCGTTCTGTGCCTCATTCTCCTCATTTGTAAAATGTGAGAATTAAACTAAAAATCTTGGAGTCCCTTCTAGCACTAAGAATTCCTATGGCAACTTCAAGGACTTGTTTCTCCATAATTTTTGTATCTATACTATCTAGAGAAAAAAGTAATGATCTGCTAATTTAAATAATTTCGGTTTCAATTCCATCTCACCCCTTTGGATTCTAAATAAGCTCAAATGGGTTCTGTCAGAGAGAGAAAATGCCAAGCTGCCAGTTTTGTGGTGGTCAATTAATACAATGAACCAAACCGAAAGCAACAGTCAAGGCTTTATTCACTTACTGTGAGAGTATAAGCAAGACATGAAAAAGGAAAATGGTGTCAGCTCCCCAGTGTTCCATTTTTCCCCACAGAAGAGCACCAGGTTACATGTATGAGCATAGATGTGGCAGAGGGGAAAAGAAAGTCATCATCTTGCTGTACAGGGAGCCCCAAACAAACATGTTTTATGGACCTGGGGGCCAGGGGGAGGGAGAGGTGAACGATAGGAATGGGAAAGTATGGAGTTGGAGAGGAGAGGAGTTTCTTTAAGAACTCCTGATATGGAGGTCTCAGCAGAGACACCTGGAAATAGCCTTGTCGAGGGCTCCTCAACAAGGAGGCTTCAAATGGAGGCTGTTGGACTAGCAATGCATATATACCTAAGAGCATGGGTGTTGAGGTGAAGGAGGGGCATGAGTCCTTGATCACAACAGATTGAACTCTTATGATTGAAATACAGAAAGTAAAATTTAAAGAGTAAAAAGAATAAAAGTTAATACAGTCAATTCTCATTATTCGTGGTGGTAATGTTCTATGAAGTCATTGTGATTAGTAAATTAGAGAAGATGGAAGCTTTGCTTCTAGGGGTGTTGCAGGGTTAGGTTCCTATGAGCCTCCAGTTTCATTTGCATCAACTAATCAAAACATAACTTTCTGTTATTTGTGGTTCTGTTTAAAGGCATCTATTTACTGTATATTGTTGATTCATTAACATTGAATGTATGGTCAACAGTATTATAACTAATGCCTTCATGAAGCTCATCTAAGATACCTACATTCTCCATTAGACACATCACTACCATCTTGTACTTAGAAACCCCTGACAGCACTTCAGCACTCTGATTGAGGTCCATTTTAAATACTGAGATCACCAACAAAAAATACAAAAATGCTATAAATGATTGACTTATTTCACTTAGCATAATACCCTCTAGTTCCATCCACGTCATTGAGGGTATGTGCTGTGGTGAGTGCTGGGTGTTGTGTAAGACTGATGAATCACAGACCTGTACCTCTGAAACAAATAATACATTATATGTTTAAAAAAAAAAAGAAGAAGAAGATAGTAGGAAGGGAAAAATGAAGGGGGAAATCGGAGGGGGAGACGAACCATGAGAGACTATGGACTCTGAGAAACAAACTGAGGGTTCTGGGGGGGGGATGGGTTAGCCTGGTGATGCGTATTAAAGAGGGCACGTATTGAATGAAACACTGGGTGTTATACGCAAACAATGAATCATGGAACACTACATCAAAAACTAATGATGTAATGTATGGTGATTAACATAACATAACAAAATAAAATTAAAAAAAATAAAATTAATTAATTAAAATTTAAAATTTAAAAAAAATGCTATAAATGTGTCACTAAATAAGGGAGTTCCCCTTTCTTCACATCCTTGCCAACATCTGTCGTTTCCTGACTTGTTAATTTTAGCCATTCTGACTGGTGTGAGGTGGTATCTCATTGTGGTTTCGATTTATATTTCCCTGATGCCTAGTGATGTTGAGCATTTTTTCATGTGTCTGTTGCCCATTTGTACGTCTTTTTTGGAGAAATGTCTGTTTATGTCTTCTGCCCATTTCTTGACTGGATTATTTGTTCTTTGGGTGTTGAGTTTGATAAGTTCTTTATAGATTGTGGATACTAGACCTTTATCTGATAAGACATTTGCAAATATCTTCTCCCATTCAGTAGGTTGTCTTTTGGTTTTGTGAACTGTTTCCTTTTCTGTGCAAAAGCTTTTTAACTTAATTAAGTCCAAATAGTTCATTTTTGTCTTTGTTTCCCTTGCTTTTGAAGACATGTCACACTGCTAGTGGGAATGCATGCTGGTAGAGCCACTCTGGAAAATGGTATGGAGGTTCCTCAAAAAATTAAAGATAGAGCTACCCTACAACTCAGCAATTGCACTACTAGGTATTTACCCAAAGGATACAAACATAATGATCTGAAGGGGCACCTGCACCCCAGTGTTTATAGCGGCAATGTCCACAATAGTCAAACTATGGAAAGAGCCCAAATGTCCATCAACAGATGAATGGATAAAGAAGATGTGGTATATATACAATGGAATATTACTCAGCCATCAAAAAGGATGAAATCTTACCATTTGCAATGACATGGATGGAACTGGAGGGTATTATGTTAAGTGAAATAAGTCAATCAGAGAAAGACAATTATATGATTTCACTCATATGTTGAATTTAAGAAACAAAACAGGATCATAGGGAAGGGAGGGAAAAATAAAATAAGAAAATCAGAGAGGGAGACAAACCATGACACTCTTAATTATAGGAAACAAACTGAGGGTTTCTGGAGGGGAGGTGGGAGGGGGATGGGGTAACTGGGTGATGGGCATTAAGGAGGGTACATGATGTAATGAGCACTGGGTGTTATATGCAACTGATGAATCACTAAACTCTACCTCCGAAACTAATAATATACTATATGTTAATTAATTCAATTTAAATTTTAAAAAATAATAAAAAAATAAATGTGTCACTGAGAGCTGAAATGGGAAGGCAGAGTGTTGCTTTGATCTCGGCTGAGAACTTGCGCATCAGAGCAATTCAAATTTTTCATCACTCTATACATATCTGCAAATGACCACAATAGCCCATAAGTAAATATTTTTAGGTTAAAATAAATTTTAGCATGTAAGGTTTTTGTAAATACAAAATCCATTAATAATGAGGATTGACTGCATATGCAAATGTTTTCCAATGAAATATTTTAAAAACACAGCCGAAGGAAAAAATCAGTATGTTCCATATTAAATATAATGACAATTTCATGACATGAAGACACGTTTTATGTTTTTATTATCATTGATCATAATCAAAAGGAATAGCTTGAAAACAAAATGGATTCCCATATGAATCAATCATCAGTCTGTCACTAGATACTAGGCTGGCACACAAATTTAAAAACATACATGATGCACAACGGTCCCCTTTTCTCCATAACCATGCCAGCATTTGTTATTTCTTTACTTTTTGATAATGGTCATTCTAACAGGTATGAAGTGGTATTTCACTGTGGTTTTAATTTGCATTTCCCTAATGACTAATAATGTTGAACATTTTCCCATGTACCTGTTGGCCCTTTTGTATATCTTCTTTGGATAAATGTCTATTCGGGTCCTTTGCCCATATTTTAATCAGGTTATTTGTTTTCTTGTTATTGAGTTATATGAGTTCTCTATATACTTGGCTATTAACCTTTTATCGGATATATGGCTTGCAAATACTTTTTCCCATTCCATAGGTCATCTTTCCACTTTGTTTATGGTTTATTTTTTTGTGCAGAAGCTTTTTATTTTGATGTAGTCCCATTTGTTTATTTTTTATTTTGTTGCCTGTGCTTTTTGTGTCATATCCAAAAAATCATTACCAAGACCCATGTCAAGGAAACTTGTTCCTATGTTGTCTTCTGGGAGTTTCATGGTTTCAGGTCTTACATACAAGTCTTGAATCTATTTTGAGTTAATTTTTGTGCGTGGTGTAAGATATGGGTCCAGTTTCATTCTTTTACTTGTGAATATCCAATTTTCCAGCAACATTTATTGAAGACACTGTCTTTTCTTCTTTGAGTATTCCTGGCTCCTCTGTCAAATGTTAGTTGACCATATACACTTGGGTTTGTTTCTGGGCTCTTGATTCTGTTTAATTGGTCTATTTGTCTGTTTTTATGCCAGTCCCATACTGTTTTGAAGATGACAGCTTTATAATATAGCTTGAAATCAGGAAATGTGATATCTCCTATTTTATTCTTCTTTCTCAAGATTTCTTTAGCTATTCAGGGTCTTTTGTGGTTTCATACAAATTTTAGAAGTGTTTTTTCTACTTCTGTAAAAATGCCATTGGGATCTTGATAGGGATTGCATTGAATTATAGATGGCTTTTGGTACTATTGACATTTTAACAATATTAATTCTTCCAATACATGAACATGGGATACCTTTCCATTTATTTGTGTCCTCTTTGATTTCTTTCATCAATATCTTATAGTTTTCAGAGTAGAGAGATCTTTTTTTGTCCTTATCTTTATAATATTTTTATTTTATTATGTTATGTTAATCACCATACATTACATCATTAGTTTTTGATGTAGTGTTCCATGATTCATTGTTTGCGTATAACACCCAGTGCTCCATTCAATACGTGCCCTCTTTAATATCCATCACCAGGCTAGCCCATCCCCACACCCCCCTCCCCTCTAGAACCCTCGGTTTGTTTCTCAGAGTCCATAGTCTTAGAGTAGAGAGATCTTTTATCTCCTTAGTTAAATTTATTCCTATTTTATTGTTTTGATGCAATTGTATATAATTGTTTTCTTAATTTCTCTTTCTGGTAGTTTGTTATTAATGTATAGAAGTGCAGCAGATTTCTGTATATTGATTCTGTATCATGCAACTTTACTGAATTCATTTATTAATTCTAACAGTTTTTTTGGTAGAACTTTTAGGATTTTATATATATATACAGTATCATGTCATCTGCAAAGAGTGACAGTTTTACTTCTTCCTTTCCAATTCGGTTTTTTTTTTCTTTTTTGTTGCCTAAGTGCTGTGGCTAAGACTTCTAATACTATGTTGAATAAAATGGCAAGAATGGGCACCCTTTTCTTAATCTTTATCTTAGAGGAAACCTTTCATTTTTTCACTGCTGTGTATTACATTAGCTTTGGGCTTCTCATATATGGCCTTTATTATATATATTGAGGCACAGTCCCTCTATATCCACTTTGTTGAGGGTTTTTATCATAAATGGGTGTTGAATTTTGTCAAATGTTTTTTCTGCATCTATTGAAATGATCACATGATATTTATCCTTCATTTTGTTAATGTGATGTATCACATTGATTATTTGCAGATGTTGAACCATTTCTGCATTCCAAAAATAAATCCCACTTGATCATGGTACATGATCCTTTTAAAGTGTTGTTGAATTTGGCTTGCTAATATTTTGTTGAGGGTTTTTGCATATGTTCATCAGGAATATTGGCCTGTAATTTTCTTTTTCTATGATTTCTTTGTCTGGTTTTGGTATCAGGGTAATGCTGGCCTCATAAAATACGTTTGGAAGCATTCTCTTCAGTTTTTTTGGAAAAGAAGGATAAGTATTAAATATTCTTTGAATGTTTGGTAGAATTCACCAGTGAAGACTTTTGGTCCCAGACTTTTGTTTGTTGGGAGGTTTTGATTAATGATTTGATATCCTTCCTAGTAATCATCCTGCTCAAATTTTCTATTTCATAATTAGTCAGTTTTGGTAAGTTGTATGTTTATAGGAATTTAAAAATTTCTTCTAGGTTGTCCGATTTGTTGGCTAAAATTGTTCAAAGTCATCTTTTATGATCTTTTGTGTTTCTGTGGTATGAGTTGTAATTTCTCTTTTTCTTTTCTGATTCTATCCATCTAACTACTGTCTATCTTTTCTTAGTGAATCCAGCTAAATGTTTGTAAATTTTGTTTATTTTTTCAAAGAACCAGCTCTTACCTTCATTGACCTTTTCTATTGTCTTTTTAGTCTCAATTTCATTTATTTCCATGTTATCTCTGCTATTTCCTTCCTTCCACTACCTTCGGGCTTTGTTTATTCTTTTTCTTTCTAGTTCCTTTAGGTGTAAGTTTAAATTGTTTATTTGAGTTTTTCTTGTTTCTTGAGATAGGACCGTACCACTATAAACTTCCTTTTTAAAATTGCTTTGGCTTCATCCCATAGATTTTGGACTGTTATATTTCCATTTTCATTTGTCTCCAGGTATTTTTTTCTCCTTTGATTTCTTTGCTGGCCCATTGGTTGTTCAGTAGCATGTTATTTAATATCCACATATTTTATTTTTCCAGTTTTCTTCCTGTAAGTGATTTCTAGTTTTATACCATTGTGGTCAGAAAAGATACTTGATAATGATTTCAATCATTTTAAATTTATTGAGACTTGTCTTGTTGCTTAACATATGATCTATCTTCAAGAATGTTTCATTTGCACTAGACTTCTGCTGCTTTTGAATGGAATGTTCTGTATGTATTTATTAAGTCCATCTTGTCTAATGTGTCTTTTAAAGCTAATGTTTTCTTACTGATTTCTGTCTAAATGATCTATTCATTGATGTAAGTCTAGTAAGGTTACTTAGTATTATTGTATTGCTGCCATGTTCTCCCTTTTGTCTGTTAATATTTGCTTTATATATTTAGGTGCTCCTATGTTGAGTGCATAAATATTTACAACTGTTGTATCCTCTTGTTGGATTGACCTCTTTATCATTATGTAATGCCCTTCTTTGTCTTTTACTACAGTCTTTCTTAAAAGTCTATTTTGCCTGGTATAAGTATAGCTACACCAACTTTCTTTTTGCTCCCATTTGCATGGGTCATCTTTTTCCATCCCTTCACTTTCAGTCTCAGTGTGTCCTTTGATCTGAAGTGAGTTTCTTATAGGCAACATAAAGAAGAGTCTTGTTTTCCTTATCCATTCAGCCACTCTATGTCTTTTGATTGGAAAATTTACTCTACTTACTTTTAAAATAATTATTGATAGGCATGTGCTTTTGCCATTTAATTGATTGTTTTCTGGTTGTTTTGTAGTTCCTCTCTGTTTCTTCTTCACTTGTTTGCTTCCTTTGTGATTTGGTGAGTTTCTCTAATGTTATGTTTATATTTCTTTATCACTTTTTTTTGTGTATCTACTATAGATTTTTGCTTTGTAGTTCACATATTCCATCCTATATATTTAACAGTCTATTTCAGGTTAATAGCATCTTAAGTCTGAGCATAGTCTAAAAATTCTATATTTTACTCTCCCCCACTCACAATGTGTTCTGTTTTTGATACCATATTTTTCATCTTTTATTTTGTGTATCCCTTAACTAATTATTATAGTAATAGTTAATTTTACTACTTTTTTTTTCTATTAACCTTCATGTTAGCTTTGTAAGTGGATAATCTACTACCTTTACTATATATTTGCATTTACCAGTGAGATTTTTACTTTCATATGTTTTCTTGTTACTAATTAGTGCATTTTCTTTTCAGCTTAAAGAAATATCTTTGACATTTCTTGTAAGGTCAGTTTAGTGTTGATAAACTCCTTTAGTTTTTGTTTGTCTGGAAAACTCTTTATATCTCCTTCAGTTATGAATGATAACCTTGCTGGGTAGAATATTCTTGGTTGGAAGCTTTTTCTTGTCAGCACTTTGAATATATCATGCCACTCTCTCCTGGCCTGCACGGTTTCTACTGAAAAATTAACTGAGAGTCTTATGGGGGTTCCCTTGTATGTAACAAGTTGTTTTTCCCTTGATGCTATTGTATCTCTTTATTTTTAATGTTTGACCTTCTAATTATAATGTGTCTTAGTGTGATTTCTTTAGGCTCATCCTATTTGGAACTCTTTTGCTTCCTGGATCTTGATGTCTATTTCCTTCACCAGGGAACTTTTTAGCCATTATTTCTTTAAAAAGATTTTCTACCTCTTTCTCTCTCTTCTCAATCTGGGACCTCTGTTTGCAGATATTATTTCTCTTGATATTGTCCCATGGGTCCTTTAAACTATATTCACTTTGTTTAATTCTGTTTTCCTTTTTTTTAAAGATTTTATTTATTTATTTATTTATTTATTTATTTATTTATTTGACACAGAGTGAGAGCGAGACAGCAAGAGAGGGAACACAAGCAGGGAGAGTAGGAGAGGGAAAAGCAGGCTTCCCGCTGAGCAGGGAGCCCCACACGGGGCTTGATCCCAGGACCCTGGGATCACGATCCGAGCTGAAGGCAGATGCTTAATGACTGAGCCACCCAGGTGCCCCTAATTCGGTTTTCTTTTGTTCCTCTAACTGGATGATTTCCACTATCTCATCTTCCAGATTGCTGATCCATTCTTCTTTTTCATCTAGTCTTCTGTTGCACTGCTCCAGTTTATTTTTCAGTTCATCTATTGTATTCTTCAGCTCTATGACTTTTGTTTGGTACCTTGTTATGTTTTCTATCTCTTTGTTGAAGTTCTCATTGTGTTCATCCATTCTTCTCCTGAGTTCAGTGAACATTTTTATAACCATTACTTTGAACTCTTTATCAGGTAGATAACCTATCCCTATTTCATTAAAGTATTTTTCTGAGGTTTTGTCTTATTGTTTCATTTGGAACATATTCTTCTGTGTCCTCATTTTGCTTAATTCTCTGTTCCTATTTATTAGATGAATAAATGCTGCCTTCCAGTCTTGAAAGAGTGGCCTTGTATAGAAGATGAACCTTATCATTCAAACTTGCCCTAGGTTTTTGGTTGTTTCTCAGACCTCTTTGATTATCTAAGTAGCCTGATTTGTTTTTGATGGGTCCTAATTGTGACAGTGTACCAAGATCTGTCAGTGTTCCAAAAGGATGGATCTCAGACAGTGACTAGTTTTAGGCTAATTGCAAGCCAGGTCATCAGACAGCAGCTTTTAAGATATAGATAGAGGATAGATGATAGATGATAGATAGATAGATAGATAGATAGATAGATAGATAGATAGATAGAGTCTCTATATATATATAATCAGAGAGAGAGAGAGAATGATAGAGATAGAGATATAGGTATATATACAGTCTTTTCAGTCTGTGATCATAAATCTGTTGACTTCTAGACCAGGAGATCTGGAGCTGTCCCCTCAGCAACATTTGCAAAAAAAAAAAAAAAAATGTGGCTTTAGTCATGTGTATAAGCTCCTTTCTGGGATGCATCCATGAGCTGTGGCAAGGCCAAGGGAGTACTCTAATATGGTATCTCCCTGCCCACACTCCCTGGAAACACCTCTGTAGCATCCAGATGTGTGGCAAATCTGAAGCCTACTCCTCAGGACAAAAAAAAAAAAAAAAAAAAAGACATTTTTCTCATGAATACCAGGGATATGTGTCAGTCTGCTGTTTATGCATTACTCTAGAGATGGTTACCTGCTAAGGACTGTCTCTCTGATTATTTTAGACCCATAAGGCACAGAAACACAATCCTCACTGGCTACCAGAGCCAGGCACTCAAGGGAAATGCACTGTGTGGGCTGTGCATACCCATCATCTATGGTGAGGCAAGCTGTGGTTGTGACACATGGGGACTGGGGCAAGGCAGCCCATGGCCGAGGTGCAATGTGAGGTACTTGACTGTGGTGCGTGAGGGCAAGGCACCCAACAACTATGGCTGTGGTGTGAGGGGATGGGGCACTCCCACTGGAGCTAACAGGCCAGAAGGTGGGTGTGATAAATGGTACCCACCAGCCCCAGCACAAATAAGGCAGAAGGTGAATGTAAAAATGGCACCTGCCAGCACCTCATCATCTCAGCAGGTTCTTGCCTGTTTGAAAGATGCTTTAAGGTTAACAGATGAGTCTTTCAAATTGCTTTTGTACTGGGTCCCCATGTGAGCGAGTCTGTGCTGAGCCCTTTTAGTGTGCATTTTCTACCCTTTACCCTATGGTTCTGCTGGAAGCAAGCCCTGTTTGTTTTTAAGGCCAAACTCTTTGGGGGCTAATCAGTCTGGTGCAGTTCCCAAGGGTAGAGGGGCCTGATATGGGACACAAACCCCTCACTCCTGAGGGACAAGCTGTGTATTATGAAATCCCTCCTTAGGACACCTGAGTGGCTCAGTCACTTAAATGTGTCTGCCTTCGGCTCAGGTCATGATCCCAGGGTCCTGGGATCGAGTCCCACATTGAGTTTCCTGCTCAGCAGGGAGCCGGCTTCTCCCCCTCCCTCTGCCTGCCACTCCCTCTGCTTGTGTGCTCACACTCTCTCATTCAGTCAAAATAAATAAAATCTTTTAAAAAAAAAAAAAAAGAAAAAAAAAGAAATCCCTCCTGACTATGGGTCACCACACGTGGTGTGGGGTTTCTTGCAAGACCATGTCTCTGCTTCTCCTACCCACCTTGATGTGGCCTTCTTATCTTTTGTTGTGGAGGCACTGTTCAGCTAGCTTACAGGTCCTTTTCAAAAGGAATTGCTCCATATATAGCTGTGGGTTTGTTGTGTTTGTGGGAGGAGGTGAGTTCAACATCCTCTTATGTCACTACCTTGAGCCTTTCTCCCCCCAGATAATTGGCAATATTCATTACCACCCTTAACCAGTGATTAGGGAGTGAGTGCTTAGAAAAGAGCATTGCTGAAAAATTTCCCTCAATTGGATATGTTTTATGGTTATCTTAAATCAGTGCAATTTTCTAGGCTTTCTCACAGTATTTTCACCTACAACTATTTGAAGCTTTCAGGAAAAATTGAAACTGTCATCTGCAAATTCATATTAACTTCTTAGCAAATACAAAATCTGCCCTCCAAGACACCTCTACCTGCACACCAGCCACTTTGCACCCACCTCCAGGCACCCAGATGGTGACTGGCAGCTTCATTTCTCTCAACCTCTCATTATGCCCTTCCAAGCACAAAAGCTCATTACTTGGATTTCTTTTTTCTTTTCTTTCTAATTTATGTAACTTGCTCATTTTTAAAAAATTGTTTTCTGCAGTTCTCAAGGTTTGCTTTGAAAAATGTTATCCCTTGTGATTTCGTATTCAGACTGGCTAGCTGGATAAAAAGGAGCATCAGTTAGGCCAAAGCATTCTGTGGTGTTTGTAATCCCGTGGTTTCTTATCCATGGTTTTTCTCATTGATTTTCTACAAATTCACTGAAATCTCTTTTCTGCCTGGCTCCACATCTTTAATTCAGTCCCAATCTGTCTCCAAATGACTGCTACTTTGAAGAGTTGTGCTCAGAGAAAATTTTCTGACATGTACAGGAATTCTTTGGATTAACCAGATAGCCCCTGGGTACAAGTTTGCAAGGGGAGCAAAGTTGAGGAGAGATTTAACTGGGTGATATACAGTCCAGCTAAAACATTCTATAGTTCCCAGAATCACTTACGTGAGAATTAGATCTATATTCTATCAAGGAACCCAGACAGGTTAAAATAAATAATAAAATTTGAGTTTCCTTCCAATTAACTCTTGGAACATCAGAACTATTGAATAAATCCTTGCAGTATGCTTAGACACATAGAAGACCTCCCAGATCTTCCATTCCAGTGGTGCTCAATCTTGGTTTGCACATCAGAATCACCTGGGAAGCCTTAAAAAAATGGAAGCCCACCTCCAGCTAAGGTTAAGGTTAATTAAATCAAAATCTTTAGGGGCAGTTTTTGGAAATATGCAGGAAGGCCTTTTAATGTTCAGCCAAGATTAAGAGGCACAGATCTGGTCCAACCTATTCATTTTATGGATGAGAAAACGGAATCTTATTTGTCAAGGAGGTTTAAGAGGTTTATACATATGTCTTACTTCTCTGAACTTTAAGAAGCTGTTTATAGAGTAAGTAGTAAATTAAATTACTTCTCAGAAAAGCTAAAGCTTAAGGTGTTTCCAAAATTTACCTAAAATAATAGGCACTGTGGAGTGGACAGAGTGCTGAACCTGAAATGAGAAGAACCGTGTTTGAATCTCTGCCCCTTGCTAGTTAACATTGTCACTCAACCTCTCTAAATCTCATTAGTTAACCTTTACTAAAAAAAATAACCATATTCAATCTCACATGGATTTTAGGTCCAAATTAGACAAGATATATGGAAGTGTGTGTTGAACACTAAAAGTGCTATATAAAAATAGAGAGTTTTATTACTTGCTCCCCTCCTACTGGGAATTCATCTTCCTTCCCACTAGGTTCACACCATGAGCATGTGGATCTGAACACTCACCCACTGCTTTGCTTTCTTGTAGGTCAAATATATTACCCACTATAATATTTTGAAATACAGTTTATCTTTTTGGGATCACAATTTCTGCAGAGGCAAAGCAAGGCATTGCATGGGTGTCACTTTGTCATTCCTCTCTTCATTCCAGTCAACTCCTTCCCACCACTGGATTATTCCAAGATCATCTTGTTGACTGCCATGATGATGCTAAGAGAATTCTAAAGACAGAGAAGTGCAATTTACTTGGTTCCTTACTAATAAGTCTTTTTATACTGTCCACTGAAAAAATTCAGTGGTAAAAATATGCAAACCAATTATTTGGGGGAAAAAAGAGCTATTTTGTTACTTAAATGTTTCACATTTAAATTGGTATTACAGTCAAAGCATCTAAAGCAGAATTTAAATTTAAATGCTGATTGCATGTGATGAAACTCCTTTTTAGCCAGCAGTGTTGTTTATTTGAACTAGAAGAAATAACTTATAATAAAGGTGGAAATTTAGGCATTTAGAATTCCATCTCTGGGAAGAGAGTCCTAGCTTCTTTTATGAGTCTGACTCACTAATCACAGTAAAACTGGTCAAAAAGGTGGAGCTCTTCATGATGGATGCATTAATGATGATACAGTGAGTCTGTGTGTCTATCTGTTCCTAACACCTTCATAATGGATTTTTTTAGAACTTGCAAAGCAATGTATGTAAATGTCCTAAGAGTAATGAATTGTATAAATAAGCAACCACAGCGTAGAAAAATAATATCCATGGGGCTTAGTGTCCCTGAGAATTAAGACTATTTCAGCTATAAAAGTTGTGGGAAACAAGGAGATCAATGAAAGGGAAGGCCTTCTTTCTATCTGAGCATTTTTCCACTAAAACAGTGGGTTCACTGCCAATGAAAGATTGAGCATTTTGTGGGGGAGTATTAAATGTTAATTGAAAAAAATGCTGCCAGCAGTATAACCTGAACATCAGAACCTGATTGTACTTGCCAAGAACAAGGGAAATTATTATAGACATTATAATTTCATACTTATCCAGCCCCCATGGCCTATGAAAAGGCAACCACATGAGTTGAATGTAGTTAAGTGTGCTTCTGATGATGCTGGTGGTCCAAGGCCACCAAAATAAGAGGTCCTGTTAAAATTAGACAGCGTAAATTGAGATCCCGAAGTCTTTCTGAAACAAAAGTCCTTCTGAAAACAAAAGAAAGTTTATTTAACTTCTTTGTAAAATAAATACAACATATATCTAAATAATAAAGATTATACCTTACAATTTTAAAGGACCTTAATTTTTTCATTACATTGACTAATTTGAATTTCATAAAATTTTTATGACCATAGACAGGGAAAGAAATTGTTAATTAGACTAATACTAAAGAGGATGAAACTGAAGCTCATGGATTTATTTGCTACGCTTGTTGGATACTAACCATGTACAAAGCACTCTCCCAGGGACTCCAGATATACCAGTAAGAAAATTAATATAGTATTCCCTGTCCCCAAAAGTACAGTGTAGTGGAGAAGAAAATCAAACCATTTCACCAGTTGATAAATGCCAACAACAGGATTATAACAACTAACCTATGTTTTTCAACCACACTATCAGGCAAACACTATTCCCAAGCTTTTTAACAATCAATTAGTATAGTTCTTCTTTCTCTATCACCAAGCCCAGCAATGGGGTAACTCCTGACTTAAGTGTTTATTCACTTTTCCAAAATTTTTAAAAGTATTATTTATGTCTCAGAGACAAGATAGAGAAAAATGAGTGGAAAGGACCCTGGTTAATTTACGAAAACAGTGAAAGAGAATCCTATCAACCCTAATTTACAAGTATTTCTCAAAGCAGGTATTGTAAACATTTTACAAATAATAAGGATATTGCAGTGGAATAGTAGAGTCCTGAATGAATAGGACACGGAGGAAGAAAAATCTCAAGAATCATTGCTTTAGGAGATTCTTTAGTGCCACTGTACTGTGACCATGGTCAGACTTCTGAATACCTTATAACATGAACACAGGCAACAGAAAGCTCAACCTGGAAGTCAGATATGAAACTTCTGTTTTCTAAAATTACTATCCTTTTTATGGAAGTTAAGATGTAAGTTTCAAAGGAAAAACTGATGCCATCCTTTGAAAAGAATTACTTCTCTGAACAAAGAAGATATTTCCTGCCTAAAAATAAATGTCACATTTCCACAAAAGACATTATTACATGAATCAGTGCCACAATGCATATATTAAAGCACATGAACCACACCAATGATCATTTCCACAAGAGTATTATTTTCTCAACAATTTAGAAACTCAAAATAATAATACATGAACAAATGAATTAACATGTCATCTACACACACTTGCTTTGTCTTTTAAAATATATTTTATATAAAGTTATATGGCTTCTGCGCTACAGAAAAGTTTAATTCTAGTACATGCTTTGGTGTAACTGAGATGTTTTGTTCACACAGTTGTTTGAAGTTAAGCTGACACATAAAACATAATATACCAGTTAGCGTTCTAGCTAACATAGATGATGTCATGAACTCAATGAACTAAAAGCATTCTGGGGAGAGATAATTGGCCAAAGAATATAGTTGTGTTTTTTATACTAATCATAGGTCAGGATTCAACTTTAGCACACATGAGAAACATGCTACAAACAATGTTAGTACAAGCAAAACAAAAGTAACACTTTTATGAACATTTACCAGTGTCTTGTCAGAGAATAATATCAGCTTCATTAAATTTGAAACCCACAAGAAGTATACCCATCCTTGTAGCTAACATTTGTTGAAAGTTACTGCCCTTTAGACTCCATATTAACAATCCTTAAATGCACCATTTTTAAAAATTTTCATCATTACATTAACCATCTAAAGAAGGTACTAACTATATTCCAAGTTTTACAGAAGAGAAAAATAGAACTCAGAAAATTAAGTAAGAAGCCCAAGTTTGTCCAGTTAATAAATGATAGAACTAAGATTTGAATCAAGATATATGTGACCCTGAAATTTAACTTTCAAAACTTTTATGTTTAATTCCATCAAGGCAAGATTTTCAAGCCAGTTATCAAGGCTTCATCAGGATGGCTAATTAGACTTTCATCTTATCTTCTACATCATACTTCCAAGAACATTTCCTAATTGACAACCTGTTCATGATTTTCCCTTTGTTGATAGGCTGTGCCCCCATTGAAATGGAAATGAAGCTAAGAGAAAACTTGTGTCCTTACAGGGTCTAAATCTGGAGTTTCTTCTTAATATTGGACTGTGACACTTTGAAGTGGACGTATGCCTTTGGACTAACTGGATCTAGGGCTCTAATTGATTAGTTCTGATTAATAGAATCCATTATTTGTGAAACTTTCAATTACAAAAACTCAGTTGTGATCCAAAGCTGCTGTCTAATTTGGACACATCCCTAATAGCATGATTTTATGCTCTGACAAATGGATGCTAATAATTCATATTGACACACTGATCAGGGAACAGTTTGTATGCCAGACTCCGTGCTGACAGTTATAGATCAAGCTTGGCTTTTGAATCTGTTATCTACCCAAACACCATGTCATTTTTATATTTCTATTTACATCAGTGATCCCGTCCTACATTTTTAGAAAAAAGGAAATTCCCAATTTGGAAAATGTAAACTCCTTGAGGATTTGACTGTATATTTTTTTCACTCTTTTATCCTCAAGCCAAAAGAGTAAGAAATGGTCATAGGACATAGAGTTGCTGAAATGTTTCAGTACATTGAGTTGATTACACTGTTATATTATGCCAGATTAATTTCAACCTCTGAATTTAAGTGTCGCCTTTTTGGACTGTGAAAATAATTTTTGTATCATCACTCCTCTGAGAGTTAATGGTTGAAATAAACTTAGAATTCCTAAAAGTAAAATTGTATTCTAAAATTCTATTGTTTAATTTAGAAGCAAAGATATTTTCCAGGGTTGTTTTCCACATTCAAGTAGAGAACCTAAGTCCATAGTCTGTTTTTCCTTCTTCCAACTCACTGTCCCAAAGAACCCAAATAGATAAGGGCTGTAAGGACATAATAGTGAATGAGAAAAATGGAATCTGGAAGAATTAATTCTAAAGGAATCCGAGAAGAATTTCTGCAAGGAAAGATAGGCCTTTATTCGGGACTTTGCCAAAGATTCACCTAATTAAATATTCAAAGAAAAGCATCCAATTCCATGCCCTTATTTTCCTGGTGAGCAAAACACCAGATGGACAGGCTGGAGGCAAGTTAGCTGGAATTACTCCAGATAAAAGCAGCAAGGCATGTTGGTGTTACTCCATAGAGTCTAAATAGAATAAATAGAAATCTTCCTTTCTCACTTGTGGCTCTTACCTGTGACACTTCTTTTTTCTTCTCAAATGGCTTATGGGGCCACTTATGAAAAGTATGGAAACCTAGCCTATTCAGCTCCTATGCCAAATTCTTTCATACACTCTACTCTAGTTCATTCCACATCCCAGGCCTTGAAAACGGATTGGGTAATATGAAGTATCCCAAGAGATTATGAGTAAATGGAATTCTGCTTCTTGAATAAACAATGATAGACCAAAAACTGACAAACATTAGGAGAATTCTTAGTGGTGAGATTTTTTTCCCCCTGAAAAGCCAATGGACTACTCCTCCCCAGGAGAAGAAAGATGAAGTGACAATATCAATCATAACAAGGGAAAATAGGAGTGGGATTCTTCCCCAGGAAATGGAAAGAAATAAATTATAAGATAATGTATGACTAAGAAATCCAGATTCATCTTACTGATGTATCCACATGATGGACTAACCATCTCACAGACATTTAAAAATACAAAGCTTAGGTCAAGAAAAAGAAGTCCTAGTTCACATAGCAGAAAATAAACTGGCTATAAAATTTTGATAATTACTATCAGTAAAGTGAGTAGTAAAATTTACCGATTTAAATGTATTTAGTAGTATTTCTGGAAAACAGATACATGATAGACTAATTGGAAAAGCAAGATTTACTTTTAGAAAACATAATAGATTGGCTTATTTGGGGCTAACCCTCTACTAATCCCTTCCTACCACCATCAGAGACACAAGACTCTGAGAAGCAAATTTGATATTTTCATGGATACTCCCCAGGTAATGAAACAAATTTGAAATAATTGCAACTTTCCTGACACTAAATGAAGGTTAGGTTCTCCTCTCAACATTGCTACATCACCCCCACCTTTCCATAATATCTAACATGCTATTTTGAAATCACTCAACTCTCATCGCTCAGCAGACTATAGGTCCCTTCAAGGCAGGAGGGTAATGTCTCCATTGATAACCATTGCCTACCACAAAATTTGGTGAAAATAAAAATTAAAAGGTGTTAAATAAATGTATGTTTGACTTAATATTGACACTTAGAGGATTTTATGGTGAAAAAAGTAATTATAAAAATATAATAAGAACCATACGATCCTCTCAATAGCTGCAGAAAAAGCATTTGATGAAGTACAGCATCCATTCTTGATAAAAATTGTCAACAAAGTAGGGATAGAGGGAACATACCTCAACATCATAAAAGCCATATATGAAAGACCCACAGCTAATATCATCTTCAATGGGGAAAAACTGAGAGCTTTTCCTCTATGGTCAAGAAAAAGACAGGGATGCCCACTCTCACCATTGTTATTTAACAGTACTGGAAGTCCTAGCCTCAGCAATCAGACAACACAAAGAAATAAAAGGCATCCAAATCAACAAGGAAGAAGTCAAACTTTAACTATTCACAGATTATTGATACTCTATATAGAAAACTCAGAGAACTCCACCAAAAAATTGCTAGAACTGATACATGAATTCAGTAAAGTTGCAGGATACAAAAACAACATACAGAAATCTGTGGCATTTCTATACAGCCATAATGAAGCAGCAGAAAGAGAAATCAAGAAATCAATCCCATTTAAAATTGCACCAAAAACCATAAGATACCTAGTAATAAACCTAACCAAAGAGGTAAAAATCTGAACCCTGAAAACTATAGAACACTTATGAAAGAAGTTGAAGAGGACACAAAGAAATGGAAAGACATTCTATGCTCATGGATTGGAAGAACAAATATTGTTAAAATGTCTATACTACCCAAAGCAATCTGCACATTTAATGCAACCCTTATCAAAATACCAATAGCATTTTCCACAAAGCTAAAACAATTCTAAAATTTGTATGGAACCACAAAAGACCCCAAATAGCCAAAGAAATCTTGAAAAAAAAAAAAAAGCAGAGCTGGAGGCATCACAATTCCAGTATTCAAGTTATATTACAAAGCTGTAGTGATCAAAACTGTATGGTACTGGCACAGAAGCAGACACATAGATCAATGGAACAGAATAGAAATGGACCCACAACTACACGGTCAACTACTCTTTGACAAAGTAGGAAAGAATATCTAATGGAAAAAAGACAGTTTCTTCAACAAATGGTGTTGAGAAAACTGGACAACATACAAAAGAATGAAATGGGTCCACTTTCTTATACCATACACAACAATAAATTCAAAATGGATGAAAGACCTAAGTGTGAGACGGGAAACTATAAAAATCCTAGAGAAGAACACAGGCAGTAACCTCTTCGACATTGGCTGTAGTGACTTCTTACTAGATATGTCTCTGGAGGCAAGGAAAACAAAAGCAAAAATAAACTATTGGGACTTCATCAAGATAAAAAGCTTCTGAACAGTGAAGGAAACAATCAACAAAACTAAAAGGCAACCTTCAGAATGGGAGAAGATATTTTCAAATGATATATCTGATAAAGGATTAGTATACAAAATCCATAAAGAACTGATCAAACTCAACACCCAAAAAACAAATAATCCAGTTAAGAAATGGGCAGAAGACATGAACAGACATTTTTCCAAAGAAGGCATACAGATGGCTAATAGACACATGAAAAGATGCTCAACATCACTCATCATCAGGGACACACAAATCAAAACTACAATGAGATATCACCTCACCTCTGTCAGAATGGCTAAAATGAACAACACAGAAAACAACAGATGTTGGCTAGGATGCAGAGAAAAGGGAACCCTCTTACACTGTTGGTGGGAACGCAAACTGATGCAGCCACTGTAGAAAACAGTATGGAGGTTCCTCAAAAAGTTAAAATAGAACTACCCTACAACCCAGCAATTGTGCTACTAAGTATTTACCCAAAGGATACAAGAACACTGATTCGAAGAGACACATGCACCCCAGTGTTTATAGCAGCATTATCAACAATAACCAATTATGGAAAGAGCCCAAATGTCCATCGACTGATGAATGGATAAAGAAGATGCAGGATTTATTTATTTTATTCATTCATTCATTCATTCACACACACAATGGAGCATCATTCGGCCATCAAAAAGAATGAAATTTTGCCATTTGCAATGACATGGATGGAACTAAAGTGTACTATGCTAAGCAAAATAAGTCAGTCAGAGAAAGACAAATACCATATGATTTCACTCACATGTGGAATTTAAGAAATGAAACTGATGAGCATAGAGGAAGGGGGGAAAAAAGAGAGGCAAACCATAAAATAGACTCTTTTTTTTTTTTAAAGATTTTATTTATTTATTTGAGAGAGAGAGAATGAGAGAGAGAGAGCATGAGAGGGGGAGGGTCAGAGGGAGAAGCAGACTCCCTGCCGAGCAGGGAGCTCGATGCGGGACTCGATCCAGGGACCCCAGGATCATGACCTGAGCCAAAGGCAGTCGCTTAACCAACTAAGCCACCCAGGCACCCCCATAAAATAGACTCTTAACACTAGAGAACAAACTGAGGGCTGCTGGAGAGGAGGTGGATGGAGGATGGGTTAAATGGGTGATGGGTATTAAAGACGTCAGTTGTGATGAGCACTGGGTGTTCTATGTAAGTGATGAATCACAAAATTCTACTTCTGAAACTAATATTATACTATATGTTAACAAACTGGAATTTAAAAAACTTGAAATAAAAAATACATATACAAAAATAAATAAATAATATTATTTTTGTAAAAAAAAAGAAAATGTAAATGTTTTATATGAAAATTAAAGACATGTCTATAATTCTTCTGATGTTCTATTTCATAACATAAAGTCCCATATAATTTTTATATTAAGCTAAAGGAAATATGAAGTGTATACCTTTGATCACAAAATTAGACTATTAAATATAATAAAATGTTACAAGAGTTTGTCTCTACATGTTAGGCTTATGATGTTTTGTATTTCACTTTTTATATTCTTCATATTTTTTACAATGGTATGCAATCTTATAATGAAGAAAAACACAATTAGTAATATGAAAATAAAAGGGGAGAAATTTTTTTAAAGTAATAGATGATCTTGAAAAGCAGTAAAATATTTATCAGAGGGCTTTTTCACCAAAATATAAGTTGAGATCATGTTTGAAGTTTTCCTATTAAAAGTACAGTTACATACATTAATTGTGACTAAAAATGTTGATAGTGTCAAATGAGTCCATTCCAAGTTGGAAGACAACCCCACGTTGATTTAATAACTCTTATCACACCATAAGACTAAATGTTCAAATTTTAAAAACTAATGGGACTTACTTGCTTTCCCAAGTTACTGGTTTATTTATGAATCTTTTTTTTTTTTCTCCTAACAAGTGCTATTGAACTCTCCACAGGGGAAGGGAAATACTTTTGGAAAGATTCCAAAAAATCTCTCTGCCTGAAAATACTTAGAAAAAAAATTCAATAAACTGACTTCTGTTTCCTAGAAAAATCCCAGGTCAGCATGATCATTAAGTTATAAAGAATTTATAATTCTTGGGTGGAAAACAGTCGTCGTAAATAGACTACTTTACATAAGTGAAGATCTAGGGAAACTAAATGTATTACCTTTATTTCTCCTTCAGTTGGTCCTGAAAGATTTTGGACAGCTATTTTTGCAGGAATTAATTGAATGCCAAAATATTTAGATAACAACAGCTTCTATGACACATTAGAAGAGGTAGACAGGGAATGCTCAACAGTTTTGACAAATGGTATTTGAAATTGAGTCTTCATGTATCTTAATTGAATCTCTCTGTTGCAAAACTCAGGAGCAATGAGAACATTCCTATTTCAACTCCCTACACAGTATCTTGATATATGATTCTCTCCAACATGCTGTGCTGTTGTTAAACACTAGTAATTTTTATTTCCACAGGACACACACGCACACACACAAAAACCACATGCAAAACATCTAAATCATATAGGTATTTTGCTTGCATAGCAATAAAACGCCCAGGTATTTCAAATGTATAATGCTACACGTGTTTGTTCTGGACACTGCTCCAAACCTCTGTTCTCTTTAAAATGGGGAAAATAACCATAGTTGCTTCAGCTACCAATAAGACTATTGTGAACATTAGTTTACACAATGTATGTAGAAGCGTTTGTAAACCTTACTGCAATTTTTAAAAGTTAGTATTTATTATACAGACAGCTTAAATTGCATGATGTGTGTTGTAACAGTGCCATGTGATAGTGAAGAGTGTAAACTATAACAGATATGGATTTAAATTCTGCCTCTGCCACTGTTATTCCTGAGCAATCTATTTAACTGCCATGAACCTCAGTTTATTAATCTACAAAAAGAAGTGATAATATGCAATCCGTGAGTCTGTTAGGAAGACTGAGCAAGAAAATCCATGTAAACTGCTTACAGCCATGCCCCCTTATCTGTGGTTTCACTTTCCAGACTTCCAGTTACCAGTCCCCTCAAGGAAAATGATGCTTCTTCTAAAAATATCACCTGAAGGTCAATAGACAAATGCTGTGTCACAATGTCTATCATCTTTCACCCAACATCATCTCATCACGTGGGCATTTTATCATCTCACATCACAAGAAGGTTAAGCACAGTACAATAAGACATTTTGGTGGAAATAGAGACCACACTCACTTAACTTTTATTACAGTATATTGATATAATTTCTCTATTTTATTATTAGTTATTGTGGTTAATCTCTTACTGTACCTAATTTAGAAACAGCTTTATCATGGGTATGGATGTATAAGAAAGAACATAGTATACACAGGGTTTGGTACTATCCACAATTTCAGGCATCCTTGGGAATGCAGTCCCTGCAGATAAGGGGGACTACTGTGTAGCAGTGCCTGGAAAAAACATTCAATAAATGTTGGCTGTGGTTATAATAATTAAAAATAACACCTATTACCATCATCATTTAATTTGTTCTAATGGTAATTTTTAGAGGTAATATAATCATCTCTTTACAGTTGTGAAAATTCACAGTTGTGAAATTCAACCACTTGGCCAAGATCACAAGACACAGCACTCAGACGATGTATCCTAATTCTAAACTGAGTGTTCTTCCTTCTAGACTGTGTGGGACTGTTTTACTCCCAACTTGATGAAGATGCTAAACTGGGGGAAATTTAACAAAATCAAGGTAGTTTTAGTCATTCACTGTTTTGTGGTTTCATAACATTTTAATGGAACTGGCCTTGTTCTTCAGAGTCAGTAAACAGTTTGTATGACTCGAGAATGGCCAGGAATGTTCCTACTCTAAAAGGTAAGATTTTTGTTGCTTAATCTCCTAACACTTAAGATTTTAATTAAGGAAATATCAGATAGTCATTTTAAAATGTGAAATATCTCAGATCACCTGGGTGGCTCAGTCAGTTAAGGGTCTGCCTTTGGCTCAGGTCATGATTCTGGAGTCTCAAGATGAAGCCCTACATCAGGCTCCCTGCTCAGCAGGGAGTCTGCTTCTCCCTCTGCCCCTCACCCCACTCGTGCTCTCTCTTCCTCTCGCTCTCCCTCTCTAATAAATAAATAAAATCTTTAAAAATAAATAAATAAAATCTGAAATATCTCTAGAAGATATTGAAAAGAAACACCATAAATACAAAACATATGACTATAATTGAGCAAGCAGATTTTTTGCTTCCATGACTCTTAGACCTAAAAACCACATTCAACTGGTACTTGAAGGAATGCAATGCATAATAGGTAAAGAGAGTTACCTAGGGCATGGGGAGGATCCAGCTAATGGTGCAGTGTGCACGGTCACGGGCTCAGAAAGAGGGGAGCAGCCCTGAAAAAAGATGAGATGGTAACCAATATGAACCACCACCACCACCACTGCCCCCCCACCCAGGACCATCTGGAAAGGATTCTGACTGCTACATACAGACATTGAGTGAATACATTTGCCAGGATTCCAGTGGTGCAGGCAGCTGTTGTAGCTACAATGCCCTCTAAGTGGCCTGTACCCATCTGTGGACATCACCGGAAAATTCCTAATGCTCCCTCTAATTGTTGATTGCTGTTGGTCCTCTGGTGCTGGTACAATGTCCTTCGCCAAGTACACTCTACTATCAATGCTCACCAGCTGAAAGCCACCAGGAATACACCTGGATCCAAACAAAACTAGGTTTATTAAGTTTGCTGCAGTGAAAGAGACAGTACACCACAGGAATTTTAGTTCCTGTTTAGTGATTTAAGATAGGATTCAAGGAAGCAGAGGTCTATCTGGACAGGGTGCTGCTCAAAACAAGAGTAATCTGATGTATGAGCATCCGTGGTTTTTTTTTTTTATCTAGGACACAGAATAAACAAAGTAGGGTGGGAGTCATCATTGCATAAGAAGCAGCAGTCACTTAATGTTAACCAGGAGAGGGGAGATGTTTGGCACTTTTATGGCTGTGGGTGATTTTGGTTTTATCTCTATTCAGACACAGTTACAGAGTCAACTTGTTTTCGTCTTGTGGCATCACAGACATGAAGAATTCTCCTATGATGTTAATATTCTATAGAACTTTGTTCCACAGAAAAATACCATAGCCTGGCTGTTAGCAACTAGGCTAGCTCTGTGAAAGCTGACAGGGGCTTTTTCCCTCATATTCCTCAACCTCACTACCATTATATATGATCCCCTGCTCTCTTCTGGCAATAGGGGAGGGATAAAAATGGGGATCAATGTGGGAGTAATAAAATGACATAAGATGAGAAGGTATGATTTATTTCTATTAGGGTAGAGAGAATTCCTTAAGAACATGAGATGAACATGAATGTCATATGTAAAGAGATATATATGGATGCAGGCATTTGAGTCAGGAGAATTCATCATGTTTCATCATGCAGACAGTAGAGTAGAGATTGAGCACGGTCCCTGTACTCCAGAAGCTTATAGACCAAAAGACAAAACAGCTAATTCTAATATAATCACTACATATGTTGCACAGCACTAAGATTTATTGTGCAAGTATGCAAAAAATTTATTCTCAAATTCATTAATAGTACAAGATTTGCCTTTATTGAATACTCAAGTACTTGTTGAGAGTAAATACCATACAATGTTTCATTTTCAGATTGATTGAAAATAAGCACAGCACTCCACTCACAGCCTCCAAACTCTAAAACAACTTTTAGAAATTATTGTTTTTAAGTTTTATTTATTTAAGTAATTTCTACCCCCAACATGGGGCTCGAACTCATGACCTGGAGATCAAGAGTCACATGCTCTTCCGACTGAGCCAACCAAGCACCCCATAAATTATTTTTTTTTCATAAATTATTTTTTAAATAGCATAAAATAGACACATGTAAATTTATGAAAATTACAGAGAAATTCTTGGTAGGCAATGTGGATGTTTAAAGGAGCCTATTAAAGCCACGCCTACTCTCCTTGCCAATGTTTGAACCAACAGAGAGATAAGATGAAAGAATCAGTGAATGGAGAAAAAAATATCAGCTTTATTAGGATAAGTACTTTGCTGGTAGGTATGCCTTAGATATGCAGTATTAATGATTTCTTAATTATAAATCCAGAATGAAATACACTCACCCACCTACTCATAGTCCTGGACCACTAGTGACCTCCCCATATGGAAATCAGCCCCTTTAGAATATAGAATGTGAAGTAGTTGGATATAACATGTGTTTCCTTTGAGCATCTAAGTCTCAAAAAGAGATAGGAGAAGGGATGGAGCTATACATATCCAATTCTTTACCCTAAACATATAAACTAAATATGTCACTCTTCCTCCTTTTGAAAGAAGTGAATGATGCAACAGATAAAGATTGAATGCTAGAGTCATTGATGACTCTACTCATGAAATATGAATTCAGAAGAAAAAAGATCTTTCACATCAGATAAACTAAAACCCTGAAAAAATATCTGCAACAGAGAATAGACAATCCAAGCCTCTGGTTGTGGAGGACACCCCAGAGGGAATTTCGTAACAGAGTAGATTTCCACAGTGCTGGCAGCCATGTGTATTTTCCATTCTACAGACTAGACAGAAGCAACAATGTCCATTTTAAAATTGATGCAGTGCTTGGAGCAGAGATATTAAGCTATGCCTGGGAGACCAGCAATGCTCTAAAAATTAGAAGGGAGCCACCAATGGACTATGTCTACTCAAGCCCAACCCACTGTCAGTTCTTATGAAAAACTATGGTGCACGAGGCCCAGGAGCAGATTCTAACCTCTGCTCCCGGTCAGGCTGCACAGCAGAGATGTGAACAGTCTACCAAGGAATATTAATTTCAAGGATCATCTCAAAATCAATAGTCATCATATTGTTAATGAGTGACTACACCATAAAAGAGATGGCATCTGGGGGAGAATACAATAAGCAAAAGAATTTACACTTAAGGAAACAACTGAAAAGCAATCACACAAAGACTTTAAGATGTTATATTTAATATCTTCAGGGGAAGAAAAAGAGTATTGTGCCCATGAAACAAGAAGAAACAATTAGGAAATAAGAAATGGTTATTAATAAAAAATGATGGCAGTTAAGGTCCCAAACAACATGGACTCAATCCTGGTCCCAGCAATTGCTAGTCAGGAGCCCCTAAGGCAATTTATTTAGCCACTGTTTGTCTTAGTTTTTGCATCTGTATAATGTAGATAATCATAATACCTACCTATTCATTTAATGTTTGTAAAACACTCAGAGCAATAGCTGACATTTAAGTGTCTGTGAAATATAGAAACAAATTTGAAATCCTGAGAATAACGGCCACAATTTTTAGCATTCAAGATTCTATGGGTGACCTGAAAAACAGAATGAAGGGAGGTGAAGAGTGTATCAGTGAGCTGGAAGAATATAATAAGTGGGGTAGGAGTAGAGAGTGAAAAAGGAAATAAGGTACCAGAAGGGAAGACAGAATAGCTAAGATGACTCTATTAGAAGCAGAGAACAGAGGGAATAGAAGAGAGGCAATATCTGAAGAGGTAATAGCCCCAAATTTCTCATGACTAAAGAAGGTGATGAGATTTTAAACTGGAAGGGTTCTCTGAATGCCAAGCACAGTAAATCTTTAAAAAGAAATTTTCACATTTTAATGAGGTTCAAGAACATAAAAGATAAAGGTAAAATTGCAAAGAGAGAGAGGAGAAAATAATGTGATGTAAGGGAATAAAATCAGTCCTCATCAATACCATTGGAGTAAAGAAAAAGATGGTTGGAGTAGTATTTTCAAGGTGAGCAAAAACTACTTTGAATGACAAACCAAACTAGCTATTTCAGAGGTTACATCCTCTACATCTCTAGAAGCATGTTATTTACAGATGTTGAAGTAAACGCTAAAATAATCCATTTCAAGTACTAAAATTGATCCCATGAGCAATATGAATGAGACAGAATAAGAGAAACAGGCATCTTTCATCAGAGGGTGAAATTATGTGCATGGATTTCTTTGAAAAAGGTTAAGTGTATTTTTTAAGTAACCAAATAAAATAAGCACTTTTGAGTGCCTACTGGTGGAAGAGTACTAAGACTCAGACTCTGACTCTGAGGAACTTTTTGTTTGTTAGGGGAAGGGAACACAGAACAGTGAACAGACCAGGGGTCATCCCACTTCTGTCACTCAATGATTTTACAACCTTGGGTATGACTGCGGATCCCTGAGCCTCAGTTTGCTCATCTGTAAAATGGGGATGATAAAGTGCCTGTCCCATCAATTTTGTAAATTATCTGATGCAATAACAGGCATGTAGCCAGCATTAATAAATGTTATTCTTCCCTTATATGAGACATGTAGAAGGATATTGGCCAAAATGGCCAAATCCCCTCTCTCCAGAGGCTAGAGTTCCAGTCTTTTTTGTTTATTTTATTCTTTGTACTTTCCTGTGTTATTTGATTTATTTTTACACTAAGCATGCATCATTTTTTAATTTAAAAATGCATTCAAAAAGTTTCTTAAATTATCAAAAGGACATTTTAGAGACAATTTTTAACAGTCTCTGAAATAGAATAAAAGAGGCCTTTGTGAAAAATGTGCACATGCACACACACAAACACACACACCCCATAAGTTAAATTAAAATTTGATACATCTAAGGGGCCAAAACACCACAAATAACATAAAAAGCAGTAGTCTGTGAGGAAATATTTGCCACATATACTTTTAACCTCTTACAAATCAATAAGAAAAAGATAACCCAACAAAAATGGGCAAAAAATGAAAACATATTAATGGAATAGGCAATACAACGCACCAAGAAATATATGAAATTATTTTCAACCTCTAGAGTAATCAGTAAAGTGATAACTAAAATGATAATGATATAGTATATATCACTTATAAGACTGATACATATTTTGAAGTTTTTTAACACCAAATATGGGAAGAGTGTAGGAACCAGAAACTGTCTCATGTTATAGGTGGGAGTACAGCCCCTTCGCCACATGATTAGGGAGACCCTCTCTAAACAGAAAACATGCATTGTCCATGACCCAGCAGTGCTGGCCCAGAGAAACACTTGCACACAAGCATAAGGGGTAGGCACGAAATCCATGCAGTCTTGTTAATATTGAAGAAGTCAACAACACAAATGCCAATCAGCTAAAAGGATATGTAAAATGAGGCATATTCATATAAAATACTGCTAGAGAGCAGTTAAAAAGAATGAATTAGGTCTCAGGTATTAAAATGGAGAGCCTTCAAAATCATATTGCTGACTGAAAAGCTAAAGAAGCTCAAAAATGCTGCAGACTGCATGGTACTTCTTGAGTTGAGAAAATAATGCAACATTGCACATTTTCTAAGGGTACCTGTTTATGCATATAATTATTGTAAAAGCTGTGTAACAGACCAAAGCCCTAAGAGTGTGTGTATCTGTGCTTGGGAAAGAGACAACCACTTGATATTGGAGTTGGGACTTCAAAAGGTCTTTAATATTATCCGGAACTTGTGTATAACTTGGGTTACCATAAAGGGATTGGAATGAATTTAAAGACTGAAGAGAAAAAAAGACAAGTTTGACACAATACCTATTTTAAAAGAATGACGGGCTACAGAAGATAGCACAAATGTACAACTGCATGCAAACCAGATTAACTGGAGGAGGAGAAGCAGGAGAAAGAAGAAAGGAGAAGGAAGAGGAAGAGGAAGAGAAGGAAGCAGAAAAACAAGAGAAAGAGTGAGGACAAGAAGAGTACATAGTAGTAGTAGAAGCAGCATCACAACAGTAGTTGTTATGGGAAGAGTTTAGATCACACCATGGGAAGGGCAAGAGGCATCATGAAGGGTGGTGTTTGAATTGGGCTACTGGCGATATTTTATTCTAGCTTCATTTTAGTCCCATCTTCCATAGTCACATCCTAACACTATTCATCAACAACTCCAAAATCTCCCTTTTAAGGATCCGTACTCCTTTCAGACTAATATCTCCTAATTCAGACCCTGAATCTGGTATTCCCTCAAAACTGAGTATTCCCATCCCTCATTTTAACCACTTGTTTTTCAAACTACAAATCTCAAGTGAGCACCCACCACTGCCAAGCAAATGTTTCTTTGATGGACTTACTTTCCTGCTCTCCTCTCTGCCAGGTCTCCTGCCTCTCTTGCTCCATCACCTTTGTTCATTGATGCCCCAGACTTTTACTTCATTCATTCATTTAACAAATATTTATTGTGTGCCTACACAGTAGAACTGAAGACAGTGAATGTGGATTTTTTTTTTCCTAGAAGCTTGGTGAAACAAAAAACAGAAATGGAAACCACAAAATGGAAAATGAGGTCAAGAGAAGGATTTCACTGGAAAAGTATAAGCATGCAAAAAAAGTATTCAACGAGTCTGCAGACCTTTCCTGTATCTGTCTCTCTATTTTTAGTCTTGCTGCTAGTAATAATCAAGAAGGGACCGGACATTCACATGTGCTGTGAATGCTATCTCCTTTCAGTTTCTCAAGGACATTGCTCCCATGAGTATCCTCTGTTTCCCCAGTTCATCAAATTTTCATTGCTACATGATTCCATAACACACACACGTTTCTCTGGTCTATCAGATCAAGTTTTTAAAAAATCCTTTCTTGAACTCACACTCCCTCTGTTCTGCATAACACAATATTGCAAAAGCATTCTACATCCTCCTCCCACCTTGCTTTTTAACTCTTATCTACATATCTTCCAGCCCCACCACTCCACGGCCCTTGTCAAGACCATTAATAATGTGTATTTTGCAAAAGCCAGCAAACGTATCTCTGTCCTCATTTTACTTAATCTCCGCAGCATTAGGTGAAACTGACCACTACAGACTTCATGACACTTTTTCCTTTCTAGGTTTCTTTAACCCCAGCTCTGGGTTTTTTTTTTTTTAAATCTTGGCTCTTTCTTACTTCTCCATCTTTATCAGGGCTTTAACCTGAGCCCTTTTCTCCTTCTTATAGAGACTTTCTTCTCAAGTAGTATTCCATGGCCCCAGGCTTATATATTACAAAAATGTTAACCTCTCCCAAATCCACACTTCAGTGTGTCTTCTCTTCTAGACTCCATACTCCAACTACTATTTCATTTCTTCACCAGATATCTAATAGGCATTTGGCAAAACAATAAACTAAAATACTATCTAATGCATGTATTCCCTTTCAATAATTCCTTGTTAATCCTGCAGCTCTTTTATATTTAAGACCAAACTATGGGGCTGAGCTTTATTTTCCCAAAGAAGAGGAGCCTATGAAAGAACTCAGGGAGGATGGTAAAAATTAAGTTCTTGACTGTAAAGTTTGAAAGCCTTAGTTTTAAAATGCAAGACTAGGTAGACAAAAAAGGAAAAATGTTTTGAATGAATTCTAAAAGTTTGGGCTTGATTATGGAAAGCTCAGCCTAAAGTACTGGGAGAATAGAGTTTAGGACAGAAAAAGCTAGCAAAAATTGTGATTTTCCTGCAAAACAGAGAGGAGAGAGAACTTTCTGGGCTGGATCAAGTCCATTTGAAGGATAGGATAAAGAGAACAGAGAAGTCAACTCTTTATTTGGGGCCCTGCCCTTATCACTTACCCACCTCACTACCTTACTCCAGGGGCCAACTCTTTATGGGGATATAAATCACAAATCTGTGAACCCAAAACAGTAAGAGATTTGACCTCATACCTGGCTGGAATTCTGGAACGAGATGCCTCACAGAACATCCCATAGTACCATTGGATAGTGATGGTGGAGTAAAATGGTGGCAAGGCATAGCAAGGCAGAGAAGAACTGAGATGGTGTTGCATTACATGGAAGAGATCCACAAATGGGATGTAGGAGATTATTGGAATTGAGAACTATTGTGCCATTCAGAGGCACCACTGCCACATGCAGTAAATGAGCCCTCTAGTTAATTTGTGTGGTGGAAAGCTCAGGGCAGAAACCAGAGAGGTCATGGGATTGAATCTCAGGAAGCTCCCTGTGAGTGGGAACTGAGAAGTAGGCAGAGATGGGCTCAGAATATATGAGGTAGAGCTCAAAGCCCATACGCTTTAGATCTTTTAGAAATTGATTTTTCTAAATTAAATTAAAAATTAATTTAGAAAGTAAATTTAAATTAATTGAATTGAAATTAATTAGAAATTAAAGCAAATAATTAGGTTGAGCAAGCATTAAAAATACAAATTTTTAAAAGCTGATAAATACCACAAACATCACAAAATCCATAATAATAATATTTTTATTAGTTAACTCCCCATCATACTTGGGTACTATTTTCCTAAATTTTAGGCTGTATAGTTTTTGAATGCCTCATCATTTGATACAACCTTGCATTATCATTTTCTATGGAAAAGAAGAAAACTAATTTAATTTTCCTCTAACATAGTAGATCAAAATTTATTTTTATTGATTCTTTAGAAAAATTTCTTTCCTTTACAGATTAATAGTGGAATTGTACAAAATTACAAATGGTCAAATTTAGGGAAATATCTATCAAATTTCTTATATGAGCTATAAGATTTATCAGAAAAGCATTTATCAAATAAGTAATATGTGATCCAATATGTTAGGATGCATGAAATATGCAATTTCACATATAGACATGCAAACGGCTCTAGGACTGCTACAAATTCATGCTTTCAAAATCAAGAATTCTGATAAATTCTATTTCAAACAATTGTCATGAGGAGTTTTATTACCCTCGAATAATTGCATTTTATACTATATAATGAAATATAGTCATGATAGGAAAGAACTATTTTGATTGGATATTTATAAAAGCCCACTTACAAAAAAAGTATGACTTGTGCCCACATTCTGGCTCTGACATTTCAAACCTCATTTCCTTCCCACTCACGCTCTGATGCATCCTGTGTAACACATTCATATCCTATCTCTGCCTCTCTCCTTTTCCTTTATCCCCTTCCTTCTGTCCTTTTCTGAAACATTGTCCTTCTCTGCCTTAACATCGTTCACATTTTGCATCTTACCACAAGGTGATCTCATCCTCTCGCATGATTAGAATTACCATCCAGAGGCTGATGACTTACAAATGAATTGCTCCAGCTGAAATTCAAACATGATCATATTTCCTTTGTCCCACAACATAATAATCTCAAAATCAAACTATCAATACGGAATCTGCTTTCCCTGTCTTCTTCCCTGTTAGATAATGATATTACCAGCCTCTCCATTCTTCCATACTAGAATTTATGATTCATATTATACCCTTCCTCCTTTATTCCTTATTTCTTTTTTTTTTTAATTTTATTTATTTATTTGACAGAGAGAAAGACAGCGAGGGAGGGAACACAAGCAGGGGGAGCAGGAGAGGGAGAAGCAGGCTCCCGGCCGAGCAGGGAGCCTGATGTGGGGCTCGATCCCAGGACCCTGGGACCACGACCTGAGCCAAAGGCAGATGTTTAACAACTGAGCCACCCAGGCGCCCCTCCTTATTTCTTAAAAGTAATTAAATCTTGTTGATCCTTCTTCCTAGTTATCTCAATTCACCATATGTTACATCTCTTTAAAATGATGTTACTGATTCTTTTGTGGTTGCTGATTGTGTGATGGTGGTGGTAGTGGTGATTAAGGAGTAAGAAAGAATAACTACATTTGGGGAAATATTGCATTTGAGAAGCCAATAGCAAGTGCAGATGTTCAAAAGAGAGTTGGAAAGGTAGTCATAGAACTTGAAAGAGAGGTTGTGGATCAACTACATAGAACTGATAAAGGATTGTGAGAAAGTAAAGCAAAAGATATGAACTCAGCTCTTCTTTAAAAACTATGATTCTGTTACAATATTCAATATAATGAGAAAGTGTCTCAAGATTTCCAAGATGTTCCCAGCATGGCCATTTTTGAGAAGAAGATTAAAAAGCTTTGCATACCTACCATGTTTTAGCTAGATAGTGGGCTGAATATTGCCGAGGCAAACTATTTGCGATGTTATCAACAATGCACTCCCGGAAATGTACATGGCCCACATTACAGTACAGAAGGCATGTTGTAATTTTAGGTGAAGCCTAAAGAGATGGAGGAAAAAAATCTCAAACATTTGTACATCTCTCCATGCTTCGGGCCCTTTTACCATAAAACAAGGTGATCAGACAATGTGGTTTGGAAAGCCCCTTTCAGTACCTACTTATCATTACGTGGCCTTTTTGACCAAAGTTCTTTTTAATTTGACAATGAACTGACAGGAAAAAGGGAATATTCCCTCTTTGCTTTCACTTTAAAAACTGCTGGTTCCCCTAAAAAAACGTTTGGCTTATCTTATTACAATAAAATAACCCAAATCCTTCATTCTATATTTAATTCCATTCAACAAGCATATACTGGTGCCCATCTTGTGCTGAGTTCTGTGCTGAATGGATAAATTTTCCCTATTTTTATTTCTTTTAACTTTTCCATTTGTGCTATCTTTCATATTTTACGTATAGTGAGTGATTATATGCACATCATCACCAAAAGTATAAATGAAGCCTTATATTTGTTGTATGAACTATAATAGGTAATAATTTTACAGGCAGGCTATGCCTTCTAAAAATTTATAATCTATAGCATATGCTTGAGCTTCTTCAGAAAGCAATTTTCTAATATTGATGTTGGTAGAATTGTTTCTCTTTTTTGTTCCTTCATTATTTAACAAGTACCTAGGGATATAACATTATTTGAAATTAGTGGTAATGTACACTTGATTATTTTTTATGTACAAAACTTTCAGATTCTAAAATAGAAGACATTTCTTTTTCTCCTAAAACTTCCAAATTTGAAATCTAAGATATTTCTAAGTTCTAAAAACTAGTTCTTTAAAATAAAAGCAAAACCTTCTTATCTATGAACCAAAAAGTTCTAGCTCTGAGATAAATGTTCTCATGCTGTCTTGGAAGTCAGTTCATCTAAGGAGATGAGATTTTCCTGCAAACAAAAACCTAAAGCTATAGACAAGAATATTTCAACCAGTTATAATGGTTAAATACATCAGAGGATTTAGCATAGTAATATTTTTCTATGACACATAAATATTATTTATCACAGAATTTGGCATCAAGTTCGTAAGACAGAAGCTTTTATATAAACTTCTGATGAAATAAATGTTATTCAGGTCTTGAAGTAAAATTTCCAGAAATGAAATAAAGCAGGAAATAAGCACTTCTAAAAAGCATAATCAAAAAAAAAAAAAAAAAAAGGTTAAGCAAAGTCTCTTGGCAATAATAGAAGTATCTCACTTTTTCCTCTGACCAGAGGAGTGGTGCATTGGCATGTGGCCATGTTCTCACTCCATCCTCCACCTCAGTTCCATTTCCAAAAGGAGAACTTGAAGAACCTTACAAAAATGCATACAATAAAATGAGAGAAATATAGATGAAAGTAGGCAAAAAATAAGCAACAGAGAATGAAATGATGAAATTAGCAGTAAAGTTGATACAATAGAAAAGTATTTGATTTTAATGTCATTAGGATTCTATACGATTATTAAGAGGAAACACAGATTTTACTCTGATTTTTCCGAGCCACAAATGCAAAAATACAATCACTTATATATTTCACATTTTCTATTTAAAAGTTTCATCCGTTCAATCTACTTCAAGAAAGCAGATTTTTCCCTTGCTCTGTGTGAAAGATATTTTTCTCATGAATTGTCACTAATGGGAGATGGACTAGAATGAAAGTAAGAATAAAAAGAGAGAACAAAAAATGAAGCAGGTGTGGATAAAGAGAGAGTAACACTCAACCAAAAAGTCCCTGATGGTCATCACATTCTGGTGACACAGAGACAGAGCCAATTAACCTCTGGAAGGAGATGCTTCTTTGTTTAATTTTCTATAAGCCTCTCTCTGTCTTCTTTTTTGAGCCAAACTAGCAGGCAATAGTCACTTTCTTTTTTTTTTATTATGTTATGTTAATCACCATACATTACATCATTAGTTTTTGATGTAGTGTTCCATGATTCATTATTTGCATGTAACACCCAGTGCTCCATGCAGAACGTGCCCTCTTTAATACCCATCACCAGACTAACCCATCCTCCGACCCCCCTCCCCTCTAGAACCCTCAGTTTGTTTTTCAGAGGCCATCATCTCTCATGGTTCATCTCCCCCTCTGATTTCCTCCCCTTCATTCTTCCCCTCCTGCTATCTTCTTCTTTGGCAATAGTCACTTTCTTGTCCACAGGACTCAGAGGTCTGAGGTTACTACTTTCTCCTTTTTTTAGTACAAGCTTATTAGAAATTTGGTCATTGACCAAATGACTTTGAAATAAATATAAGTGAAATATTTTAAAACATTCTATAGCAAAATGAGAAATCCCCTGTTCCTTCTTTCCCTAAGTTAGTGGAGAACATAACAGAAAATAACAAATTAGTATATGGTCTCTTTCTATGTTAATGAGAGTATCATCACTGGCTTTGGCTTTGGTTCTTAATTTAGATCTCAGTCTCCCTCTCTCTCTCTCTCACACGCATACACACATACACACAAATACATACACGTGCTTGCCTGAAATATCAGAATGAAATGGACAATAAATGAGAAATTTAAGTAGGTAGTCATGTAACCATTTTGCTCATCTAATTAATAATTTATTTTCTCTATTAAAGTTGTGAATTTCTTTATGTGAGGATGGATAGATATAAAAGTCAGGGCAGTTGGAAGAAAAGTATCTTTCCAAGCACAGTGCTGGAAAGGACTCATTGAATCCTTACTGGATTAGATACCTTTCTACTTCACTGGGATTAACAAACAGGAAAAAAGAGAGAAAAATTCCATTTGGTAAAAACATGAAAGAGCAGAAAATTAGACCAAAAAGAGGTGAAAGTCTTCTGCACATCCCAACTGGCTCTGTTATGAATTTCTAGAGAAGGTAGCGGAGCAATGTGAAGGGCTTGACATGGTACAAAACTGACAAGCTGGATTCTAGAATACGTTCTTCCTCTTTTCAACTTTCCTTGGTCATTTTTTTCTGGCCAGAGACAAGGCCATCACATTTCAAAAATTAACTCAAAATAAAACAAAGGTTTGCAAAGCCCATTGGGTATACACGAGTAATTTATTCAGTGTGGCTTCATTTAACATAGGTTGGTCAAAATCAATGATGTTTTGGCAAGTAGTAATAATTGCAAAAATGACACCAAGAATGGGTCTGAAAATAAATAGGAGTTCTTTTATAACCACAAAGAAAAGAAGGGCATTTACAAACAAAAAGTGTTTATGAAACCTGGGAGATTATTTGAGCTGCCAATGAAATGGGATTCATAATGCCTCCCCCAACACAGCATCTGGAAGCTCCATAAAACGGGTCAAACACTGAAGGTCCAGAGACTGTAATTTTTCAAAAATAATAATTGCATGGGAATATATTTGAATTTATATAGAAAATAAGCTACTCAATCACCTGGAACAGGTTTTTAAAAATACATATTAGAAAGAAAAAAAAAATACCTTCAGCCTCTGCCTTGAGGAAAAGCCCCAATTCAGTGCACACAGTAAAACAGCCAAGGTGAGAAAGGCCCTGTGAGTCCAGGAGAGACATTCCAAGGACATGCCCTGTATCCCTCCCATGTCATTTTGTCCATTTTGTCACCAAACTCATTCATGGCACAGTAAGAAGGAATAGGTACAAAGGATGGCAAGAGGCTTGTGTGTTAATATCCAGGGGCTCTACTCAGGTCCATTCAGGTCAACTGAGCACAAGGACGGTCCTTCCTTTAGCTCACTCTTTGTCGTGTTTGCTAACGCTGGTTTGTATATTCCTATAACTTATAATGTGACTCCGACTGTTCATGTAACTTTTCTGAGGCAACGTTCATACCACTGCATCAGACCCGAATAGAATGAAACGCTCGTGTTTGCTGGACTGCATGACCCCTTTTCTGATCAGACTGTCCCATTAGATTTAAAGCCGTTAGAGACATGTTGGAGGCAACTGGAATTCTCAAATCTTTGGTCTTGTATAATTCTCTTACGTGTATTTAGGAAATTGCTAAGCCCTCTTTTATATATTGCTGTGACTCAAAGTGTGAGTAATTGGGGTAAGAACACTGGCTATCTTTAGAGAAAGGCTCTTTGGATAAATTGAGAAAATTCAAACAGCTTTGTTCCTGTAAAATGCCAATTGAAACAGCTTTTGTAGATACTCACTTTTCCTCTTGTGATGTAGGACCCTAACCTAATTTTATTTCACAAACATCTCATTCCGGGGGAGAAAAATTTTTTTGACTGAAATAAACATACATCAATAAATACCTAGTGCTAAGATGAGCCTGAAGAGAAGGTTAGAGGTATTCTGAGTCATAAAACTGACAGTAAAGAACCTGATTGTTTAACATAATACACTCTTAAAGACAAGATGTGAAATGTAAGGTCGGCTGAGTAGGAAAGTGACTAAGGCAGTCAAGCACGCTTTTGTATCATGCAGGTCTTTTATCAGTGGTGTAACTACTAAGGTTTTTTTTTCCTTCTTTGTGGGAGAAATTTATTTTTATAAATACTGAAATTTTTTAACTTCTTGAGCATCCAGGTCAGTTATTCTAAAATCCCTAAAGTCATAGTTTTAATTTTGTTTTAATTTGTTTGTTGTTGGACTTGGGCGGATCTTGTCTGAATTACCTTTTTATGTTTGCCACATTTAGAGTCCTCACTAACATCAAATTGGTTTACCTCCTCAAGTTAAATGGCTTTCTCTACCTTTTCCTTTTCAAATCTTTTAAAGGAGTAAAATTTCTAAAGCAATTCAAAAGGCCCCACATCTGGGGTGCCTGAGTGGCTCAGTCAGTTCAGCGTCTGCCTTTGCTCAGGTAATGATCCCAGGGTCCTGGGATCAAGTCCCACATCAGGCTCCCTGCTCAGGGGGAAGTCTGCTTCGCCCTCTCCCTCTGTCCCTCCCCCTCTGCTCATGCTCTGTGTCACACTTTCTCTCTCTAATAAATAAAATCTTAAAAAAAAAAAGGCCCCAGATCTGACTTTTGGGCATTAACACAACTTCTGCGACTTTGACAGACAAGTTGGGGTATCAGAATTTTAGAGCTCAAATAAATAATTCGAGCCTGTTGACTCTGAGAGGGTTCATATAACTTCAGCTTCTTGGTGCTTATTGAAACCAAACAAACTTTCCTGAACACTGAGTTAAGGCCCTAAAAAAATGAGTCCATAATATTATTTCCTCCAACCAACAGCCATCTTGGGCTAAATGAGTTAGCTCCTTAATTTCATGGGACTGAAAAATATACACAGGCTAAAGTTTAAAAAGAATGATTGTACCATGTAAACAAAAAAGTCCAAGGCTTCAGGTAGATATTCCTCTCTTGCTCTCTCAAATCCACATTCTTTGTATGGGATCCACTTTCAGACAGGCTTTTCCAACAACCTTACATTCTCTCAGGTTTAATTATCTAAAAAGAGTATACTCTTTCTTCAGAAGTCTCCCGAAAATTTTATTGGCTCTGGTTGAAACATGAGACCAGCTCTGAACATTCGCCATGGCCCCAATCACTTTACATCTTGATGCATTGAACTAGTAACAGAGCCCACTACAAAGCCTACAGACTAAACATGGAAAAGGCATTGTTTCCCAAGTGAAATTGAGTACCGTTCCTAACATTAAGGTAAACAGATGTGCAATGTCAGATAATCTGACAACTGGACAACACATTAGCAAGGTGCTCCTCTACCATCATATATAACTTATTAGTGTTGTCATTGTACCTGCTCATCTCTTCTAAGTTCTAATTTCTGTGGCTTTGAGAACATTTAACACTCCTAGATACTTAGACAGGGGAAAGAAAAACATATTTCCAGGCAAAGACTTAATTAATGTTCATAACAGCTAACTTTCAGTATCCAAAAAGGAGATGCAACTCAATTCCCATTAATAGATGAATGGATAAACAAGTCTGGCTTGTTTATCTATAACCACACAATCATATCCATACTCAGTAATAATAATAATATGCATACTTAGTAATAAAAAAGAATGCATTGTTGATACATGCAACAAGATGTGGATGAATCTCAAAATATTATGCAGAGTGAAAGAAGCTAGACAAAAAAAAAAGAGTACATACTGAATGATTCTATTTACATAAAATTTTAGAAATGAAAACTAACCTATCATGACAGAAAGCAGATCAAGATCAGTGATTGCCTATGGGTGGGGGGTCAAGTCAGGGAAGGGAAGATGGAAAGATTTAGGAGCTTCACAAGGAAATTTCTGAGGGTGATGGATATGTTCATTATCTTGATCAAGAACTGGCATTTTTTGTGGTAAAGGGCAAGATAGTAAATATTTTAGGCATTGCAGGCCATATGGTCTCTGTCACAACTACTCAACTCTGCCACTGCATCATCAAAACAGCTATAGATAAGAAGTAATTAAATGAATGTGAGTGTGTTCCAACCAAACAGGCAGCAGCCCAACCCAGCCTGCAGGCTGCAGTTCGCCAATTCCTGATCTTGATTAAGATAATTGTTTTGCAAGTGTGTACATATGTCAAGACTTATCAAATTGTACACTTTAATTACATGCCATTTATTGTATGTCAATTATGCCTCAATAAAGCTATTAAAAAATAAAAACAAAACAAACAGCATTAGCTTCCTCATCATGGGTTGGATAAAGTTCATGCTTCTTACCATGGCATACAAATCCCTCCATGAACTGGCCTCTGTATTCCTACCCAATCAGATTTATTGCCATTTTCTGGTGGGATTTTACCTTTTGGCAGTGCCAAAACACACACATCATGCTATTTCAACTCTATGCCTTTATTTAGGTGTTCTATCTAGAATAACCTACCCTTACCAGTGTAAGATTAAACTTGCACATTTACAATTCCAAGATACCTTCCTTCTTCCCTTATCTTACTCCTTCATTTCTTCTTGTGCCACCATTATAATCTGTGTGTGTGTGTGTGTATACACAGATATATATTTATACGTACATATAAACACACTTGCACTATTACATTGATATATATATACATACACATTCTTGCATGATTACACTTTTCCATACTTTTAACTATATATATCTGAAATTTTTCTTTTACATATGTAGAGTTAAAATGAATTATCATTCATTCTATATTCATTTCATGAATATCAGTAGACTGGGATATATGACTGAGCACTCCCTGTGTCTATTACATCTATCACAGTGCCTGGCACCTTAAAGAAACAATAAATCAGTATGGCAGCTGATATTAAGGCCATCTTACAGATTATAAAACTGATAGGGAGAGAAACTGTATTTAGTTCATAGACACATGGTTATGAATAGCCAATCTAGTATCAGAAAAAAGTTCTTCCATATCTAATCTCAAGTGCTTTCCACTAACCCTCACAATATTTTTTATTATCAGAAGCTTATCTACATTTCACATTGGTCTTTTTCTGACTTTGCCACCACTCCTCTTTCACCTAGATACACCAAAATGAAGACTGCCACCAACATCTACATTTTCAACCTTGCTCTAGCAGATGCCTTAGCAACCAGTACCCTGCCCTTCCAGAGTGTCAATTACCTAATGGGCACATGGCCGTTTGGAACCATCCTCTGCAAGATCGTGATCTCCATAGATTACTATAATATGTTCACCAGCATCTTTACCCTCTGTACCATGAGTGTCGATCGTTACATCGCAGTCTGCCATCCCGTCAAGGCCCTGGATTTCCGTACTCCCCGCAATGCCAAAATTGTCAATGTCTGCAACTGGATCCTCTCTTCAGCCATTGGTCTGCCTGTAATGTTCATGGCAACAACAAAGTATAGGCATGGTAAGTTGCAGACCTGAGGGATGAAGGGTTTATAGACTGACATGCTGGTGAAGTCATGAGTGGTCCAACTTCTTAGTCAAATTGTAATATCAGTGATTTTTTTCTAACAGAATGCCTTTGAATCTTTTGTAATATGAATTCTCCCCTAAATTTTAAGCACACTAAACATTTTAAAGAGACTATAATCTACTGTTTCCTGATTTCTCTGCATTGACTTCATCAAAATGAGGGCAAACTAAGAATATAGCTCTTACAAGAATGATTAGACTTAAACCCCAAAAAACATTAAGTTGTTTTAAAATTTCAAGTGGCTGCTAACATGACAAATTTATTTTTCTAGTCCTCATATCAGAATGATGAACCACCCATCAAAAATGGAATGAAAATATCCATTAGCTGGAACCTCCTACAGATTTTGGACAGTGATTGTATTTTTTATGTCAACATAGACCCCATAGAGGATCTAGCTTACAAAAGGTTCCACAATTGTTGACTGAATGAAAGCTTAATGTGATCAAAATGGACCAAAAAATGAGATATTTAGAAAAAAAATCTAAAAATAACTCTCCCTGAAAATCAACAGAGAGCTGAGTTTCTCCCTCAATTTCTTTAAATCTTCCCCTATTGGCTTCCCTTAATGGATTTAAGTTAGCTCTGGTCAAAGCTATAATTAGATGTTGCTGCTAATTCTTCCTTATAATTATTGTTTTCCAGGTTCCATAGATTGTACACTCACATTCTCTCACCCAACCTGGTACTGGGAAAACCTGCTGAAAATTTGTGTTTTCATCTTTGCCTTCATCATGCCTGTCCTCATCATTACAGTGTGTTATGGACTGATGATCTTACGCCTCAAGAGTGTCCGTATGCTCTCTGGCTCCAAAGAAAAGGACAGGAATCTGCGAAGAATCACCAGGATGGTGTTGGTGGTTGTGGCTGTGTTCATTGTTTGCTGGACTCCCATTCACATTTATGTCATCATTAAAGCCTTGATTACAATCCCAGAAACTACATTCCAGACCGTTTCCTGGCACTTCTGCATTGCTCTAGGTTACACAAACAGCTGCCTAAATCCTGTCCTTTACGCATTTCTGGATGAAAACTTCAAACGATGCTTCAGAGAGTTCTGTATCCCAACTTCCTCCACCATCGAGCAACAAAACTCCACTCGAGTCCGTCAGAACACTAGAGACCACCCCTCCACGGCCAATACAGTGGATAGGACTAACCATCAGGTATGCAGCTTCTAGAATTGGGTACACCTACTGGGGATGACATAAAAATTATAGAGTTTGTACCAATCCAAGTTTTAATCCATTAGAAGTGAATCAGTAACTAAGGGATGAAGGTTCTCCCCCTGTGAGGACAGAGGGAGGAGAACAGCAAATTATGGTCATTGTGACAGAGAGGTACTTTACATTTTATAAACAGCTTTATGTATTTGTATGTATTTATTTAGAGATACACCAACTAGAAATTCATAAAGCTGCTAAAAAGCAGTATCTTCACAGCTGTTGCTTCTATGCAAAATTAATGATGTTAGCACATTGTGGAAGTGATGCTGTTCTAGAATTCTTCTCATTTTCCCCAATGTTTATGTTTCATGCGTATCATTGCAAGTCAGTCCTGTTCTGGTTCTGTGGTTAAACAGAAAAGGTCATCACTTCACTCACTGTGGTGATGGGTGCCAGATGTTCCCAGCAAGTCAGTGTCACAGCAAAGGAGAAAAGACCAAAAAAAAAAAAAAAAAAAAACCAAAAACAAACAAACAAACAAAAAAAACAGCCAGTCCTAACTTGTTCAGCCATTGATTTGTCAATCTTTATACCTGAACTCTAGAGGAAACATCAAACATATTACTTAATTATTAGAACTAACTTACTTTTTAACAGTCATTATCCCAGTTAGAGTTAATAGGGTGAGGAGTGACTATTTTTTGGTATATTCCTATGTGCAGAGTACAGAGGGCAGCCTGCATGGGAGAGGCAAGATTTATACACAGTATTATAATCACAGGAGAATCAGAAAAGAGAAAAATTTGTCTCTAAGTTAATATGATCTTGATAAGCCAATGATGTGCAAAATTTGGTATCTGATAGAAGGTAAATCAAACATATCACTTAACTCTTAATATTAATTTAAATAAGTAAACTTTCAAATAATAGTGTCAGCATCCAAAAAATCCAAAAAAGCCTCCATAATTTTATAACACAGAACTCAAATTTGAGCTTCCAGTGAAGTAAATCCTTGAGTCAGAACCTGGTCAGAGGCCAGGACTCTGAGAACAGATGCCTCCATAAAAACGACTGGAAGTCTAATTGAGGAGGCAGACGGAGAGCCTTACAGTACAGAGCGGCTGCCTCCTCTCCATTTTCTTTTCCCCAGGCCCCACTCTGTCTCCCCCACGCCCACTACCGGCCCCCAGCCCAGCCCCACCCAGGTTTACCCTTTCCTACTGACAACAGGCCTAGCTTAAGGAGGCCCACGTGGTCTGCCATAGGGGGCGCTAATCCTCACACCTCTGCTATTAAATAATGCTAAAAGGAACACTGGAATTTGGGCCCTTTAGGCAGTATAAGCTAATGATGACCAACCGACTGCCAACCGAAGGGAAATTACTACTTTATTTTGTGTCACTTCTAATCCCATTTCAGACTGAGTAATAGACAGAAGAAATGTTTTTCCACTCTGCTTCTTTTCTCTATATTTTTTCCACATCAAGACTTCTCTAAACCTGCTTCTTCTACTAAACAGCTCTCCCTCTCAGCAGCTATCAAAAGCTTGTGAGTAACTTAAAGAGGGTAGGGATTCAGATAGATTTTCTCTGACCTGAGGATAATATATTGCAGAATGCAATTTAAAACTCTCAATCCTAAACCAAGGTTAACACATTTTGCCTTGGAACAAAGTACTTCCATTGGAGCACAGGGATGGAACACTCTCTAAAGTATTGATTCTTGCTCAGTTGGGGCCTGCCCCACCTTCCCTCTCTTGCAGGCACGCTGGGATGCAGCTGTGGGTAGCTTTACCCTGGACCACTGCGGGGGCCTCTTGTCACGTCTGATTCTCTCAGTGTCCTTCCCCCACCTGCTCTCCTGGAGACACAGCTCCCAGCCTGTCTGGTGCAGCCTTTCTCCTGAGTTCAGTATGATTGTCCTTCAGTTGCCCCGACCCCGCTCTTGACTCCCGTCCAGATCCAGCATTTTCACATTAGTGTGGTTCCTGCACAGCCAGAGAGAAGAGAAAGGAAGCTAATTGAGGAAGCTCTGTTCTAAGTAACTAAAAGGTTTGCTTTAAAAATACATCCACTTAGGGCTTATCTTCATTGCTGTCTCTATGAAGCAGCATCAGGATCAGATAACAGCAGAAACACATTAGCCCTGGAATTGGCTGCTTTCCCAAAATGCCCAGCTGGGAGGGCTGGACAGAAAAGAGCAGCTGACAGGAAAAGAGGAAAAGACAGTCTGACATATTTGAAAATTAAGATAAATCAAAGTTCTCTTTCACTCATGTCCACTGATGTGCCATCGTTAGAATCAAGGTGGTTACACACAGACATCTGGAACGATACATAAGCCTTTGGTGAGAGTTTCAATGAGATATCAAAATCATGAAATTATTTGAAGGAAAAATCAGATACTTTATGGCCATGTCTATAGGACATAGTTGGTTAGTCAGACAAATTCAGAATCTGACTGGCAGGTTTTTGGGTTTTTTGTTTGTTCATTCATGTTTTTGTTTTGACACCATGAGCCATTATGTTGCAAAGCAAAGCTAATTGGATTTGCATGAACTTTTTGACTGCTTGTTCGGAGTTGGTACTGTTGTAGATGTTTATGTCCCGCCTATATATTTGTATTTTCTCCAAGAAATAGATTATCCTCTATATGTCATGTTTCAAGCGCATTAGTCAACTTCATATTCTGCAGATCAGAGATCCAATATCAAACCTTCCCAGGGTGTCTGTATTCTGACAACTGTACACAGCGCAAAATGAAGAGTTGGCAGTTATCAAGGTAATTTGATAAGCCGTATGAGAAACTTCTGTGCCCCAAATAAACTTTGCCTCATATTGACATAGTTAAGGGCTACTTGGTCAGCTTTTGCTACATAACAAATCATTCCAAGACATAGTGTCTTAACGCAACCATTTACGTAGTTTGAGCTTCAGTAGATCGGTAGTTTGAGCTGGGCTGGGCTAGAATGTTCTTCTGGCCTTAGCCAGGCTCACCCGAGGGGCAGCTGCCACTGGCAGAACTGCCATCAGCTAGCTGAGCTGGGATGAGCCCTGCAAGAGTGGCAAGCTCCGCATGGATCCTCATCCTCCAGCACGTTAGCCCTGCTGTCCTCATGGTGGTCCCAGGCCCTAGGTTCAAGGGGTGGCAAAACAGATCTTACCTCTTGAGGGTAGGAGCTGCAGTTACATTGCAAAGGGGTGTGGATATAGGGAGGGAAATCACTGTGGCCTCTTTGGCCAACTATCTACAGCAGGTGCATGCTGCTCTGGGGGACAGACATAGCTTCCTGAGGGCATGAACCATATCTGCCTTGCTCCTTCTTCTTTCTCCAGCAGCTATCTAAAACAGTGTCTGACACATTAAAAATGTACTCCAAAAATATCTGTTGAATGAATGAATGATCAGAGGGCTTATGATATTTCAGGAGATTATGGAGGGCGGTAAGAATGACCCCTTTCTTATGCAACTGATGGACAACCTCAGTGCTTGCATAACACCTGACGTTATTCCAGGCTCACCCTCCAGTAACTGGAAAATATTCACGGGAGGGGTTCTTTGTTTTCTTTTCTCTAGTCCTCTGATCAAAAGTTTTACTTCCCCCAAAAAAAAAAAAAATTGTTACATTTGTGCTTGTCTTCTAATTTTATTTTTAACAAGTGCTATTGATGAGCCGGCCAAGAACTGGATTCGGTGCCCTAAAGAGGTCTTGCCCTAAGTATAAAAAAATAAAATAAAAGATGTCCTCATGTCCTTTTGTGCATCCCAGGGTTCAGCCTCCTGCTCCAGCTACAGGACTCCATGCCTGATTTATGTTCCGCTCATTGTCTTTATGGCTTCTAGATTTTTATTGGGTAGACTTAGACATAAGTTTTCCATCTGCTTTCCGTGCAATTTAATCTCTCTGTAGGTGTACCACCCAACGGTTGTTACTGGACCCCACCTTGCTTCAGAGCACTTCCCCCATTTGTTCAGATCAATTCAGATCAGCTCAGACCTGAGATGCTGGCCATGCCCACCTGCCTTCGCTGTTTGGTTTCCCACCCTGGTTGTATTCCATAATGCATTTTCTGTTGTGATACCTAGATTATGTCCTTTAATGGTTAACATTATATGGGAAAAGAAACAACTCTATTAGACCAGTTGGATTATTATTTAAAGAGTTTGTATTAACCATAACCATCAAAATAATGCTATCTTACATTTTTATCACTGCTTACAGATTAAAAAGGTTTTTTGTGTACACTATCACCTTGGCTTCCTACAACAACCCTGATGGGTAAACATGAAAAACTAAATGCTCAGGGAGGCTCAATGACTATAAAAATCAAACCACCAGTAAGAGGCAGAACCCAGACAAACATCTGGGCTTCCAACATTAACCCAAAACTTTCCTCTGCTTTCCTACACAATGCCGATTTGTGCTCAAATATTATTACAGGGTCTCAGCCAGAGGTTCTCAAACCTTATTATGCGTATAAGTTCTGAGAAACTCCTCTAAGAAATTCTGGTTCACTGGGTCAAGGTCGAGGTAGGGTCCAAGTATCTGCATTTTGAATAAAACATGAAATTGAAAACTGATTTAAATTGTAACTTTATAAAATACTGTTAAAGTTACTGTTTTGTCTAACCTGGCTACCATTTTAGTCAAGCTGATTGGTAAGAATTTTTTCACCAAATGAGTCTTGTGTTTAGCGAAATAATGTAGCTACAGTGGGAACAAAGCCTTAACTTTCTATCAGTGAATCTTACAGGATATAGAGATATAACGCTAATAAAGTTAATATTATGGTACCTCCTGCCAACTTCTTCTCATTAATATGGCCAGTCCAGCCCTAAGCCCTCTGGTTACCATTTTTAAAGCATTTTCTTGACATTTTAATCCAAGTAGCATGTCAAGAAATTAGGAGATGCTTTGCAATTGTATTAACTACAAACCTATTTTATCCCCAGCTAAACTAAAAGCAGAAGCCTAATTTTTTAAATCAACCACATCACTCTCAAAAACTAGATCTTAATTTTTTTTATAAAACATCTGTGGAGAGATAATTTGAGAAGGAAAAGCATTTCAGTTCCATCACAAAAGCCCCAAATGAGAATAGCTTACAGAATTACAGCGCTTGACCACATTAATGCACATTTTGTGAATAAAACCAAAACGGCTATTCTTTCAATTCTAAGGTTTAAAAGGAAAATGGATCCAGTTACAAGTGTGTGTGTACACGCATGTGTGTGCGCATGTGCATGGTATTGGTGTGCCTCTTTATGTATGTGTAGCTCTAGAGTATATTTAGATTTAAAATGAATAATATCTTTAACAAATAACAATAAGAATGTCTTATTTCTATAACTTGGCCATAATCTGGGAGGAGAAAATATTGTTTAATTGAAAATATGTTTATTCGCAGAAAATATTTGGCTTTAAGGCTATTAGAAATAACACTTATTGACCAGTTTGTGCCCAGGATATCTTATTTAGTCATATGAGGTATGGATCATTATCTCTACAGTTGAGGAAACCAATGTTTACAGAATTCACCTGCCCAAGATCATAGTTACAAAAGGAACTGAGGAATGAACCCAGTTAAATTTTATTTTAAACTATGTGCCCTACTGCCCCACCAGTCTGGTTGTCATTCTTCTCAATGGTAGCTCTTAGAACTAAATTTTAGTATTTACATACTAACAATTCAAATGCCGTACGTTCTTTATGTAGGCTTGTTTAGATGTATTCATAGCTATCTGTGTATCTGTGTATAAAGATAAACATCCAAATAGATTAATGAATAGCTTGGGGAATTAAAAATTTGATAATGAGGATTTGGGTTATCATTATATGAGTCCAAATTATTCGAACTAAAATTTTTTGCCATCATTAAGGTCATATTGATTCTCACTGAATGATACTATTTGCTTTTCCACAAGTTAGAATTTTTCATTCATGTCAGAGAGGCTCAATTAGTATTTTCATAAATCATGTTTATCCTACTAGAGAAGGCAGCTTGGTGGGTGGTGGTACCAGAGGAGACCAGGACAGGGAGTCAGGTGAATGTTCCAGTAGTCATGCTGTGCCTGTCCAACATGTGATAGAACAAAGCCCTTCATCTTATAAGAGCTCAGTTTTCTCAACTCACGCATAAGAGGGTTGAACCAGAAGATTATTCTGCATATCAGAACCATACAGTGAAACTTGATGCATGAATTAGCTAGTGTTCTTCCTGAATGAATACTCTCATCTTTCAGGAAGGTTAAATTTTAAAGATTAAATTAACTAATATAATTACTGCAACATTTTCCTGTGCTTGTTGTTTCAATTGATGTAACTAACTGATAAAATACGGCAACATATTTATCTTTAAAAAACTAACTTTAAATGAGATGTTACTTATTTGGCTGACCTCAAGTGGTGAATTGCTATTTCATAATCATTTATCATGGAAAATTTAGTGTTTTGAAACATGCCAATCTTTAGTTGCTATCTATATTTATAGCTTGGGAGCTAAATATGAAAGGTGGATATTTTGCTCTTTTAACTTTCTACAACACATTTATTCTTCCTTCTACCTTTATGAATTTGAAATGCAGTTACATAGCATTTTTTTGTTTTTGCATTTTTTTCCTCATACCAAACAAACTAAATGAAGTTGATCTATCACAAACCAGTCATTAACTTTTGATTGTCATTCTGATTACTGTATCTTTTGGTAGGTTGCAATAAATATTTGCAAATTGCTACAATTTTGCAAATGACGAAATTATTTGGGGGATTACTTTATGAGAACTATAAGTTTCTAAAATAAAACATGTCTTAATTTTTCTTTTCTAATTATCATTTCCGTGGAAATCAAGAACCTAGGGTCACAGCTTTTTTTGCCCTTCTCCCTTTACACTAAGGAATTTCTTATATAATGGAGTTCTTGGCATTGAAGTGAGTAGAAAGTGGGTAAGAGGAGGCTACTAACAAGATTTATTTTGAATGCTAAATAATTGTGATAGTACTTTTTCAAAACATGAATGGTTTTCATGATACATATCCAAAAGATTATAATGCCAGCTCTGAAGACATCATATGAGTTTGATCTTCTGCATTACCAGGGATGTATGCTGAAGGAATGAATACACATAAATATTATTTTACTAACCATACCTGGGTGGGAGGTAAGTTTAAATATAATTTAATGTTTATGGTTTTATTGCTTGTGAATCAAAGAAAATTAATTACTTTTTCTTTCCATAACAACTGAACTTACTAGGAACATATGTAAATAAATAATTAGCCTGATAAATTAGCTCCCTATAATTATCAAATATTAAATAAATATAAGCTGAAAGTTTTACTGTGATTTAAAATAATGGCTCTGTCAGTCCAAGAATGAAGATGGAGAAAAATAACTCAGGTCCTTTGTCTATAAAGCATAGTATTTATAAGGAAAGAAGAAAGGAAGGGAGGGCAGGATGGAGGGAGAAAAAGAGTACATTTTATGTTTGAAATCAGCCACATTCTTCCTACTATTTTGTTTTCCATACAGATACCAGGAATCCTAGGGATATCAGAAATCTAGGAAATCTATCAAGCCCAACCTAGTTGTTTCCCTTTTTCCCCCCACATTATCAAATCTTCATAAAGGTCAAAAGAGATAGTGATAAAGATGATCCAAAATCCCAAAACGGTATGCCTAAGTCCCTTAAAACATAACAAATGTATAACTTTTTCTTATTGTGATGAGATATTTACTTCTAAGACATCTGATAGAAAAGCAAAAAAGTAAAGGCTATGGAAAATGACATTAAGAAATGAGAATATTTTCTCAAGAAAAGCCAAATTATTTTAAAAAAAAAAAAGCCTTAAGAAAATGCAGTGAATAGGGAATGTAGAAGGGAATGTGGTCATTACATATTTGACAATACAATCACTTATTTAATCCATCCTATAATTTACCAATTTAGCAAGAATATTTCACTCTTACTATTCTTTATTTCTTCTCTATCATGTTAACCAAATTGTCTTTATATTCAAAAATCCCCAAATATAATTACATATAAATTCATTCAAATTCAAAACATCAACTTAAAAAAAAATGCTTTATTTGAGTTACCCTTGGGAGATAGAAGAGATACACGTTACTCCCAGAACCTTACCATGCTGCAGATAGATGGAGGCTCGCAGTATGGCTACCATATACATTAACAACTGAACATTTTTCTGGTTATTTCAGAAATTCAGTGGGACAGTTAGCCTCTCAAATGACTACACTATAAGTAAATATCAACAACTAAATCCCATTAATGTAATTGGATTTATCAAGCATATGCAAAATATTCACAGTTCGTAGGTAATTGGAACTGGAAAAAAATACTAGAGAGCATCCAATCCAAACTGCCTTATCCTACAAATGAGGAGTGTGTAGGCCAGATATGTACTTTTTTAATTCTGTGCTTTTTTTCCGAATATAAAAGATGATAGAATCTTTTCAAGTATCTGATTTTCAAGTAGAGTTTAGGAAAACTTTTATGACTAAAGAAAAAGTCAGGTAATTATATATTACATATACTCTGGTATATGTAAATTTATTTAAAAATTTCAGCAAGTAAGGGAACACTTTATAATTAGATAAGAATAGCAGATATAATATAAAATCCTAAAAGTTTAGGTGGAGCATTTATTTATCCAGATTGTACCACTGACCAGCTGAATGCTCCTAAGTTTCTGAAACTCTCCAGTTTCAACTGCTACATCTGTGAGAATGGTGATAATTGTAGTAGCTAGCACTTAGTTTTGACTTGAATGTGATGTATCATAGTCCACATACTTTGCCAGACAACTGACTAGCATTACTATTCTAAGCCACTCAATGAGGCTTTACACTTTTCATCTCCTTTCTTCTCTTTTCCCCAAGAAACTGAATTACAGCTCTTGTAAAGAAAATTTAAAAGGAATAAAATAATGGTGCCAAAAGAAATCAATCATAAGATTGGTCCTAGCCAAGGCTTCTCAACCTTGGCACTGGTGACATTTTGAGCCAACTAATTCTTATTGCAGGGAAATGTGCACTGCTATGTTTAGTAGCACTCCTGGCCTCTATCCAATAGATGGAAGCAGTACCCACCCACCCCTAGTTGTGACAACCAAAATGTCTCCAGACATTGCCAAATGTCCCCTGGGTCCAGGGGCGGGGGGCAGTGGGGAAGGGGTAAACAGTGGCAGGAAGAGGGGAGGAATGAGTTAAGAACCATTGATCTAACCTGACAACCATGTTTAATTGATGAAGAAATTAGTTGTGATGTCTTTAAGGTAGTGCCTGAAAGTAGGAGCTAAACCCCAGGTGTCCTGAGAGACACCACACTGATTTCTCAAAAGAAAGCTTCCTTCTGCACTGCTAACATTGCAAAGATTAAGACTCAGTATTAATGGAAGACAAGAGGAAAGCACAATTCTTCAATCTTTATTTTATGCAGAGCTTCTCTTTCAGAGAAAAGATCTTCAGCCTAAAACATTATTAAGAAACAACTCCACTAATTAAAGCCAACAGGTGGAAGCTACAGGGAAAGGGATTGTAATACAACCAAAGAAAAACTTTTCTAAGTCTTGAAATACAAGGACTTCCTTGTCACTGGAGGCTTTGAATGTTCAAGCATCAGCATTTTGCCTCCATGAAAGGGAATGTGGCCAGAATTTGGGTGTTAAGATTTGATGTCTAAGGAGTCAAACAAATAACTTCCTATAAGGATCTTACAACACACTACTACAATAAAATGTTAATATGCAGTCCATGCGAAAATAGCTCTTTAGACAAATTTTCAGAAATGTTGCATATCTTATTTTGGTCATGGGGACTGATACTGTGTATTAGCATTGTAAAGGCTTTGAGAAATCCTACTCTGTGTGTGTGTGTGTCGCAATTAGTTTATATATATATTTGCCTTTTGTTTTTTAAGCTGAAGTTCTCAAACTTATCTGAACACAGGTCCAGTGTTTCAAAGGATGTCTCCTAACATCTCACAGAATGGAGTTTTCACAAAACAGTTTCAAAGCCCACTATAGACCATAAGTGCCAGCTAGGCACAAATATTTTCAAACTTCAGTGTTTTACTAGAATAAATGGCAACATCATTTTATCCCAGGTATTAACCAGGATTCTAAAATTGATCACTGATCTCTTAGTCTCACTCATTTAAAATATATGGCCTAAATACAAGCAAGATACTGAAACTTGTTTCAGTTTGAAATAGAACATGTTGTGTTTTGTTTTGGTTTTCACTTTTGTTTTGCTTTGTTTTGAAATTTGCCACTTTCTGGTTATAGTCCTAAAGGGGGAAAATGTCTATGTAGCTTTGGGATGTGTTTTCACTGATTTAAACTACACATTGCTAAGAATAAGTCTCATAATTGGCACATTCTTCTGTTTTGAATAAAACATCTTTGAGGAAAATAGGTTTCTTTTAAAAATCATCTATACTCAACAGTGAGATGCATTCCAAAAAAGTTGAATAATTACAATCTTTCTCGTGAAAGAACACAAGACTAGAAACCAAGAAGCCTGGGTTCTGGTGCCAGGTTGCCGATAACCCCTGTGTGAGCTTGGCATCCCATGCCAGTCGCTGCATAGGAGATCTTCCCAAGCGGGACATCCCTGATCTCTTTTAACTGCCAACAAATTAGGGCTCCTTTCTGGGTTTGACTGATCACCCCATTCAGACTCTGGGAACTAGCTTCTCCTACTGAACCACAAAGGTAACCACCAAAGCTTCCTTTCATGAGACAAAAGATTTATTATATTGAACAAAATAAACACACACTAAGAGCAGGAGGAAGCATATGGCTGAGCGAGTCAGGATCCTTTGAACTACCAGATTATTTCACCTCTCTTTGAATTCTCCTTTACCGAAGTTTGACCCCTTGTCATACTGTAGATTCCAATATGTCTATTTAGGCAAAGGAGCTTAGAAAAAATGGATGAGTTCTATATCATTGAAGTAAATGGAGAGTTTTGCCTATTAGGCATCAACTCTCAGTTTTTTGTGTGGCTTTGTTTTTATGATTTTATAATAATGAAATTTTGAAGCCTATTGCTGGCTAGAACTCTGATCAGCTTCTAAAGTACCCAACTCTGTTACTGGCTTCAGTTGCAACTTTGGATGGCATCACAAACAGGAAAGAGAAAACAGAAAAGGAAAAAAGTAGCTGCAAAAAGCAAAAATAAAAATATAACTACATTTCCTCAACCAATACTCAGGCATGTCACTTCACCTCTCAAGACCTCTGTTTCCTTCCATAGAATGATGACACTGGTTTAAAAAAAAAAAATCTTTTAAATTCCCTTCAGGGGTAGGAAACACACTCCAATCATTGTGTGGCTAGAGAATAAAAGTGCCTCAAATAAGCTTCAGTTTGAATCTATAAAATTTTTTAAATTTTATTGTTCAAAATAGGCTAAAAAAATAGTCCAAGGGGATTTGCTAGTTGACTTCCTGAAAAAAATAACAGTTCAAAAAGCTGTTGACAAAATTGGAAAACTGATAGTAGATTAAAATAGTGTATCGATGTCAAATGTCAAATTTACTGAAATGTGTAACAGTACTGTGGTAATGTCAGGAAAGAAGCCCATACTTAGGAAATGGAAAGGAGTTACAGGTTTCCAAAGGAGGTATCTCAGCAAGCAAGCAGGTTTGGCACCACTCCATGGGTACCAAAAATACACAATGTGACTCAATGGACCACAGAAAACAATTTACTATTCATGGCACTGCAAACTGCAGGAGCATCAGCATGTCCCATGGTGCAACACAATGGGCCCAGATTGTCCCTATGCACACAATGGATTGCACCCAACAGAAGAGCCCAGAGCTAGGGGTGCGCCACCTTTTATAGCAAGCAGTAAGCAAACCAATCCTCTCCTAGGAGAAAGCAATCACAAAATGGTCATGCTGTGGTCCTCATGCAGTTAGGCAGCAAAGGTTCTTAATTGACTATGTGACCATAGGAAGGACTCAGAGTCAGAAGATAGGCCTTGTAACACAGCTCAGTCAGCAAGAATGTGTAGAGATGCTGGGAAGACTATCTTTCCCAATAATTCACCTGTCAGCTCAACATATTTTTGGCCGAACTCAATTTTCATATGCCATCCCATAGCAATTTGGATTAGACATACTGACGGGGGCTAAAACCAAATCTGTTCTATTTATTTCAGTCAATAATTGATTAGACTTATTATCCACAGAATCCCATCCCAGGATGAGGTTAATCTATAGCAGTAACCTCAGCCATGCACTCCGGGATCTATATTCAACTGAATAAGTCCCAGAGAGGACGAATAAGGCTTATTTCTGATAACCATTTAGCTTTCTTTCTCATGGTATGCATGAACTGTTGATATTAATTCAAATACAACAAATTAATTCAATCATATCAACAACAATGTAGTCTACGGCCAATCGATGATCCATTTACAACCAGAGAGTTTAACCTGATCTGTTGATCTCCTACGGCTTGTTCCATCTCATTGGCTATGGTAGCTAAAGTAAAGGATATGTTCCTAACTGTCTCTACAGTGTGGAATCTGATGGCGGGGGACAATTTTCACACTGCTACATGAAAACAGGAATCCACATATCCCTCAGGTCAGACAACATCGGACAACCCTCTTTATCTGGGGGCCTAAAAAAGGGAATGTGATCCAAGGAATGGTGTCATTGCCAATAATTGCAGGGGACAAAGAAGAGTTAACCAGCAGCCCCCAACCATGCCCAGCAGAGAGATATCCTGTGGCCCATTCTCTCCACATACAAACATATAACTGACAGGACTGGTTACTTTAGTTCAGACTTTGTCCATAAATTTGATTTGGGTCACCATTACATTAATTTGGATAGTCCATATGGGCAGGGTTATCAAGTAGTTATAGCCTCGATAGCCATACATGGCATAACCCAAGAGCACTCAGGTGTCGGGAAAAACATATGAATTGGTATGAGTCTGACTAAAACAAGATCACATCTATCTGTGCCTTTGTACATGGGCAAGGGGCTTCACATTTAGGAGTTTTCTCTGATAACATCAGACACAATAGAGTAACTCAGGGCCAGCCAAGCCCTTATGAGTTTTCCTGATCCCACAGCACATAGACCTACTCAGCAGTTGGTCAGGTTGGCACTCAGAGATGCTTCTTGTCTCAGTGAACCACGTGATTGTCTTGCCAGGTTGTAGAGCTGGAATTTGGAGACAAAGAGAGGGTTCATTATTTCCCTCTCCCAGCACCTCCAACATTTAAGGAGTTCCTTCCCCAACTGAAGTGGGTAATTGTACCAAGGAGGCATGAAAGGGTTCTCCTTGTGGAGGCTGCCTCCTCCTATGGAGCTCAAAAGGGCCCCGGGGCTGGGGTGTTGGAACAACCTCCAGGGTCATAGGCTGCTTAGGTCCTCAGTCAAATTCAGCAGATTTTCTGGTTAACTTTCAGACTCAACAAATGTATACACTGATAAGATACATATTATCTCCAATACCTGAATGGTGCAATTGTGAGACTGCCTTTCTGACGGTAGAGAGCCATAGTCCTCTTCTCTTTACTGTCTTTAGGATCAACTTTTGAGTTGTAGCCCACATCACTCCCAGAATTTTGACTTGGGTGGCTGGTCCCTGTATCTTATCAGAATTAACAAGCTTTCCTGGGCTTCATATGAGTTAGCATCTGCTAACTTAATTAGGGCTTATCAAGATAATATCATCAATGTAGTAGGATCATGTCACCAACAAAAAGAGAGAGATTTGTTCTGTGTGCCAACCTACCTACTGGGGGCAAATATCAGGAGAGTTCAAGTATTACTACTACAGCACAGTATGTTCTGGAGGCTCATGTAGGTGAAGGATCTGGATCCTCCAGAGGCTAAAGCAGTTGAGAAAAAGACGTGACCAAAGTCCAGGATCACATACCAGGTGCCATCATGGGCAATTGCTTCAGTCATAGTCACAATGGCTGGAGTAGCCAGGTTGTAGGAACAGCAACTGAATTCAGTTGGCAATTATCCTGCATAAGCCTCCAGATCACCTTAGCTTTTTTCACTAGCCACACAGAACTATTATATTAAGATACTGTGTTTTTCATAAGTACTATTACATTTAAACTATGATTTCCTTTTCTTCTCCTGGAATTCTAAATTGTTTCTTTTATAGACCATGGAAGAGAAACTGAAGCGGAGGTATGATCCTTTGTGCATGCATCTCCCACGTCACCCACCTACAAGAGGCTCTTCCATATCAGGAAGATCTCCTTTGGACATTATGAGCCTCACAGAACAAACATGTAAATTATCAATACCAATTACACATTCAGTCTTGGGAGCAACAAAAATGGTGCATAACAGGGGTCCAAACAGCCACTTCCTTTTCCCATTTGATTCTGTTTCAAATCTGGCTAATTGAATGTGTAGTCCTCGCCTCTCAAGAGAACTTAGCATGTTAGTCCTTTGGGCACAGTCGTCCAAAAAAAAAAAAAAAAAACATACAACTTTATATTCACCCCCCACCCCTTACCTTTCTCCCCTATCCCATTCTGCCCTTCTAAGGGTATGAAGCCTCTGATTCCTGCTGGAAATGAAAATACCTTACCACATCCCTTATCCTTAAAGGTTTTCAAGGCATGATACAGAAATGCGGGTCAGGCAGCAGAGGTTCTGAGGGAGAAATTTGCTCTAAGGCAGCCACATGGCTTCCTAGTTCCTCATTAGAGGGAAATTGGTCTCCGCAAAGGAAGGCACACAGAGTTTTATTTGTATGAACTACTAACCACCCCCTTGGGACCCATCATAGCCTTATATGTGGACTGCATTTCTTTGGTGATTATCCCATCAGCCTCTACTTTGGGATCCCCCATGTTAAGAGGCTTATCCCATTGCCTTACAGTTTGGAGGACATTGGATGTTCCCATCCTGGCCCTTGTCTTAGATTGCAGAGACTGCCTGGTCTAGAGAGTGCTATCTTTATCCTGGGCATCTAATGGCTCCAAGCACAACTTCCAGCATGGGGTCCCTCACCAAAAAAAAAAAAAAGTAGAATGCTACACCTTGCAGGGAGGAGGGTAATCTTAAAAAGGAACCAGTCATTCTCTGGATGTGGGATCATAATCAGGCTGTCATTCTGTTCAGGAAGGAACAAGTCTAGAGTTACCTCAGCCTTTGAGTAGCTTTCTCCTAAGGTTTCATGGGATTTTATTGGCCTCAAGGAAGTCTCCTTGGTTTGGTCATAATGTGATAATTGAAACAGAAATACACAATAGCAAACCTCATTGTGAGGCATGATTCTGTCCCAGTTAAATGATCTGCACACTGGCTTAAAACATGGGGTCTCCTGTAAGATGGCATAAGTGCTTTGTTCACTAAGAGCATAAGCTCCCTAACTCCTTCATCAGCCACATGTCTAACAATTCCTCAGCCAGTTGATCAAAGCACTCCTGGATATCCTTCTTTTCCCTCTCACTATGGGTCTATATCTTAGTATTCATTATAGAGGCATTTGCCCTCTAGTTGTTTCTAGTCTTGACTTAAAACTGGTGAAGTTGTGCTCTCCTCCCTGGTGGGGCTCAGAGTGCTCTCTTAGCCTCCTAGTCCACAGGAGAGCAAACAACAACCATGGCACCATTTGGGCAATTGGTTAGACTTTATCCCTCACCACTCAGCTCCCATCCATTGACTTGAGTCACGTTCATCAACAGGGAGGACAGGAGTGGACAACCTACTCCACCTTTCTGTACCACTTTGGTCAGAACATTTGCTACCAGGTCCCAAAGAGTTTCTTCATATTCTCAGACCCAGTCCATGAGCCCTTGCCTTTTCTCTTCCAAAAAGTCATTGTCTATCTTGACATCCTGCTTGTGGTGCCAGTTTGGGAAGGACCTCTTAGAAGATGGCGAGAAGTAACCAGATTCTTGACTGAGCAAGCAAGCAGGTTGTCTTGCCACAACTCTTTAGGTGCCAAAAGTAGAGGAAAGTCAGACAGTTTAGTACTCACAGCACAGCAACAGCAGAAACTTTAGCATAGCAGTGCGTCTTCTGCCCCCAAATCCCACAGGGCAGCGTGATGGGACCAGATGGCAACTGCACACTTAATGGGTTGTGTCACAGTTAAGGAACCTAGAGCTAAAGTCTCAGCCCCTTTTGGGGCAAGCAATAAACAAACGGACACTTCACACGGTGATCAATGCTGTGGTCACCTTGGCAGAAACTGTTCCAGGCCAGAGGACAGTTAAGCCTTGTAGTTTGGCACAGTCAGCAAGAATGTGCAGGAAACCCAGGGCCCATGGTAGACCGCCTTTCCAAATGGCGATTCTGATCTTTCTATTTCTTATTCTTAGGAAATATATATTGAAATGTGTAGTGACAAAAATTCAACTGAGTATCAAATAATTCAGAGAGATAATGTGTGTGTGTGTGTGTGTGTGTGTGTGTAGAAGAAGACAGAAAAAAGGAATAGAAAGCAAACAATAAAACAAATGGGATAAAATGTTAATAGCAGGTGAGTCTGGGTAAAGTGTACACAAGTGTTCTTTATGCTATTCTCATTCTTGCACTTTTACTGAAGTGTGAAATTTACCAAAATAAAGCTAAAGGAAAAACCCTCTCATCCCTTTACACTGACTCTATAAACACTTCCTTTCCGTCTCACCAAAAACTATAGTAACAATGACAGCAGTGATTACTTGTTAATTACAAAACATATTTCTTTCCCACAATTCTCCTCCCATATTTGAAAATATCAAGCCACATTTTTATGTGTGTGAACAAACATCGTGCTATTGCTCCATGTATATGCCAGCTTTACAATGGAAGTGGGGGTGGCGCAATCCCTGTACTTCAAATCAGTTGCTTCAGAAAAAAAATCCATTAATTTTCGAACTGAGTGAAAAATAAAAATGCCTTCATCTAGAAATGAAGAACATGAAAGGTATTGCAAAGAGAGACACCGCTTTTTCTTTTGAAATTTTTGTCAAGTCATGAATAATTTGAGGATAAAGAAGGAGAAAGAGGATCAAGAACAGAGGGAGATAAGGGTTTTGGATTAAAAATGTATTTTTTCAAGGAAGCCAGTATCAATCATATCTCTTTGATGACCAGTGTATAATTCTTCTATATTAGTGTGTACAAATGCAATAGCATAGTCATAATGATCCAAGAGATTATTCATAATGACCCAAGAGATTAATTAATGTCTTGACATTTAAGAAAAGCTCTGAGGGTTGCAGGTGAAAGTATACTGAGGGCCCTCAGGACAGTTCTGACACACAGAAGATGCCCGATAAATGTGCACTGCAACCCAATTTGAAATGCTCACTGTCTTTGCTCTTTCTTTTTTCAGCTAGAAAATCTGGAAGCAGAAACCGCTCCATTGCCCTAAGTGGGTCTCATGCCATTCAGACCCTCACTGAGCTTAGAAGCCACCATCTATGTGGAAGCAGGTTGCTGCAAAAACCTGTGGGAGGCTCTAGTTTCCTAGGAAAGTGCCTGCTTCTGAGTCATCAAAACTCGATCCTCTGTGGCCACTCCACTCTGCACATGTGAAGGATATCTCCACTAAGTCAAGTGCTGGGAAGGAAAGGTCTCTACCACACTAAAGAGTCCAGCTTGTGTACATAATCATGAGAAAGATGCCCAATGGGACCAAACACACCGTGGTATGTGAATTGGGGTCATCATAGGAGATGGCCCTTCTGTGTGTAATATTTTGTTTTCAAGCAAATATTTATGACCTCATCAAAAAAAATCAATTGTTAAATTCAGCATGGTGACATGTAAAGTAAGTGCTACCTCTGATCAAAGGACCTTGTGTGGAAAGCCCAAGACTTTATGTAGTCTTCTGTAAGGAATACTTTTTTCTATTTTCTATCTTTGATATTAACCTTAAAATTATATTCTGGTTAAGACATCATTTCCACCTTCATTTCTTGGTTTTGTATTCTTTTCAAGAATAACATCTCTTACCTAGCTCCATAATTGCAAGGGAAGAAATTAACATGAAACGTAATCTGAAACACAGCAATGTGTCAGCAGCAGAAAGGTCAATTCTTGGGCATTGCAGGTTCTTCCTGAGAGTCTTCATGGGAGATTGTCCATTCCCTTCTTTTATCTAAGTATTCGTAAAAGGTAATAGTGGATCGATGAGCTCATCCCTTCATCTGTGGAGGAAGTCAAGCATTAAAATGTACTTACTTTTCATTTCTCAATAGTTTCTCCATACTGCATGCCCCCTTTGCATATTATTTTATCTTTTTTTTTAACTCTGCTCAGCACACTATGCCTTTTGAATCAGTGTGATAAAATGACAGATTTTTTGTTGTTGTTGATTTTCAGAATGGTTTAAGCCCTTTTAAAAATATGGATCCAATAAGCTTAATCTCAAAACAGAAAGACTCAAATGACCATAGATAAAAATGGTTAATCTTCTTTTCAATCCTGCGGAGTTACTTGGACATGAAATATTAACAATGACCCAAAAATATTTTCCTGAAGATTGTGTTTACATAATGTCATGACCAATATGTTGGTCTTTTTGATCTTTGCTAAATGTCAAGATTTCCTTTGTAAAATACCAGTCTTCTAAGCAATTTCTGTAGGACAACCCTCCCCTTTGACTGGTTTTCCTTGGTATAAAATGCAGTATAGATTTGGCAATCACCCATTTTATTTGATCTATGTAGACAGTCAAGTCAGCTGGCCCATGCAAAAAAGCTCTCCACTTTGAACTTTTGTCTGGTTTGATTAAATGAGTCACGTACATTGTAGTTGTCTGTGAAGACATAGTAGACAACAGGGTGCCAACTTCCCTTATAAAAGTATTTCTAAGTCTAAAAGCTGCCAATAGACTCAATATTAAAATTTGTATCCGTTCCTCAATACAATATAATAAGACACAAATATGCACCGGACATCCAAAGGCAATGTTTCAGGAAGACAGCTGTCTTGGATCAGAATAACTATATTTACTGTCTCAGATCCAGTTGGCTGTAATTATGTGGGCCCAACACATGTATCCACTGGATGAGAAGAAAACAAAAGCCAAGATAATATTTTATCTTGAATCTTGAATATTAAAGTCTTACATTGCCTCTGATAATCTCTGTTTCTCAAATATTATGTCCCAGAATAGATATGCATTATTTTTAATTTTTTTCTGATCAAAGTAATTTAAACCAGAGCCTTAAAAAGTTTTAGAATGTTAAATAAATGCATTCGTGTATAAATACATATATGCATATATACACTATTAGAGCTTCCACAAGTAAAAGGATAATTCAAATGAAATACAATAAAGGAGAATGAAATATCTGTATGTAAGTCTCTGGGGAGGAAAATTCTTGCCTTTAATGAGTTGTAATAACATGAGTTCTCTCAAGAGATGACGTAGTACTGCTTTCCGCTCATAAGGATGTTTCTCAACAATCATTTCTGCCTAATGACCAGCTCTTAGTTAAAACATTCTAAAGTAAATAATAAATATGCTTTTCAATATTTTTCATTCAAAACCATTGTCACGAATTTGCTAGAACTGCCTTGCTATTCCATGGCAAATGGGGAATGTCAGCCCTGATTCAGTGGGATGAGCTAAAGTTCCTTATGAAATCTGCATGTAAAGAAAATGTAATGTTCTGCTTGGTTCTTCCTTCTCATTTCACCTTCCCGTCCTTACAGATAGGATTTCTTCTGGTCTGACATTCCAGTGAAGCAGACCATAGATGTAAACTAAGGGTAAGATGTATTAGCCTTAGCTTCTCAGCTTCTCTCCTAGCCACACATGCCCCAGCTAAGACTGTGCATTTACAGCCACAAATACTATCCTTTTCATAGAAATATCCACAAATAGGAAATGGGTGTCTTCAGGAATCCTCAATGCCATTGTAAAAGCACCAAGATTTTTGCCTAGATTTTTAACATAATTCTTTTCTCATGAGCCATATTACTTCGGTGAGGGGAAAGGATGGGAACAAACACAAACCTTCATCAGTGCCTTGGCTAACCACTGTATTTTCCCTGGTAGGAGATGTTTCAGGATTATAGTGACAGAATACAGCATCCAGATTATATTTAAGACCACTGCCATTAGGACATTAGAGCCTAAAATGACAAGTCAATTAAAGGGTCTAGCTTTGTGACATCCAACCAGGAGGCAGTTGAATTTAATTTGAAATAATTTCAACCCAGTCATTGTTCACCACCGAGATCAAACTAAAATCACAAGGTGGTAGGTACATTGTTAGCTGTTCAAAAGTAAGCAAAACCAAATGGCAAAAGCTTAATGTGCTATGGTGCATGGCAAATATTTAAGCTCTTGTCATGTAATGCCTTGGCATTTTTTAAAGGAGTCAGCAGATATGTCAAGTTCAATTTAATTTACCTAATATTGTGTCCTAGACATCTGAGTTACAAACATAAGGACCATTAACACTGAGGTTTTAGGATTATGAAGAGTGGATTGAGGGTGGACTGAAAGTGCATCCTATAACAAGGTACTTTTCAAATAACACTGAATAGCTACATATACATTTTTTTTAATTTTTTTATTGTTATGTTAATCCCCATACATCACATCATTAGTTTTAGATATAGTGTTCCATGATTCATTGTTTGTGCATAACACCCAGTGCTCCATGCAGAACGTGCCCTCCTCAATACCCATCACCAGGCTAACCCATCCTCCCAACCCCCTCCCCTCTAGAACCCTCAGTTTGTTTTAAAAGCTCAGAAAAAAATTAAAATTGAATATATCAATCTTTGAAAGTATGTCTTGACTCAAATATATGAAAAGATGATTCTAGACCCTAGGCACATATTCAGAGAGAGATCAATTTTTCTGAGGTTCTTCCCATCACATACTTAATGCAAATTTAATAATATACTTTTTCAACTCACTTTGCATTTCCTATAACCTTGTGTGAAGTGAGAATTCCATTAAAATCTGCACTTGAAATTACACCTAAACTTTACAAAGTTACAGAGGAAATTACTGCTTCCTCTGCTCTTTGAGAGGGGTTTAGGTTTGCATTTCATAGCCAACCCACCTGGAAACCAGTGCTTACAGCACTAACATCCCCATGCCCCTGACCCCACACCTAGAAAAAAATAGCCCTGTGATTTCGTGTGGTACAAGGGGTGAACTCCTTCCTTCTCTCCCAACCTCCAGAAACTTAGTTAAGTCTCTGATCCATTCACATCCAAAAGAGTGCCCCATCTGCCTGAAGACAAAATAAAACTCAATGACAATAGATTAAGATATTCGTAGACTGTACTACCAAGTCTGAAATAGTGCAAACATTTTGCTATTTATTTGGGAAAAAAATGAACTGAGAATCAAGTGGAACCATAAACGTTAAGGGAGGAAGAAGAGAGTTTACTCATTTTTATCATTCTACCATCAGAATTATTTAGCCTCATACTTCACTACTGCTCAGAGGAGCTGGTTGGCATTACTATTCTTTATACAAAGACATTATTTTTAAAAAGTGTGCATTTTGTAGAGCAGGTAGTGAACTATTCAAAGTTGAAACAGTTCTTTAGAATATATTAGACCAGAAACAGGACCTACAGAAACCACACTTGAATGCAAGCAAGTTTTATAGCTTTGTGTTTCAGTAAAAACCTCTACATACTTGTAGAAAGAACATAAAGCAATCCTAAGTAGTATAAAAATTGCCTGAAATTAATCATAACAGCCCCAAATGTTTCAATGCAAGCATAGATATGCTTCGATTTTTCAGATGATGTGTCTTCAGTTTTGATTTTGAAAGAATGGTAATATTAAATATATGTCATGAGGGGAGATACAATTTTTGCAGGAACTGAATTTGCCTCTATACATCTCAGTGATTGCACACCTCAATGATTTGCTGTCATTCAGAGCTATCTCATGAGTCAAACATAGTTTGCTTCTCCCCCTACAATTATGGCCATGAAATTCAAACCAGGGCAACTGAAAAAAAAGTTTATTGCTTAAGTTCCAACTGATAGTGTCACATTGTTCGCAATGTTTGCATAGCCTATACAGAATAAATGTATATTTGTCTTATGGTTTCAGAGAAAGAACACAGAGGTCTTTTTGGAGACAGTAAGGAAAATTCATCTTAGTATTATCATATGCCCTGTAATAGGCATGTTTAGCAACAAAAAAATCCTCCAGGAAAAGATGTGCTTTAACATTACCTACAACTTCCTTCTTCTTACTTTGCTACTTGATTTTTGAAAGAACCTAAATCTTGAGAACAGGATATCGTATTTACTTCCGATTCTCTCTTTTTTTTTTTTTATATAAGATTTTATTTATTTATCTGATAGAGAAAGACACAGCGAGAGAGGGAACACAAGCAGGGGGAGTGGGGGAGGGAGAAGCAGGCTTCCCGCGGAGCAGGGAGCCCGATGCAGGGCTCGATCCCAGGACCCCGGGATCATGACCTGAGCTGAAGGCAGACGCTTAACGACTGAGCCACCCAGGCGCCCCTACTTCCGATTCTCTTAAAAGAAATTTCTGTTGTTTTCCTTCCAATACATAAATGTTTTATTCAATTAGCATTATCCACTAAAGCTAGAAAGTTTTTAATGAATACACAGGGTTACAAAATGCCAAATGGAAATGAAAAAATAAGTGATACAAACAGAGGAAGAGAAGAGAAGAGAAGGGGAGGGAATAGCGGGGACACTAGGTTTCTGAGAGTGTGGATAAAATTGAACACAGTCACATTCATTGAACAACATGAGTGAGCTTCGTTAATATAAGCACAGTAGTAAAACTGTTTTAATTAATGATTCCCGGAGAAAAGGGAGAGGAAATCACATTTGTGTGACCTGATGACTGAGATTTTACCATCCATAGCGGAGGGCGAAGCAGATGAATCACTGAGAAAAACAATAATTATTTTTCCCCATTTTAAGGAGGGAAGCAATGTCCCAACACTACATGATATTTGCTAAATTTGTATGTCTCATCGGCTCTCCTTTCTCTAGTTCCCTCAGAGATGGGCTTCTGGGATGCAGAGATACTTTTAACATTCCACTTCTGGTCATAACCATAACGTCACCACCCTGAACTGCTATGACATCAAAACAACCAAGCCTACAGGTCAGTTGGTGACTCACAGAAAAGACCAGTCTGCAAGTGCCTCCATAGTTTTGGTTCCCAGAGATATTCCCATTCTGAGTTGGGAAGGGCCAGTTACAAGCATACGGTCTTTATTATGCCCTCAAAAGGTCTCTAATCAGAGGTTAACCTGTGGATCCCACTGGTTTTTACTTTCTCTAAATAAGACAATGCAATTTGCATGAAATTTCCATTATCCAGCGTAACACTGAAATGTAGTATTAATTTCCACAGTTTTCCTGGCAGATTAGTACATCTGACTTTTTTCTTGCCATGGTCAAGATATCATGCTCTAAAATCAGTGGACATTACTGCCTAAGGAATCTGACTACCAGAGACTTTAAAAAGAGAAGAGTTCCCATTTATAAAGTAAATTTGGATAAAATGGTCAGTCAGATGTTTCAGAATGCCTATTCCTTATTTGCCACCTCTTTGAGGTTTTTTTGTTTGTTGGCTGCCTGGTTAGTTGGTTGGTTTGGAGATTCATTATTGTTGTTGGTTTATTTTTTGTTGCTGTTCAAGAATTTTGACTTCACCCTGGGATATTTGTCATCATACATATGCATGTTCCTCAATTTTCTCTACTCAGTGAATTTCCCTTTGTAATGACCAGTGTAGGAGGTCATTGTTGCCAGAATAAAGTGGAAAATTGAGACATATCTTTGCTCATGGCTTGACATCATGCTGGGGCCACCTACATTCCCCATTTCATAAAATAATGTCCCTCTTCTCTATATCATTTTGACTTTAGAACCAATCAGAATTCCATCTCTCATATCCTGACTAGCACAAGAAACCTATCAGCTGATTCTTTTCCTGCATCTCTGCAGGTGGCAAACCTGCTTCCTATTGCCTGCTCTGGCCTCTGCAGGAGTCCATTCAAAAAACAGAAAAATAACAAGGCCTTCCTGTTACTCTTTGGCTGTGAGACAATTTGTTCCCATCTGCCCCCAGGCTCACCAGCGCTCTGACTCAGTGGGAAGCTGCTACTGATCATTGCTGTATTAACTCAAAACTCATTTGCCTTATGGAAATTCATGGCCCTTATTTCTCAAGAGAATGGAGAAAACCAATAGGCCTCCTACCCAGCTAGGTACCTTCCATGCAATCTACTACATCTATATAAATTAGGTCCAAATAGCATCAGGTTATTTTCAAGATTTATAAACTCAGTATTGCAAATCATAGAACCTGGCAAGTAGTTCTTAGGATCCCCTTGTTGCCTATGACTCAATCACATAACTTCTACACGGATGGGGGGGAAAAATAACAACAATAAAAAAAACTTGTGTTTCCATCAAAAACTGCCCCATGATTTTTGTTTGTTTTAATAAATTTCATCCATTTACTGGGGATGGGAGGTGGATTTAATATTGATTAAACAATTTCTTTTTCACTTTTATTATGAAATCCTTCCGTTTCTAAGAATGAACTAAATCTTATCATAACTAAATGCATAAACCAAATGTATAATACAATTCTTAATAATGGCTGGTGATCCATTTATTGTAAGTAATGTTCACTACAATAAATATAATTCCAGTCAAATCTAGAAGCAGGGATAGCCCATTGAAGTTACTTGCACCAGGCTGTAGCTTGGCCCATAGAATGGATAGGCACATAAAAATATAAGCATCTCTTTTAAAGTATCATTTTCTCATAACAAGGATGAAGCTTCCAGTAGGAAATTGGGAGATCAGTTTGGTTTGTTTTCTTATTGATCCTGAAGACCATTGAAGTGATCTTGCTGGTTGTTGCTCACTTAGAGACAGCTGGACACTGAGCAATTAAAGACACTATGGGGAGAAAGCCACCCTATACTTCACGCAGAGATGAGGGAGAGGAGAGGGGAATCCACTGAATGGTAACTGATAGGTACCAGCCATGCTGCTTCTGGCATGAATGTAAAAGCCAGAAGTCTTTCCTCTGGCTCTGGTTTTGCACAGTGCACAGACGTCTTTGTAAATAGTAGGAAATTAATATTAGATTGGATCTATAAACTAAGTCATTTTGACTGTGTTACATTGAAAGAGAATAATTTTGACCTCTAACTGTATTTTGTAATATTTTGTAGTCTAAGAAGCTCTTGTCAACATTTTATGATACTGGTGATTCCCACATACAAAAAAAAATTTGAGTTTGAGTGCCCACTGTTTGAGAAAATCCATAATGGAAAAACTAAAATGTCAGTAAGACTTTTAGATGTCTATTTCATTTCATAAGAACATCTACAGTCACTTGAAAAAAGTTCTATACATATTCTCAAACATATTTAGTTCATGGTCTGACAAACACGTGACCTTCCAAACTGGCTAGGAATAGCTCTGCAGCCTCTTGAAGATCAGAAGACTCTATGATTCTTGAAATGTCTGGTTTGGCTGAAGTTTCTGTTATCAATCAGGTACTTTGCATTATATAGTATATTTGAAAATAACTATCATGGACACATACACATAGCAAAATGGAGCCTTGGAAATTATATGGTAATTGTAATCAAAGTAGAAAGCAATCAATGGAATAAAATTTATCAAGAACTTAGCTCCTTATTTGGAAGGTCCTGAATCAATAAATTACTTGCAAGCTTTTTTACATTTATACTCAAGAAATAAAACGAAAATTAGAAAATGCTTTAAACTATACATTCTCTATTTAAATCTTAATTTGAACTTCAAATTATGCTTTATCTCACTTAAACCATTAATTTCACTGAAAAGTTTGAATGGTCATAAATCCTGAATCCATAAAACTCAATGCTACAATTTATAATTTAATACTCCCACCATAAAAATTTCTACTATATGAATATAAAAATATAAACTCCCATTAATTTAATGGGAATTTAAAAATGAAATGCCAGTTTCCACTAACACATCCTTCTCTTGGCAATACATTTTCTGAATTTTTCATCTACTTTATAATAATTCTGGAAACTTAAAACAAGTGAACTTGTTGCTTTTATTTTGTTCTGTTAAATGAAAAAGAAATTGCAAGTGGAGCTTTAAAAAAAAGAAATTCAAAAATCTGTTCTATCTAATATAGCAAATAGATGAGTTTTTTTAAAGTGTGAATCTAAGCATTAGGTGCTCTGTCACTTGTCATTAAACTGTTTGTAACATGGACACATTTTTGTTTTCCAAAGATAATTTCCATTAGAAAGGAGTAGTTTGCTGCGTGATTTTAATTATATTTGAAATTCAGGCAACTAAAAACACTTAATTTAAAAAGACACCCATGTTTCCATAGGAAAAATCAAAATATTATTTTTAAAATGTTTTATGAAATGAGATTCTCTGTGGTTGATTTAGTACAAATATTTTTATACAGATTCATGCCCGCACTATTCACAAACTACTTTTTCCCTAGCAATAGAAATGGCAGCAGAATTATTGCTTCCTTTTTCTATAGTGTGAAGTCAAACCTAAAGTAAGCAATCAACTCTCTTCGCATTGATTTTGTTCTGGTGGCTCCATTCAGGGGTCTGAGAGAAAAGCAGAATCAATCCTTTTCCTTAAACGTGTTGGGGATGAAAGGAGAGAAACAGATCTGCTGCTCTACATATGGATTCAGCTTCTATGCAGCAAATATCCAAAAAGCTGATTTTACAAATGCCAACTGGTAGCATAAAAAGAAAAGTCTAGAATAGTTCATGTTTTACAGATTTTCTAGCGAAGTAAATGAAAACATAACTACATCTTCAGAAAAACAGTATCAGTGTAAGTCCATAGGTTTAACAGTGGGCACAAAATGCTTCCTGTTCATTTTTAAGAACTTCCCCATATCTGCCCTGACCTAGGTAGTGTATTTCACCCATATGGCCCTTCCAGGAAAACAGAGACAAATGAATTCAGTTGACCCTTGAACAACATGGATTTGAACTGTACGGGTCCACTTATAAGTGGGGGTTTTTTGATAAATACAGTGTCCTGTAAATGTATTTTCTCCTCCTTATGATTTTCTAATAACATTTTCTTTTCTCTAGCTACCTTTATTGTAAGAATACTGTACATAATATGTATAACATACAAAATATGTATTAATTGTTTATGCTGGCTGAAAGGCTTCCAGTCAACATTAGGCTATTAGTAGTTAAGCTTTTGAGGAGTCAGAAGGTTTATGCAGATTTTAAGCTGGTGGTCAGGGTAGTCAGTGCCCCCAACTGCCGCCTTGTTCAAGGATCAACTGTATATGGTTGACTGGGGTAACACCAAAGAGGAATGTTTAAAATTATATGACATTGTTTTCATGTTGATGGTCTGGTTGTTTTTCTTTAGTTTTTTTTTTTTTTGTATGTGTGTGTTTTTGGTTTTAATTAATGTGTTGGTCCCCTCGTAATGTCTTTTTAATTGTAGAAAAATTAATATTTTCACTTGCAGTAAAGACGAAGCTATCATTTTGCACTTTATGCATATTTCCAGGTAGGAGAAGATGGTCAGCTTCAGTTTTTAAAAGAATGAACTGCCAGATCACAGTGGTCTCAGTGCAGGTCAAAATGTTGACTTGTACATCAAACAGTGAGCACATCAGTAAATTATTTTTACCTTATTCCTATTTAACAGTTGAAGATCGCTGTACATAAAAATATAAGCTTTTGACTGTATTACTCTTGTTGTGTCAGAATACATAATCATTTGGGGCTATATTGTGATTTTCTTGCATGTAATGTACAATGATATATATGTCTAATAAAGAAAATCTGATAGTGATATATAGATTTTCCTCTTGTCTTTCTCATTTGCACATGATAACTTACCTGTTTAAAAAGAATATTCTCCAAGTGAATGTTAATGTAGATAAGGAGCCCAAGAATTGACTAACAGATGACTTTGATAAGTACTTTATTTTTTTAAGTTTTTATTTAAATTCCAGTTGGTTAACACACAGTGTAATATCAGTTTCAGGTGTACAGTATAGTGATTCAGCACTTCCATATAGCACCCCATCAGTTTGTTCTCTGTAGTCAAGAGTCTGTTTCTTGGTTTGCCTCTCTGTTTTTTTTTTCTCTTTGCTTGGTTTTTGTTTGTTTGTTTGTTTCTTAAATTCCACATATGAGTGAAATCATACAATATTTGTCTTTCTCTGACTTATTTTACTTAGCATAAAACTCTCTAGCTCCATCCATGGCATTGCAAATCGTAGGAATTCATTCTTTTATATGGCTTAATAATATTCCATTGTGTTGCTTGAATTCTGAAATATAGGTGTATAAATATAAATATATACATATGTATTTAAACTTTTTTAGAACTATAGCATTTTTTTATATGCTTTGTTGTCTCAAGTCACACTTTTAGGGGTGTTGATCAATTATTGCATACCCAGACGCCTACATAACAGAGGGACAATTCATTTTTCACATCCCTGGTTTCACTACAATAAAAAAACTTTTAAAATAAAAAAAAATTCCGGTGTGTGTGTATGTACCACTTCTTTCTTTTATTTTATTTTATTTTATTTTATTATGTTATGTTAATCACCATACATTACTTCATTAGTTTTTGATGTAGTGTTCCATGATTCATTGTTTGCATATAACACCCAGTGCTCCATTCAATACGTGCCCTCTTTAAAAGGCATCACCAGGCTAACCCTACCCCCCAACCCCCTCCCCTCTAGAACCTTCAGTTTGTTTCTCAGAGTCCATAGTCTCTCATGGTTCCTCTCCCCCTCCGATTCCCCCCCTTGTTTTTCCCTTCCTATTATCTTCTTCTTCTTTTTAACATATAATGTATTATTTGTTTCAGAGGTACAGGTCTGTGATTCAACAGTCTTACACAATTCACAGTGCTCACCATAGCACATACCCTCCCCAATTTCTATCACCCAGCCACCCCATCCCTCCCACCCCCCACTGCTCCAGCAACCCTCAGTTTGTTTCCTGAGATTAAGAATTCCTCATAATAGTGAGATCATATGATACATGTCTTTCTCTGATTGACTTATTTTGCTCAGCATAAAACCCTCCAGTTCCATCCACGTTGTTGCAAATGGCAGGATTTCATTCCTTTTGATGGCTGCATAATATTCCAGTGTGTGTGTGTGTGTGTGTGTGTGTGTGTGTGTGTGTGTGTGTACATATATATGTATATGTATATACACTTTACATCTTCTTTATCCATTCATCTGTCGATAGACATCTTGGCTCTTTCCATAGTTTGGCTATTGTGGATATTGCTGCTATAAACATCAGGGTGCACGTACCCCTTCGGGTCCCTACATTTGTATCTTTGGGGTAAATACCCAGTAGTGCAATTGCTGGATCGTATGGTAGCTCTATTTTCAACTTTTTGAGGAACCTCCATACTGTTTTCCAGAGTGGCTGTACCAGCTTGCATTCCCACCAACAGTGTAGGAGGGTTCCCCCTTCTCCGCATCCCCGCCAACATCTGTCGTTTCCTGACTTGTTAATTTTAGCCATTCTGACTGGTGTGAGGTGGTATCTCAATGAGGTTTTGATTTGGATTTCCCTGATGCTGAGCGATGTTGAGCACTTTTTCATGTGTCAGTTGGCCATTTGTATATCTTCTTTGGAAAAATGTCTGTTCATGTCTTCTGCCCATTCCTTGATTGGATCATTTGTTCTTTGGGTGTTGAGTTTGATAAGTTCTTTATAGATTTTGGATACTAGCCCTTTATCTGATATGTTATTTGCAAATGTCTTCTCCCATTCTGTCGGTTGTCTTTTGGTTTTGTTGACTGTTTCTTTTGCTGTGCAAAAGCTTTCTATCTTGATGAAGTCCCAATAGTTCATTTTTGCCCTTGTTTCCCTTGCCTTTGGTGATGTTTCTATGAAGAAGTTGCTGTGGCTGAGGTCGAAGAGGTTGCTGCCTGTGTTCTCCTTTAGGATTCTGATGGATTCCTGTCTCACATTTAGGTCTTTCAACCATTTGGAGTCTATTTTTTGTGTGGGGTATAAGGAAATGGTCCAGTTTCATTCTTATGCATGTGGCTGTCAATTTTCCCAACACCATTTGGTGAAGAGACTGTCTTTTTTTCCATTGGACATTCTTTCCTGCTTTGTCAAAGATGAGTTTACCATAGAGTTGAGGGTCCATTTCTGGGCTCTCTATTCTGTTCCATTGATCTATGTGTCTGTTTTTGTGCCAGTACCATACTGTCTTGATGATGACAGCTTTGTAGTAGAGCTGGAAGTCCGGAATTGTGATGCCGCCAGCTTTGCTTTTCTTTTTCAACATTCCTCTGGCTATTCGGGGTCTTTTCTGGTTCCATACAAATTTTAGGATTATTTCTTCCATTTCTTTGAAAAAATTTGATGGTATTTTGATAGGGATTGCATTAAATGTGTAGATTGCTCTAGGTAGCATTGACATCTTCACAATATTTGTTCTTCCAATCCATGAGCATGGAATGTTTTTCCATTTCTTTGTGTCTTCCTCCAATTTCTTTCATGAGTATTTTATAGTTTTCTGAGTACAGATCCTTTGCCTCTTTGGTTAGATTTATTCCTAGGTATCTTATGGTTTTGGGTGTAATTGTAAATGGGATCGACTCCTTAATTTCTCTTTCTTCTGTCTTGTTGTTGGTGTATAGGAATGCCACTGACTTCTGTGCATTGATTTTATATCCTGCCACTTTACTGAATTCCTGCATGAGTTCTAGCAGTTTTGGGGTGGAGTCTTTTGGGTTTTCCACATAAAGTATCATATCATCTGCAGAGAGGGAGAGTTTGACTTCTTCTTTGCCTATTCGGATACCTTTTATTTCTTTTTGTTGTCTGATTGCTGTGGCTAGGACTTCTAATACTACGTTGAATAGCAGTGGTGATCGTGGACATCCCTGCCGTGTTCCTGACCTTAGGGGGAAAGCTCTCAGTTTTTCCCCATTGAGAATGATATTCACTGTGGGTTTTTCATAGATGGATTTTATGATATTGAGGTATGTACCCTCTATCCCTATACTCTGAAGAGTTTTGATCAAGAAAGGATGCTGTACTTTGTCAAATGCTTTTTCTGCATTTATTGAGAGGATCATATGGTTCTTGTTCTTTCTTTTATTAATGTAGTGTATCATGTTGATAGATTTGCAGATGTTGAACCAACCTTGCAGCCCAGGGATAAATCCCACGTGAATAATCCTTTTAACGTACTGTTGGATCCTATTGACTAGTATTTTGGTGAGAATTTTTGCATCCATGTTCATCAGGGATATTGGTCTGTAATTCTCCTTTTTGATGGGGTCTTTGTCTGGTTTGGGGATCAAAGTAATGGTGGCCTCATAAAACGAGTTTGGAAGTTTTCCTTCCATTTCTATTTTTTGGAACAGTTTCAGAAGAATAGGTATTAATTCTTCTTTAAACGTTTGGTAGAATTCCCCTGGGAAGCCATCTCGTCCTGGGCTCTTGTTTTTGGGAGATTTTTGATGACTGCTTCAATTTCCTTAGCGGTTATAGGTCTGTTTAGGTTTTCTATTTCTTCCTGGTTCAGTTTTGGTAGTTGATACATCTCTAGGAATGCATCCATTTCTTCCAGATTATCTAATTTGCTGGCATATAGTTGCTCATAATATGTTTTTATAATTGTATTTCTTTGGTGTTGGTTGTGATCTCTCCTCTTTCATTCATGATTTTATTTATTTTGGTCATTTCTCTTTTCTTTTTGATAAGTCTGGCCAGGGGTTTATCAATCTTATTAATTCTTTCAAAGAACCAGCTTCTAGTTTTGTTGATCTGTTCTACTGTTCTTTTGGTTTCTATTTCATTGATTTCTGCTCTGATTTTTATTATTTCTCTTCTCCTGCTGGGTTTAGGCTTTATTGGCTGTTCTTTCTCCAGCTCCTTTAGGTGTAGGTTTAGGTTGTGTATTTGAGACCTTTCTTGTTTCTTGAGAAAGGCTTGTATTGCTATATACTGTCCTCTTAGACCACCTTTGCTGCATCCCAAAGATTTTGAACAGTTGTGTTTTCATTTTCATTGGTTTCCATGAATTTTTTGAATTCTTCTTTAATTTCCTGGTTGACCCATTCATTCTTTAGTAGGATGCTCTTTAGCCTCCATGTATTTGAGTTCTTTCCAACTTTCCTCTTGTGATTGAGTTCTAGTTTCAAAGCATTGTGGTCTGAAAATAGGCAGGGAATGATCCCAATCTTTTGGTACCAGTTGAGACCTGATTTGTGACCTAGGATGTGATCTATTCTGGAGAATGTTCCACGGGCACTAGAGAAGATGTGTATTCTGTTGCTTTGGGATGGAATGTTCTGAATATATCTGTGAGGTCCATTTGGTCCAGTGTGTCATTTAAAGTCTTTATTTCCTTGTTGATCTTTTGCTTAGATGATCTGTCCATTTCGGTGAGGGGTGTTAAAGTCCCCTACTATTATTGTATTGTTGTTGATGTGTTTCTTTGCTTTTGTTATTAATTGGCTTATATAATTGGCTGCTCCCATGTTAGGGGCATAGATATTTACAGTTGTTAGATCTTCTTGTTGGATAGACCCTTTAAGTAGGATATAATGTCCTTCCCCATCTCTTATCATAGTCTTTGGTTTAAAATCTAATTTGTCTGATATAAGGATTGCCACCCCAGCTTTCTTTTGGTGTCCATTAGCATGGGAAATTATTTTCCACCCCCTCACTTTCAATCTGGAGGTGTTTTGGGTCTAAAATGAGTCTCTTGCAGACAGCATATCAATGGGTCTTCTTTTTTTATCCAGTCTGATGCCCTGTGTCTTTTGATTGGTGCATTTAGCCCATTTACATTCAGGGTAACTATTGAAAGATATGAATTTAGTGCCATTGTATTGCCTGAGGGTGACTGTTACTGTATATTGTCTGTGTTCCTTTCTGGTTTGTGTTACTTTTAGGTTCTCTCTTTGCTTAGAGGACCCCCTTCAATATTTCTTGTAGGGCTGGTTTTGTGTTTCCAAATTCCTTTAGTTTTTGTTTGTCCTGGAAGCTTTTTAACTCTCCTTCTATTTTCAGTGACAGCCTAGTTGGATATAGTATTCTTGGCTGCATATTTTTCTCATTTAGTGCTCTGAATATATCATGCCAGTCCTTTCTGGCCTGCCAGGTCTCTGTGTATAGGTCTGTTGCCAATCTAATGTTTCTACCATTGTAGGTTACAGATCTCTTATCCCAAGCTGCTTTCAGGATTTTCTCTTTGTCTCTGAGACTCGTAAGTTTTACTATTAGATGTCGGGGTGTTGACCAATTTTTACTGATTTTGAGGGGCGTTCTCTGTGCCTCCTGGAATTTGATGTCTGTTTCCTTCCCCAAATTAAGGAAGTTCTCTGCTATTATTTGCTCCAATATACCTTCTGCCCCTCTCTCTCTTTCTTCTTCTTCTAGGATCCCAATTATTCTAATATTGTTTCATCTTATGCTGTCACTTATCTCTCAAATTCTGCCCTCATGATCCAGTAGTTGTTTATCTCTCTTTTTCTCAGCTTCTTTATTTTCCATCATTTGGTCTTCTATATCGCTATCTCTCTTCTGCCTCATTTATCCTAGCAGTTAGAGCCTCCATTTTTTATTGCACCTCATCAATAGCCTTTTTGATTTTGACTTGGTTAGATTTTAGTTCTATTTCTCCAGAAAGGGTTTATGTAATATCTTCCATGCTTCTTTCAAGCCCAGCTAGTATCTTTATAATTGTCATTCTGAACTCTAGTTCCGACCTCTTACTAATGTTTTTATTGATTAGGTCTCTGGCAGTTCCTACTGCCTCTTGTTCTTTTTTTTTGAGGTGATTTTTTCCGTCTTGTCATTTTGTCCAGAGGAGAATAGATGAATGAGAGAACAAAAATGCTAACAGGGTAACAACGATCCTAGAAAAATGTACACTAAACAAATCAGAAGAGACCTGAAACTGGGGGGAAACAAAGGGAAAGAAAGAAAAAAAAAAGAATATGATCAAATACAATCAGGCTGGTGCATAGATCAGTGCCACACACTAGATTTTGGGTGTATTTTGTCTGTTAGAAGAAAGTGCCTCCCAAAATTTTAAAGAAAGAAAAACTTATATATGTACAAAAATAAGGGTAAATATGATGAAGGGATGGAATATGACTGTAAAGATGAAAATTATAAAAGATTTTATAAAAGGAATTGATAAGATAAGAAGTTGGTTGAAAAAAGAAAGAAGAGGAATTTAAAAAAAGGAGGGGGGAGAATGTGATCAGGCAGGAGACTAGAACAAAACCATACACTAGAGATTTAGGGTATATTTTGGTCTGTTAGAAGAAACTGTATCCCAAAATTTTAAAGAGAGAACAACTTATATATATACCAAAAATAAGGTTAACTACTATGAAGGGATAGAATATGACTCTAAAAATGAAAAATAAAAAAGATTTTTTTAAAAGGGATTGATAAGATGTTGGTTGAAAAGGGAAAAAGAAAAAAGAAAAATTCAAAAAAAAAGAAAAAAAAGTTTTGTTGATTGTTTCATTGTTTCCTTCACTGTGCAGAAGCTTTTTTTTTTTAATGAACTCCCAATAGTTTGTTTTTCCTTTTTTTCCCTTGCCTCCAGAGATATATCTAGCAAGAAATTGCTATGGCCTATGTCAAAGAGGTTGCTGTCTATGTTCTCCCCTAGGGTTTTTATGTTTTTAAGTCTTACATTTAAGTCTTTAATCCATTTTGAATTTATTTTTGCATTTGGTGTAAGAAAGTGGTCCAGTTTCCTTTTTTTACATGTTACTGTCCAGTTTATTGAAGAAACTGCCTTTTTCCCACTGGATATTTTTTCCTGCTTTGTCAAAGATTAATTAACCATATATTTGTGGGTTCATTTCTGGGTTTTCTATTCTGTTCTATTGATCTATGTGTCTACTTTTGTGCCAGTACCATACTGTCTTGATCACTACAGTTTTGCAATATAACTTGAAGTCCAGAATCGTGATGCATCCAGATTTGCTTTTCTTTTTCAAGGTTGTTTTTTTTGTGGTCCCATACAAATATCAGGATTGCTTTTTCTAGCTCTGTGAAAAATGCTGTTGGTATTTTCATAGGGATTGCATTAAATCTGTGCAGTGCTTGGGTAGTATAAGCTTTAACAATATTTGTTTTTCTAATCCATGAACATGGAATGTCTTTTCATTTCTTTGTGTCATCTTCAATTTCTTTCATCAGGATTTTATAGTTTTCAGAGTACAGGTCTCTCACCTCTTTGGCTAAGTTTATTCCTAGATATATTATTATTATTGGTGCAATTGTGAATGGGATTGTTTTCTTAATTTCTCTTTCTATTGATTCATTATTGTTGTATAGAAATGCAACAGATTTCTGCACATTGATTTTATATCCTGCGACTTCATTTATCAGTTCTAGCAGTTTTTTGGTGGAGTCTTTCTGGTTTTCTATATTGAATAAGTACTTTAAAATGATTAAAATAAGCGGGGTTTTTCTCATCAATTGTTTGTATTTTTAAAACTAAAGTGTCCCTAAACCTTGACAATGATGACTCCTTCAATTAGAATTGCCAATCCAACTGTATAAAGAAAAAAAATCCTCTGCTATAAAGTCCATTGTTGAAAATAAATGTAGGTACCTTCACTTGTAGTCTACTTTTCAAAAATGAATTTGATATCTTAAGCAGTGAAATTCTTTGCAAGAAACAAGAAATTCAGTAGGGTAAATTTTAAAGCATGCTTTAAGTTGTTAGGTATGGTTTTTGAATAGGGAAGCTGTCTCCACAAGAAAACACTTTATGGTAAGAAAAAACTTTTTTTTTTTTTAATTTTTCTTAAGAAAAAGCTTTTTGAAAATAATATTGGATAACTGCAGATTACATATTTTAAAAAGTTATAAATGTGAGCCTTTTGAAAAGAAAAACCTAAGTCCAAATCCCAATACATGCGAATGTTTTCTCTGCCTAGCATTATCAGATGAACGTCCTGAAGCACAGCTTTGTTCTTCTGCTCAAAACCTCTGACTGGTGGTCCAGCACCTAACTATTAAAGTCTAATGCCTTCCCATGACATCCAGAATCTTCATACTTCCCATGAACATACCACAATTTATTCATCCAGTCTGCTATTAATGGACAGTTGGGTAATTTCTAGTCTTAGGCTGTCATAAACAATGCTTATATGTCTCTGTTTTCTGGTGCACATATATATCAATTTCTTTTGGGTACATACCTGAAAATGGAATTGCTTAGTAAATAACACCAAATGGTTTTCTAAATTGACTTCATTAAATTACCCTCCCTCCAGCAGTGTGTGAGAGACTTTCAGTGCTACACATCCTTGCTAATATTTCATCTTGTCATTTTTAAACGATTTTAGCCATCTTGGTGGTATACAATAATATCTTATTAGATGTTTAAGTTGCATTTCTTTGATAATAATTATGTTGAGCATCTTATCATACCCTCATTGACATCTGCAAATTCTCTTTTTTGAAATGCCTATATAAGTTTTTTTGCCTATTCCTTCAGGGGTTTTATGTCATTTTCTGTTGACTTGTAGTTCTTTACATTCTGTGGGTACAAGTTTTTTATTGGATATATTCATGAAAGTATCTTTTCCCACTTTATGTCTTGACCTTTTACTCTTTCACAGGCATATTTAAATGAATGAAAGTTCTAGACTGTAATACACTCTATCAATGATAGTTGTTTTTACATCTTGTTTGAGACATCTTTGCTGACTACAAAATGAAGACGATATTCTCCCATGTTTTTTCTAGAATCTTTTACCTTTTGCAGTCCATAATCCTTTCATAATATGCAATTATTTATGTGTATGAAATTACAAAGACTTTTCCATATGGACATTCAACTAACCAACCACCATTTATCGAAACAACGGGATCCCCTCTGCTTTGTAGTATACCTATGCTATAATTCAGGTAACCTTATATATCTGGGTCTGTTTCTCTTTAATCTGCTCCATTGGTCTATTGACATTGTTTTAGATACAGAAATTTTACAAGGAGTTTTGATTGTCTAATAGCATAAGGCCTCTAACTTTGTTCTTTGCCCTCAAGATTGACTTTGCTATTCTTGGCCCTTTACTTTTCCATATAGAAAATAGAATCAGCTTGTTGATTTCTACAGAAAAGGCCAAAGAGATTTTGATTAATACAAAGTATTGCCTGCTGAGAACGACCTGTGCCTGGGGCATAAGGTTTGAGAGCTGAACAATGGAAGCAGCTTTAAGTTTGGCTGAAACCGTTTTAAAGGACTTTGAATGTTATTTAAGGAATGTATACTTTATTCAGTGGACAGTGGGGAGCCATCAGAGATCTTTAAGCAGGAAAGTCAAATAATTAGATTTGTATTTTTGAAAGATCACTAGGAAGCAGCATCCATGCCAACTCCAACCACCTAAATTCCCAGATACCTGCCTTAAAAGTAGAGTTATGTTTATATCCAGGTGCTGGGTAATGGATTATTCCCCCTGGAACCTCAAAGCAGAGAAGTTGTTTCATGCTTAGACCTGGGGTGGGGAGAGGCCTCCCCACATGTTAGAGTAAACACAGCCAGCAGTGTGCTCTTTTCCAATGCACCAACATTCAGTCCAAGCCTTGTTTTGAGAATCAGGAGAGTGTCATCCTCTTTGAGCCAGTTCATGTCTGCAGGAAAGACGTGTAGTTCCCTGGGATATCAAGGTGATAAGAGCAGATACAATGTCTCTGTACTGGAGTTGTACCCAAATGACCCACCCTACCCCCTGCATTCTCACTCCCCCTTCCTCGAACCCCCAGACAGAGGCAAGGAACACACTCAGCACTAAAAGTGCTGGACACATAACACATACAGAAACCACACTATGTACAATAAAACACACATAAAACAGCAACTTGTTAAAAGATCTTCATCCATGGCTCAGACTCCTTTCATTCCAACTTCTGATCCAGACTGCAGGAGCAATCAGACAGTCTTACAAAAGTACAGACAGTTCTCTTCCAGAAACTGGCTGACTGAGCAGCTTATTTAAAAATTCATATGCATTTTTAGGACAAGAGTCAAAGAAAAACGTTATTCGAGAAGAGGAAATGGGAATCGTAGTTAGCCCACTTATCAAAAATAGATGACAGGAACTGTCTATTTAAATTAGATTTCATGTTGAGAAGAGAAGATCTCAGAGTCCTTCTTTGTTTCCCGCCCATTTCCTATGCAGTCATGGGGTTTTCAGAGCAGTCTGGTGGCCAACTGAGACTTGGACCATTTCTGTAGGTCAGATCTATAGTCCGCATCCTGACAAAGCTTTGTTCACTGTGGGTATCATGGATTACTTGGAGCTCTCTTTTGTAAAAGCAAACTAGACCAGAATAACTAAAAGTCTATGAGAATAGATGTCTTCCCTTACTAAGTCTGTGTACGCATCCTAAGGAATATTGTTGGACTTAATCTCTGTCGAGATCTGGGGGGAGGGTGTGGGGGGTCTTTAGTTCTTTTTTCAATTTTATCCTCTCCCTAGTGACAGGCTCCATGTAAGCACAGAAAGGCTGAACCAGCCACAGTGCCCAAGCTCTCTGAGATACCTGGGTCTCTCATCCAGGCCTCTAGAGCCTCTCAGCCTCATCAAGGAGACACAGAGGCTCCCAATGATGAGCAGTAGGGGGCCTCCTTTTACAATTTTCCCAGCACAACCCAATGCTGGCAGCTATGCTCAGGATCTCCCACTGAAACTAGATCAGCCCTTTCTTAGAGGAAAATCAAAGCAGACATATACTAAAAACACCAAGCTAGAAAGAAAGTTGAAAGAATTTGATATTGGATATTACCTAAAGAATCACCAATGTAATCATAATAGAAAATTTCAAAACCTCTTTGGACTTCTCTTTTTTTCAATATTGAGTATTTTTCACTATTTTGATTTGTATATGCAAAGTAGGTGAACCATCACTTTTTGAGTGTTTAGGTCCTATAAAGACATAATTCAGCTCTGCCCATCCAGAAAGCCTAAGACATATCTTAGGGAGGCCTGGTTGGTCACATGGATGGCTGAAAGAATTTGTTGGTTTGGGGCTTTCATAAAGTAAGAAGCCATATAAAAAGGATCATGTGCTCAATCCTACCTGTGTCACAACCTGTCACTAGTGCTGTCTTCCAGGCCTGCTACTTCTTCACCTCTGTTACCACTCCCTCACTCTTCCCATTCCTGACTGCACCAGAGCCCCATTCTGAAGCTATATAGTTAATATAAGATTCAATACTCTGCCTAAGGTACAGGAGAGAAGAATTGAGAGGAAATCCTTATGGGAATTTATGATATTCAGCTCTCCTTGACTCTTCTAGTGAAACAGTGATATCAAATTTCCATGGAATAATGTAGAAACTAAAGCTAGATACAGCCAAGTGGTTCTGCAGGCTAAGCTCACTTATATCCCTCATGCCCACCTTATATTCCCTCTCTGCATTGACTAAGGGACTTCATGTCCCACCTAAATTTTAGCCCCTCGGCCCCTTTTCTGAGCCTTCCTCCCTCAATGGCCCCACATCCCAGTAACCAGTCACCAAGCCACAATGTGAAATGCAGGCATGACAAAAATTTATAGCTCCTTAAGTTCAAATACATGGAGAATGCAATGGAAACCAGCAGGTGTTTTCCATGATCTACCTATATGATATGGATGGAGCTAGACTTTGAAGGATTCCAACCTGTTCACTTGCCATGGAAAGGCTAATGAATGAAGCAAGCAGAGTATAGTTAGCTGCCCATACCTAGTCCTACCACTAGTTGGGAATGTAAAGTGCCTTTGAAGAACACTCACTTCATAATCCTGTTACTGGCAATGAAGATGTAAAAGGATATTGTGAACATTCCTCAAGCCCAAACTATCTACAGTTTTTCTACTAAGTGCTTTACAATTATAGTCACATTTAATCTGCACAATATCCTTACAGAGTAGTACTACTAGCATCCCATTTTACAAATGTAGATATCAAGACTGAGAGATTATATTCTCCATATAACCCAGGTAGTAAGTTATTTCAAAACTATGCTCTTAACTTCCACATTATACTACTTCTTTCAAAAATTATTCCCCAAGCATATAGGTGACATGCAAATGAAATATAAATAAAAGTCCATAATTAGAAAAATAAAGTTAGAGGTGAGCTTATGGTAAGGAGAAGATTATAGCTATGTACACCAATTAAAAGAAAGGATAGCAGGAATATATTTACTATTTAAAAATGTATCTGTTATCTCTGAATATGCTTATTTTCCATGGCATTACTTATGCAAGATCAACAAATTATTTTATGGTTAAATAAATAAATAAACCTTTATATACTCAGTTCTTGATGCCAGGAATTTTCTTTTCTAATGGCAAAATATCTTATTTCTATAATTTGGACAGAGGAAGTTAAACAGAAATTAAACAGCACGTGCTCTCTACCTAGAGTAGAGGAGGTTATTGGAAATTCAAAAGAGAAGATTCCGGTTTGTTGACACTCTTATTACAATTATCTTACAGATCCAAATGGAAGTGTATGGTCTTTATACATAAAACAGATAATGGCACAGATTCAGTCATCAGTCAAATAATACAATACATGTTTTATGTGCCATGTGAGTGAGAGAAAGAAAAACTATTCCAGCCAAGTTAGCCTGGAAAAGTAAGTGAGATGAAGTATGTAAGCTGAAGGAAGGAAGTATAGAATGAAGATCAGTGGGTAGGATAATGAGGGACATTGGAGGTAAAGAGATTCACAGGAGGGATTCACACAAGAAAAGGAAGGATCTTGTTAAAAACAAGGTAACAGACCCAAAATAGAGTTGTTTATGCTAAGCCACATATCACCAAAGGAGCCTTAACTTACTTACAGTTTCACCATTCCCAGAAATGGAATCTTCAACCAATCAGGAATCTCCTGGCCAGCACTGTTAGAATTTATTCCTGATGGACCCTTGCCCTCACCCATAAGGAAAGTCACCTGCAATTCAACAACCTGCCATTTTGCCTAATACCACTTCCTTGTTCCTGCTCCCTACTGCCTATAAAATCTTCCAAGCACCTTTCCATCTGCTATGTTGGACGCTGCCTGATTCATAATTGCTGAATAAAGCCAATAAGATGTTTACCCAGTTGAATTTTGCTTTTTAGCACTGAAGACCCAGAGGTCAATGCTGAGACTCATGTGTCTGCCAAAGGGCCCTGGAATTCATGAACAACATGTGTATTCACCTCTTCCAAATTTTCATTGGGAACAATGCTAAGTGCTAGAAAAAGAGAGATAGAAAGACATAGTCTTCGTCTTCATGGGGCTCAGATCCCAGAGTAAAACAAAACAAAACAAGAAATTGATGATGATCCCTCACCTGTAAACCAGCTATGATGAGAGAAAAACTCTCTAAAGGCCTGATATACAAGGGAAGCCAGTGTAGATTTCTTTCTAAGTCAACATGACTGTGTATAAACTTTGTTCAAACCAAAAGCCTGATTTAGAGCCCACCACACATTCATTTGTGAATGAGTAGCCTAAAGAAAAACTATCTTGTCCTTGAGATATCAATCAATGCTCCTACTCCTGCATTCCTTTGAGATGAAACTCATGATTCCTGCCTATATGTTAATCTATAATCCATAATCTTTTGAGCTTTTACAAGATGTAAAAAGTATATAACCCTGTAAATACTGTTCATTCTCCAGCACACCTTCTTCCCTGTAAAGAGCATGTTTTCTGGGCAGCTGTCCTAACTTGGGCTCTAATAAAACTCTCTTTCTTACTTTTAGAGATTCTAAAAGATTTGCTCATTTTATGCTGACAGGTGTAGGAATCCAGCAGAAAAGATGGGAATAGGATCAGGTGTGTACCATTTGTTGGAGAGGGCAGAAGCAATCCTCTGGGGACTTAAGCATGGTTTCCCTTTATGGTGCATCTCAGACTCCTTGAGTTCTCCCCTTACAATCTCTTATCTTTAAATGTTCTTTCAACCTGCAGCAAACCACAAACCAGAAAATACACATAGTTTAACAACTGCAGTGGAAGGGACAGCAATCAACAGCAGTGCCTTTGAGTGGCCCCATGTTCCCGTTCACTCTGACCGTGATCACTCCCTCCGATCTGGTCACTGGCATGTCAGAAAGAGCCCCAGACATGGGGGTCACTGGGATACCCTTTTTAATATAAAATTGTCCTTAAGGAAAGGAAGAGTGTCACTATGGCTGCAGCTGGCTAATATATTTTCACAGAAGCAATCAGGGTGAAAAACACTTAAAGACCCAGGCAAGTGTGGGTGGCCACTCACATCAGCCCCTATCGCCTGGCTTGCTAGAAATGTAATCAAATGCTCTTCATTTTCTCCACCGTATATGAAAGACATGATCTGCAGACCAAAATGGCCAGAAACAAGGAGCATGATATCCCACTACTCACATTTTAAATTTCCCCATGATGGGATCTCACACTTGAATCGGCTACCCCACAGGAAGATGAGGAAGCACGTGTGCAGAGTCCAGTTGTGATACATACCCCGTTTGCATTCCCTCTGTGCTGACAGGAGGCCTGAAACATTGATATGCAAGTCATTCTCTGGATGAGTCAGTTTTCTTCTCAAAGCAATTAGCAATTACCAGCATTTATTCAGTGAGCAGGATTCAGGCAGACAAACACTAACAGTCCGTCATTATCACAACAAAAGAAACACAGCTTTTATCCTCCCCGAAGGAAGTAAGATTTTCAGAATTCCAACTTCAAGCTCTCTCTCTCTCTTCCCAGACCTATGATTTATTGCATCATCAACCTTAAAATAATATAAAGTTCAGCCATTTATTGATGAAGACCTGCTTACAGATGTGCCTTCCAGGAATCACACGCAGCCCCAGAAAGCTCCGAGAGACTATTAAACATAGATTTAATGGCTCAACCCACAGGGGCGCCATCTCTACACTCACCACCCTTTAGTTATCTTCTGAGAGAGGCCACCATTCCTGCAAACCTCCTGTGGACTGCTTCCATGTTGTCACACCCAACAACTCAGATGCTCTTGCAATGGAGTCAAATCAATCATTATTTGCCACATTCCAATTATAGGCCAGTACTAGACACTGTAGAAGCAAGAACGAACAAACGACCCATGCACAGTCCCAGAGCCTCAGTAATGGAGCCAAAGCCAAACTGGAATGGAACCTAATCCACTTCCGGCTCTTACTGGATGCACAATTTTGGGCAAAGCATTTACCACTCTGAGCTTTAGTGTAGTTTCCTCATTTATCAAAAGGATAAAACCTACCTCACATGAAAGAGATTGTGTATATAAATTACACTGCCTTACACAAAATATGTAGGCAACATGCATTAGTGTCAGAAGTTACCAGTTTGTCCCAGCTTTCACCAGCTGGTAAGGATAAATATTCTAATGGTCAGCCCTACCCCTAAGCCTCAGCCTACCTGCCGCAGGTCCATCATGGCTGAAAGTCCAGCCCTTTCCATTAATTCCTTCTCTTATTCTCTTAGAAGTTTTGCCGGGGGTGGGCATGATGGAATTTCTGGCAGCCCTGGCTTCAGACAAGGCTAGAATTCCAGCATTCCCAGTCTGCAAGCCTCCATTGCTGCTTTGTCCTGCACCTCTCCTGACCAAGTTCCCATGTAGACCCATGGCACCTCTAGTGCCATGGATTCCTCTTTCCCAGGGCACTTGGGCACTTGAATTGCAGAGAAAAATGAAAATAGCCTAACCCTCACTCACTCTGAACCTGGAATCTGGGACCATGAATAGGTCATTTATTCATTCGTGCTTCTACAGTATCTAGTATTGGTCTATTTCTGTGCTACACCCAAGTTCTATAATTTCTCACCTGGATTCCTTATCTCTCATGAAGATATTTTTAAGTGGGGATAGTTGCTTAAATTGATGTTTCTTTGAGGGGACAAGTGCTGGAAACTCCTATTCCACTGTCTTGCTGACATCTCTCCCCTTGCTTGGACTTTGATAGGAATATCATTAAATCTGTCTATTAATTTGGGGAGAATTGACATCTTTACTGTGTTGAGACTTCTAACTTGTGAACAAGGTATGTCTCTCCAGTTATTTAGATTTCTTTGATTTCTTTCTTCAATGTTTTGTAGTTTATAGCATATAAGTCCCATACATTTTTGTCAGATTAACACCTAAATATTTCATTTTTTTGAGTGATTATAGATGGTATTCTATTTTTAATTTTAGTATCCATGTGTCCATTGTAAGTATATGGAAATACAAAGGATTTTGTGTGTGTGTCCATTTACTTTGAGTCCCATGATTTTGCTGAACTCCCTTATTAGTTCCAGGAGGCTTCTGTTTGCTTTTTTGGCTTTTCTTTTTTAAGATTTCTTGGGACGTTTTACATAGACAATCATAGCATCTGCAAACAGGGGAAGCTGTATTCTTCTTTCCCTTTGTGATCTGTATGACTTTTTATTTCACTCCTTTGTCTTATTGTACTGGCTAGAACTTCCAGCATTATGATGAATAAGAGTGGTGAGAGCGAACATCTTTGTCTTTTTCCCAATCTTGGAGGAAAAGGATTCAGTCGTTTATCATTAAGTATAATGTTAGCTATAGGTTTTTGGTAGATATGCTTTATCAAGTTATGCTATAACAATTAATATAATCATGTGATTCTTCTTTAGCTTATTGATATGGTAGATTTGTTGACTGATTTTAAATATTGTATCAGCCTTGCATCCCTAAAATAAGCTCCACTTGGTCATAGCACATATTTCTTTTTATATATTGCTGAACTTTATTATTTTAAGAATTTTCAGATCTATATTTATGAGGGTCTGGTTTTTTTCTCCTGACTTTATCTGGCTTTCGTATCTGCATAATAGTAGTTTCAGAAAGCAATCTGTCCCTTCCAACCTTCAGCCCTCTCTGCCAAACTTCTATTTTTACAGTTCCACAGGCCCTGTTACTCCTCTTGCTCTTTAGTCCAGTCTCATCTGGTGGTCCCGCAATCCATTAACTAGGTGTGACCTTATCTCAACCCCAATTGTGGACTAGTTCTTTTTCACGTCTCTTTAAGTTCTGTTCAATTAGATAGTAGTTTTAGATTCCCTAACCTTACTCTGCCTAGAATAGAGAACCTCCAACCAGAGTAACAGAGTCTCATTTCTAACATAGCAGAACACCTGGTCCTTAATATATACATACACACATGCATATAAATGCATAGGTATAATACATGTTCAATAAAAGAAGTTAATATTTATTTTGATTACTTTTCTACAGGAAGCTAAATTGCTTGTTTCATTAATACATCTTGTATTTTTCTGACTTCATGCTGCCCCTTTGTGTCTCAGACTAGCATTCCTAGTTCCTCTCTTCCTCTTTCTCCATCTATATCTCAAAATCCATCTCAAACTTCACCTCCCCTATGAAGCCCTCCTTGACCACTCCAGCACACAGTTCTCTCTTCTTCTTCTGCACTTTTTATAATTATTGTCTGTGATACACATCTGTCAATGAATTTATTCTTCCCCAGGACAGGAGGTAAAGATTAATAAGAATGAAAAAAAAAAAAAAAACTGTCTTCACTTGTATAAACCACTGGAAAAGGCAGTGCATCTTTTGAAGAGGTAAATGAATTGCACTTGAGTTTGGGAGGGCCTGATGACCTATTAGTAAGCATTCATCAGCTGTTTCCATTTCCAGGAAAATTGAATAAATGTACTTTTTTCCTATTTTTCCAATAAAATACAACTAATATTGAAAACAGAAAAACAGTAGGAAAAGTTAATAAAATTAAAAAGTGTCTGTGAAAAGATCCATAAAATTGACAAATGTCTAGCAAGGCTAGCAAAGAAAAAAAGAGAGGATGTAAATTATCAACATCAGGAATAAAACAGGAGTTATCAGTACAGACCTTGCAGACATCAAAAGATAATGAAATATTATAAACAACTCAAAACAAATAAATTTGGCAACATAGATGAAATGGACCAATTCCTTAAAAATCATAAACTATCACAACTTGTCCAATATGAAATAATTTGTATGCCCTGTATTAAGGAAATAGAATTTGTTATTTAAAAATTCCCAAAAAAAGATATGTCCAAGCCCAGATAGTTTCACTAAAGAATTCTACCAAACTTTTAAGGAATAATTAACAACAATTCTACACAATCTCTTCCAGAAAATAGAAGAGACTATTTCCTAGTTTGCTTACTTATCATTACTATAAATATAAATGGATTAAATTGTCCAGTCTAAAGACAGAGTAGCTAGTGGGAAAAAATTGGGTCCAAATTATGATATCTACAAGAGATTCACTTTGGCTCTAAGGATATAGCTTTAGCTACACAGTTGGAAATGAAGGGATGAAAAAAGATATTCCACACAAATGGTAACTAAAAGAAAGCATGGGTGGCTATATTTATATCAGACAAAATAGATTTTAAGTTAAAAACTGTCAAAAGAGACAAACATCAGTATATAATGATAAAGGGTCAATCCATCAAGAGGATATAAAAATTGTAAATATATGTACTGCCAAAATTGGTTTCTAACAAAAGGCCATAAACTGGGAGGCTTACAAACAACAGAAATTTGCCACAGTTCTGGATGCTGAAAGTTAGAGCTCAGGGATTGAGCATGGGTTCAGGTGAGAGCCCTCTTCCTGGCTACAGACTCCTAACTTCTTGTTTCATCATCACAGAGTGAAAAAAGAGTGAGCTATCCCTCTGGACTCTTCTTAGAAGAGCACTAATCTCACTCATGAGTGCTATCCATCTTCATGACTTAATTACTTCCCAAAGATGCCACCTCCTTGTATCACAACGTTGCGGATTAGATTTCAACATATCGTGAAGGGGCACCAACATTCAGTCCACAACAGTGATGTTATGTGGGACCCCATACATAGATTAGACATTCTGTGAGTCCTTGAATGGTAGTGTTGGCTGAGGAACTATAGAAAGGCAAATCCCTTTGTGGATACTCGTCAATCCTAGTTAGAGTGAAACACGGCCTTTTTCCAGGTGGAGGAGGTCAAATCTAATCAACTTGCCGACAAGTATCTGCTTGGTTTCCTCAAATCATGGTACCTTCTTGGGACTCAGCATTGGTTTTTGTTACTAGTGGGCTAGATGTTCAGCAGAAGTAGCTTTCAGCTTGATGACAAAATGCATGGTCTGGGGCCCATGGTTAGCCTCCATCTCTGTCACCATGGTTTCTCTGTTTGTGAGCTCATTGCACAAGCCCTGGAGTGGTCAATGACAGAGGCTAGTAGACATCAGTTGGCTGACTCATGCTGTCCACTTGGTTGCTTAGTGCTTCTTCTGAAATGGATGCTCTTTGATGAGTATTAACATTTCATGCAAAGATCAGATCTTCACATATTATGCCCGCTCTTATGGGTAGATTCTCAAGTCTCTCCCCTAGATGTCTTTGTCCTTGATGTTCCTTGGGCCACGGCTCTCTCCACACAAAGTGGATGACATGGGGTGCATTGCTGGAAGCTCAGACTCCTGAGAGGTTTTCCACTCACCAGTGGCTTTTAGAGTCGCCCATAGGTGAAGCTGTGGAGCAGTAACGGTCATTTCTGGTTTGAATTCACAGATCAACCCAACCCAGTAGTGACCTAAGTTTCCTCCTCTATCTGACAGAGAACTCCCCCATGAGGTCAAATGTGTGAACTGAATGAGAGGTAATGATGCAATAGTGGGAAGTGGCTTAGGTGTCACTTGTTCATGGTATTTTCAACGCTCTCTGGAGCTGCTTAAGCCCAGTCTTAGATGTGCCACTTCCATTTCACAATGAATTACTTCTGCACCACTATTAGTGGTGTCTATTAGTCTATTAGTACCTATACGTCTATTAGTACCCATCTCTAAATGTTTACTTCTGGCTGCAAAGTTAGCTAATACTCCATGGTTGGACTCTACCATAGTCAGTATCTCCCAGAGCTATGTCCAGGAGCTATTTTTTTAATAGTGACTCTTTCTCTGTTGTAAATGGCATGGGCTTGGTCCAATGACTCTCAGATTGGAGATTGTCAGATTCCACTTTATTTCTTTCTGTATTGTATATATCTCTATTACCATGGGATCTGCTGAGTCCTTAAAAACTGGAACAGGCCCTCCAAGCATAATGCTTCTTTCTTACTGGTAGAAGTACAAGATACAGTAACTAGTCCTCTACTTTGAATGAGCTGTCCTAGCTTTTCCCAGGCCATTGGACCCCTAAATCTTTCACATATTTGGCAGGCCCTTGAATCTTTGTAGGTTTATCTCTCACTCTCTGGTGTTCTTGTGTCTAATCACAGCCTCCAGTGCACTTGCCACTTCTTGTTCATCAAGTTCTCATTGTTTATTACATGATATTATCAATATAGTGGACTGATGTGATGTCCTGTTTAAATGGTTCATTGTCAGATAAAGGAGGAAAATGCCTCAACTTCTGACTATTTTGTGACACATAGCAGCAGAATTAATATAGACTTGGGGCAAGACCATAAATGTGGGGCGCCTGGGTGGCTCAGTTGGTTAAGCGACTGCCTTCGGCTCAGGTCATGATCCTGGAGTCCCAGGATCGAGTCCCGCATCGGGCTCCCTGCTCGGCAGGGAGTCTGCTTCTCCCTCTCCCACTCCCCCCTCTTGTGCTCTCTCTCTCTCATTCTCTCTCTCAAATAAAAAAAAAAAAAAAAAAAAAGACCATAAATGTGTATGGTCATCCATCACATATAAATGTGAAATGCCTCTGATCCTCCTTCATGATCAATATTGAAAAGAAAGCACCTACCTAGCCAAAGCCCATGTACTTGAGGTTGTAATCTGCTCTAGTAAAGACACCATGTCCAACATAGCAGCTACAATTGTGGTTATAGTTTGGTTAAGTTTGCAAGACTCCACTATAATTTGTCATGATCCATCTTGGTTTGTCAGGAGTCAAACTGGAAAATTGGTATGAGTTGGGACCACTACTCTTGTATTCTTAAAGTCTTTTAGGGTGGCCCTAATCTATGTCATTCCCCTTGGATGTGATATTGGTTTTTATTTACTATTTTTCCTAAAGGAGGTAGCTTCTTGGACTTTTATTTGGCCTCTCTTAGTACAATAGCTATTACTGGTCAAAGAACCAACATGAGAGTTCTTCCAGCCACTAAGTATTGCCATTCCAATTATACATTCAGAAACCAATGGGTATGGGCCATTTATACCTTGACTTGTATATGCCCCTACCCTACTCTAGCATAGTGCCATAATATTTGGGGGTGGTTCCTGGGAATCAGCAACAAGTTATACCCTGTATCCAATTTCCCTTGAAAATATATGTAATGTCTATTGTTGACATCCCATATATCTTGTCTCTAGGAAAACCATTTTCTGTTAATAATCTTCAAAGATCCTTACTGTCAGCACCAGTCCCAGGCTATCACTCTGAACTTGCTTCCCATTACAGTAATTCTGACTACCTTGCTGATAACTGCAAAGTGTTGCCATCTGACCTCAACTAGTCACTGGTCATGGGCACCCTGGTTGGGGATGGGGAACAGAACCTCCTGGCTTCTCTCATTTAGCTGAGGACAGTTTTCTGGAAATGAGGGATGCTGTTAGCTACAAAACCTCACAGCAACTGGGGAATGAAAGCTCTGGCCAGGTGAAGGGTTCTGGGAAGGCATCCACAGCGTCCGCAACAATAGCCTTGGGCACTAGGATAATAACTAGCTAACCATCCAGGCACCCTGTTTGCCTGGGAATTTTGTCCCTTCCCTACACATCCTGCTCTGGACAGAACTGCCAAGACATACTGAGTATAGACTTCAGTGTTGGTAGAGTGTTTATGACTTCCTAAAAAAATGTGGCTAGAAAAACTAACCAGCATCATGGGATTACCTACAAATACAAGTTTGTTTGTTGGTTTGTTTGTTTGTTTAAGAGAAAAGATAATGTTCAGATTTACAAAGGCCAGCACGTCTGAAAATTCTATGCTTATCAGTACATTGGAACATCAACCCACACTCACAAGAGTCTCTTTATCCTGTGACCTGGCCACACCCTCGGTCAGTCTGACACAGCACAGGGCAGCTCACAAACCTAAGAATATGAATCCTAAATCATCCTTTGCTTTATGATACTTGATCCTTGAAAGTGACTTTGTAAGCCTTTGTCTTTAAATGCAGGATTATTAAAACCTGATCTGATTATTAAAATAATATACTTGTTACACCTGTGTACATGTGCTAAGACTTCGTTTTCTCAGAAAGATGGAATTACCTTTCTTATGGTGAACATATTTTGATGAAATCAAATTCAAGTCACAGAGTAAGACAAAGAACTTTCATGCTTGGGGTTAAAACTTGGAAATCCTAGAATTTCTCGGAGAAATTGATGGTTCGGGGGGACGACGTAATAAATAAAATCTTAAAAAAAAAAAAAAGATATTCGAAATGGAGGTTTGCACTAGGCAGAACAACGTCCATCTCCTAATCACTGGAAACTGTGTACATGCCACAAAGGGCCATTAAGGGCAAGGGGGAATTAAGGTTGCAGGTTGAAGTCAGGTTGCTAATTAGCTGACATAAAAACAGAGAGAGTGTCCTGGATTAATCAAATGGGCCCAATGTAATGACCAGAGTCCTTGAAAGAAGGTGTGGCTGGAAAGAAGGGTACACAGAGATACAATATTGCGGATTTTGAAGACCGAGGAAGGGAGCCAAGAAGGAGGAAGGGAGCCAAGAAGCAAAGAATATGGGTGACCTGGAGAGGGAAGGAAATGTATTCTCCCCTGGAGCCTCCAGAAGGAACATAATCCTGCCAACACCTTGATTTTGGCCCAAGAAAGACATTGTCAGACTTCCAACCTCCAGAACTATAAGAAAACACATTCTTCGAAGCTGCTAAATTTGTAGTAACTTGTTACAGCAGCAATAGAAAACTAATACAAGGTTGTTTAGAAATCAGGAACACAGTGTACCTATGCCTTTTGCTGATCCCTTTGGTCTAGAATAATGTTTCCTGCTTCTGTGTGGGAGCCCAGACACAATAGGTCGTGGCTGGATGGAGGGAAAAAAGAGGGGAGGGCTCAACATGTGAAGTGATAACTGAGAGAGAGTGAGAAAAAAAAAACAAAACCCTTATTTGTTTGTGTAGACAGCAATCAAGGATTTGTGAATCAAGTTCAAATGCAGGCTGGGGCGCCTGGGTGGCTCAGTCGTCAGGCCTTGGGCTCAGGTCATGATCCCCAGGGTCCTGGGATCGAGCCCCACATCGGGCTCCCAGCTCAGTGGGAAGCCTGCTTCTCCCTCTCCCACTCCCCCTGTTTGTGTTCCCTCTCTCCCTGTGTCTCTCTCTTAAAAAAAAAAAAAAAAAAAAATGCAATCTAACTTCTTCCCATCAGTGGTCCAAAATAAAGCAATTTATTATGCTATTTCAATATTTTCTCTGTTCATTTTTCACACAGAAACAGCTTATGCATTTTAAGGAACATATGTGCCACAGGTCTTAATTTTTATGATCTGCAAATTTTTAAATTCTCTAAACAAAAGGGTGTCTCGTAATGATAAGGGGTATGCAACGTGCAAGTCAAGTTTTGTGGACCAACAGTTTTGAAAAGTATATCTTTTTCCTAACAAGCCTGTAAGCTGAGGACCACTGGAGAAGAGCACATCAGTTATTATTGAGATAGATTTCCCAACATAATTAAAGGCTGCATTTAAAAATAAAATCATCGAGTCAGTTATTCTTATGATGGCCACCAGAGGGCACCACAACCTTTGTAGAAGATAAAAGCCCAGCCATCAAACCCTTCCCAGCGAGTTTGTTCTTGGGAAGAAGCAACACAGCAGGGCAGAAAACAAATACCAGTAGTAGATTTCCATTTTTTTCATGTCATTTTACTAGATATATTTTCTCTTGTTTTTATTTGTATCTTACAAGTCAATCTAAAAAACATAAAGCAGAAGAAATGAGCCATGCCTCTTTTTCCTGTTCAAAGAGGATAGGTGACAGAGAATGAAAGCACAATGAGATTGAAGAGAGAATTTCCACATTGTCATCTTGCCCCAAACACCATGCAGTGCTAAAAGTCACATCCCCATCATGCAAGGACATGAAAGTCTATGGTGATTACAACTCCTGGTGTTTATTATGGGATGCTAAATGTCTCCACGGAGCATGCTTCCCCTTTGGACTCAACATAAAGAAATATCAATATAGAGCCATTAAGTCTCACGGGAAGAGATATGGAAGAACATTTGAAATGTAGAACTATTTTTCATGTTTTCTGTGGTCTGTGGTAGTATGGGGAAGAGGAAAAACGTGCAGAGGAAGCAAGGAAATCGCTTCCTGTCTCACAATGTAGAAAAACATGGAGCTGTTCGGCATCTTGCTCACAGAGAGAGGCGGCTTTCTGTGAAGGTTAAAATTATTCCTCTGCCTTCACTCATTTCATATGGGTTGTTAAAATCTAGTTTCAGGGGCTTTCCTTTTTAATTACACATTACAAAACCCTAGCAGGGCAGTCACCCGACATTTCTAGGACTCGATTTCTCTTGTGAGGTAAGCACACAAAAAAATTAGAAGGAAAATAAACTGGGAAATCTCAAATATCATATTTTATTAGACTGAAGAAGAGAGGTCTTCTAAAACTAACCAGAAGTTATTGGTTATTTTTATTATATTGGCTTGTTTGGGATAGGAATCCTCTGCACCTAAATTCCTCACTTAAATCTTCCATGTGGCTATATATCAAAATATTATCTTTCAAGGAGAGTATCTTAAAAGAGGTCTGTATCCATGAGTTTACATATGGCTGGAATTTGTCTAGTACCTCTCCTCAAAAGACTTAATGTGTATTTTCTTTTTATCTGTTTCAATTCTATGATATTGTTCATCATTTTAAGTCTGAGGAAGCTACATAATTACAGGACAAGAAATTGGGAGAGGAAGGGGGAGGGCCTAACTCCTAGTCCCTAGGCTCTCTGACATCTCCTGACATGCTTTTAAAAGAAAATAAATGAATTCCATTTCTTTAACTGCCTCTTTCCTCCTAGGATTTCACAGCACCTAAAACAAGCAGTGAAATTTCAAGAAGGAAGGAAAGGGAGCAGAGTGACTAGGTCACACCGCAATCCAGTCAACCCAGGAACCAATGGCCGCAGGAGGGACAGTCACTCTTCAGCCCTGAGGAAAAGAAGAGGCCCCCTCAGGTTTTCAGTGGCCGACTTCACAAAAAACCCCACAGGTGTGCCCGGTCCAGTGCAATGCACACACCCCGCACCTCACAGGGCTGGGGCCCAACAGTGACTGCGCAAGGTAAAGGGGAGAGAGAGGGGGGCGAGAGGAGCTTATTTCCTCCCCATTGAAAAAGGAGGAATGAGAATCCACCATCATCCCTGCAAAAACCACTGGGGAGGGAACGGGGGAGCCTGAACACACAGATCTGCAAACTACAAAGTGCTACATAAATATAAGGCTTGGGTTTCACATTGAAATCTGACTGCAAACACAAACTCTCTTAGGCTTCCTGGAGTCTTTGCCGTGGTATACGTTATGACTCTTCCCGGGTCTTTGATGCTACGCTAAGATTGTGCCAGAACTAAGGATTATTAAAAGCAGTATATGCCTATCAAGTGTGCGACCATTCATTTCGGTGTGTGCCGCAATGTGCCAGCCACGGAAGTATCCCATCAGGCACTAGTCTGGGTCTACAAGCTAACCAGAGAGAAGGGGTCCTCCCTGCAACCCCGAAGACGAGTCCCAGCCGGATCCTAATCCACAGCCGGTGCCAGAGGGTTGGACCTGATTATGCTCAGATCCTCTGCTTCCTGAGCAGCCGTGGTTCTGGGTCATTCCACAGCCCTCAGACCCTATGTCTACAGGAGTGGGTAAAAGAATCACCCCTTAGACCCCATGAAACTACCCGAAATCCATTTCAGAGATGCCCCCATTCCCAGGAATAAACTGGAAGTAATCCAGTTTTCCCAATATCCTTTGCACCAGAAAAATGGCAGGGTTATTCCTAAATTGAGTAGAATGGAAAGTGTCACCCACTCTGCCTATCATTTCCTACTGCCCCCCACCCCCACTTCCTCTCAGTGGCCACGGCTGAAGCTGGGACCTCACAGAGGCAGCCCCCTACTTGCTAACACAAGGTAATGCAGAGGGAAAGCGTTTACAGAGGGGAAAACCCTGACAAGCAGGCAAGCTTGGTCTAGAAGAGGGGGTGCGAGACTGGGCAGTTAGGTCTGACTTTCATCTGGGGAGTAAGTGTTTTCACAGAGGCAGAGCTTCTAGACTGACAACTTTGAAAAGTAACTGAAAGGCTCGATTCAATAATCTCATGGACCCATTTTGCCTTTAAGTTTGAGCTCTCCTAAAGGAATTTACACTCAGTGGTCAGTTATGTGTGCCTTAATGAGAAGCCCAAGCAAAGCACTGACATGTGTCCCCAAGCCTGGCCAAAAGCTTCTGAGCACTTCAATTTAAAAAGACTGTTTTGAAGTTTCTAGGTTGGTATCTCCAGCCAAGGGAAAGAAGGTGGAAGAGAACTGTGCCCAACGATTATCTCCTCCATTAGCAATTCTCCTTCCCTCAACATTTTCTTTACATCGTGACTCCTAAACAATGAACCTTCTAACAGCTGCTAATTGTAGAAATAATCAATAACTCCCAAAGAAAAGAGATGAAAGCACTAGCCTCTCCAAACAGGAATTTCAGGGTCTCATCTGAGGTCCTACATGGTTACTTCTCTCCAGCGCCGCCGGAGCCAACAGTAAATTCACCGCAAGCCAGGACCGCCGCCCACCCCACCCCAAGCTCCTATGTAGCCTGGATCCTTCCCCCAGCACTAGGAGCAGGTGCTCCTAAAGATTGGCTAGGCATGCCTTCTTATTTTACATAAGCTTCTAGTACTCTGACTTGTTTCCTCTTGTTTTTCTTTCTTAACACTGAGGTTGTTTTTGTTTACAAAGTATTAACACTTCTGAGTAAAGCTTGGGGAAACCTTCAAGGACTCTTTCCATTTGGTCTGCAAATAAAATTGGGAGGGTTATTTCCATTTGAATGTCAAGCCATATGTTAACTCTCTGAAACACACCATATTGGGCTGACAATTAGCTAGGGGTAAGGGCAAAATGGGTTTTTGGTGGGTTGTGGTTATTCGTAGGATGAAAAATATTCATGGTGATTAGTAAGGGAAGATTTTCATATTATGTCTCTAATAAAATGAGTTCTCTTTAACAGCAGACCCCAAAATTTCTATTAGACCTTAGACAAAAGACTATATTAGTTGTGTTTCATTTGGTTTAGGGTTTGTGGGCATAAATGGCAGGAAGCTTAAAAAGTTTATTTACTAGAAGAAATAACCTAAGGTGAAAGTCCTTTTCTGGTTAAGAGAGTGACAGAATTCTGAGCACTCTGGGTTGAGAAAGAGGCAGAGAAAGAGAGAGGGAGAAAGAAAAAGAGAAGCCAGAAAGTGAACAATTAATAATGCATGCCTCCACATTTATCCCACAAGATATCCTGAGCATTCCTCATACATTATAGTGCAACATAATAACTCCAGTGAATCAACAGTACTCCTATTTTCTCAAGCAAAAAAGTATATACTTGGAGAATATATATTGAGCAAAACATGTAATTACTTTACCATCTTTTAAAACACTAGTAATTTGATCTTCTATAAATATACTTAAATAACAAACATATTATAGATAGCTCTTCACATAGGACACAAAGTGACACAAACATACAAAAATAAAACAATCATATTTTAACTCTTCTGTTGTTTTTGTTGGGTTTTTTTGGAGTAAAGATATCAAACCCATTCAGACACCAGAATTATCTTGTCAATCTTGATCCCGGGGAGACAGGATGTAAGTTGACACTGTATGGGAATAGGCACCACTCCCAGGGACAAAGCAGCAAACATTCCTTGCTGGACTTATTTCTATCTCCTGCAGTGGTTTAGAAAAGCTAGGAGGGAGCAGAGGTCTCTACGAGTAATAAGATAGATTTCTTTAGCTGTTCTGTGGAAAGGAAACTTTAATCAGATCCCTCACCCTCCCCCCGCCCTGCCCCTGGGTCAAGTGTGGAAACATCAAGCTGTCCTTTGAGAGGGTGTTCAATAGAACATGCCTCCCCCTTAGGCTCTCCCACACACCAATCACCATGAAGTATTTCTCAGCTCGTGGAAAAGGCACCACCATTCCAGACCAAAGGCAAGAGATTTGGGTTCCACAAAACCACATTTGTCCCATTCCAGTTTCTGTTGTAAAACATGTTCCTCCACTCCAAGCAATGATTTGAAGAATTCAACTACCCAACCCAGGGGAATATGTACATTCTTCTTTTGGAAAACAGAACACTTCTATGAATAATTATCCCTGGTAAAATGTGATCTTTGTCCGTAGAACACCGTGGTTCTCTTGAGAGCAAGGAACATACACTTCTCACATCCCACTTAAAGCCTAGCATAACCGAGAGCTCCGAGTAGGAACACGATGTTTGTTCAACTGAACTCAATTCCTCCAGTCTCAATGAAAGCACTCCAACCAGAATGAGGAGTCCTGCTGCCATCAGAGTGGGTCCTCACTTCAGTTGCATCTTTGGAGAGAGAGGCAATGTTTAAGGAACTGGTTTCAGTTTTCCTTTGAAGGAAAGTTCTTGCAACTTCTTGAAGAGTCACTTGGGGTAAGAGATCAGGGGAGAGAATGCTGGCTTGTTCTCAAATAGAATTTTCAACACAGGCAGAGGAAGGTGGTTTCTCGAGTCCCTCAGGAGTGCCTTCATGGGCAGACGTGGGGGCCCGCTGCTGCTGATAGATATCCTGGATCAGCAGGGTGTTCATCACCTTCCACTCCCTGTATTTCCTGGCTGTCAGCTTCGGATCATCCAGCAACTGGTTAATCATGGCCAGGTCGTGTTCTTTACACTGCCCCAGTAGGAAAAAAAAAAAGGCGGGGGAAGGCGGTGAGATATAGTGAGTACCTTAATTTCAATAAACCCTCTGGCGCTTTTACGAATACACATATACACTCATCATAAAATTAGCAAAGTGTTTTTACACACTAATATTCTAATCCCTAACCAAGCCTAAGAGATATGGCAGGACAACCATTTGCATATATTTGCCAAATAGAAGGTAAGTATCCTACACAAAGGCTGGTGGAAGAACTAGACATATAGCCAGGTTCTTCCATGTGGCTCTTCCCTGATCAATCCTTATTCCACACCTCAGTAATATTTCTATCTCAGGGTGAGCCTTATTACTTCTAAAACTTATAATTGTATCATCATTTCATTGACCACCCAAACTTCACTAAGTAAAATTGAGACATCGTACTCTCCCTAAGACATCAGATAATACAAAATATATTTTTATTTTATTAAATTGTCCTCTGTTTTAATAACTCACACACATGTATTTAATTAACATATACCGAATAAATATATAGGCTATCTTTTTATTCAAAGACTACTAACCTTCCATCAAAACAGTATGTGTTCCAATGATGCTAAATGAGCAAACAGATCTATTCGTAGTATTTTACCCTGCGTCCTCCGTAACCAATAACACACATTTCTGAAATGTCTGGCTCAGGTTAGGGGAATGTTCTGTAGTCAACGAATGGGCTAAAAATGAGGTGTTAACAGCCTCCACATTCAGTCCTGACAATTTTCTCTCAAATCTATCGTTTCCTCCATCCCTCTGACCGCAATCCTAACTTGGGATATGAAGTGCAGTTCATCACACTTGATGTGTCCCTGCCCCAATCCTCACTTTACATCCGCCATCCGCAAGGCAGTGCAGGGCATCACCTAAAATGCCGAGGCCTCATAATGGCTCCCCTTCATGTCCGAGGTTGTATGGATATGAGCTCCACCTGCTGACCTCCACTTCCTTCTCACTTCCTGCTCAAACCGTGGTGGTGTGCATTTCCCCCTACAACATCAGTCCACACGCTGTGATACTGTGCCACATGGAAGACCTTCCGTATCTTTTTCTGGTGAAATCTACCTCCTAGTGTTACTTTCACATGGAACACTTGCCAATCTTTCTTTACCGGATTTTACTATACCTCATAAATCTATACTCATTTCAGGCATCATGTTCTCCAGAAAATCTCTGAACCCCTCAACTGGACTGAGAAGCTTTTTTTATGCTCTCATGCTTTCCAATGCTTAGAACTTACCATGTTATACTTCAATGTTAATGGATCTGTCATGCCCCCAATTCTAAAGCTTCTTAAGGAAGGTGACAGAAAACATTTTATTCATCCCTGTATTCCTTACACCTAACACAAGGCCGCGTGCCAGGGAGACATTCAATACATGTTTATTACTAAACCAATCTTTCAGTCTGTCCTCAGGCCAGCATGTGTGTAGCTAAAAATTCACAACCAGGCTCACTGGTTGCAGTTCAAATTCATGACCACTGCCATTAAGTGGCTTTTGCTACCACCCAGTAGTCATATTTTCCCACCTCTCTTCTCTCCCAATCTCCCAAATTACTATTTCAAAAGTTTTCATCTCTACTCAAACCTGCGCACCCAACCTCCCTTAGAGCTGATGAGTTTGCTAATTTTTTTTTTTTTTTGAGGAAATGGAAACAATCAGAGAACACTTCTCCCAAGTTCTTATTGCCTACTACCTACATCAACACAGGTATATCCCAGTCTTCCTTCCTGTTCTTTTGGATGAAATCTCTGTGCTCCCAGCAAAGGACAATCTCTCCATTTGTGCATTAGCACCCACTCTCTCATACTCAAGAAATTCACTCCCACAATACTCCCCTCTTTCCTGTGACTCATTAATGTCCCACCTCCATTTGATCATTATATGTGCTGTCACCTCTCCCATCTTCAAAGCCCTCTCTAAACCCCAAATCTCTGCTCCAGGGAATGCTCCACTTTTCTCCTTGTCTCCAATATTCCTCCCCACACCCCCACCATGCCCATTCTCTCACAGACCCACTCCCATCAAGATTCAACCAAAACTGCTCTTGTTAAGGCCATTGATGACCTCCATGTTGCTGAATCCAATAACTATCTGTCTTCAACTTATTTATCAACAGCATCTAAAACTGTTGACTACTCCTTCTTGAACACTTTCATCATGTCATTTCTGTGGCACATTTTCTTGATTTTTCTCATCCTAGAATGGCCACTTATTCTTAATCTCCACTGTTGATTCCTCATTCTGGCCCAATCGCTTAACATTGGAGATCTCCAGAACCCAGCCTTTAGCCTCTTCTCTCTTCTATGTATATCTGTGTTCTTGCTAATTTCATGTAATCTCATGTCTCCCAATCTCCCTATGTACTACGGGTCACAAATTCATATTGCAAGCCTTATCTCTCCCCTGAACTTCACACTTGCTTGTCTAAACTTCCTCTTTAGCAGCTCCACCTGGACATATACTAGGCATCTCAATATAACATGCCCAAAACTAAGCTCCTATTGGGGGCACCTGGATGGCTCAGTCAGTTAAGCGATCGACTCTTGGTTTTGGCTCAGGTCATGATCTCAGGTCATGGGATCGAGCTCTGCATGGGGCTCCCTTCTCAGTGCAGGGTTTGTCTGCTCCAGATTCTCTCTCACTCTCCCTCCCCATCTGCCCCACACTCCCACACGGGCACAGGCCCTGTCTCTTTCTCCCTCTCAGATAAATAAAAATCTTCAAAACTAAGTTCCTATTATTCTCTGCATGCCTCACCCACTACAAATTCCAATACACACTGAAACCTGTTCCTATCATGGCCTTTTACAAAGCACCTAATGGCAACTCCACCTTTCCAGCAGCTCAGGCCAAACACTGGAGTGTCACACTTGACTCCTGCTCTCACTGCCAATGCACCAGCAAATCCCAAGTTCTACCTTCAAAATATGTCAAACTATGGCACACTTCTGTTCAGAACCTTCCAAACGCTTCCTATCTCACTGGGTAGAAGCTAAAGTATTAGCAATGGCAATAAGGCACCTTATGTTATAATCTCTCATTGCCCTCTGACCCACTGCTATTCTCCCCATGCCCCATTCTCCTGCAACACTCCAGCCACACGACCTCCTTGCTCTTCCTTAAGCCTACTAGGCATATTCCCACCCCAAGGCACTTGCAATTTTGTTCTTTCTGCCTGTAACATTCTGCCTTGGATCACCTCAAGACTCACTTCCCTTCCTTTCTCAGATTTTACTCAAATTCTACCTTTCAAAGAGCCTTTTCATGCCTCTCCTAGTTAAAAATCAATCCATCAACATTCCTCATCCTCCTTCTATTCCCTATCAAATCTATCATCACTTAGCATACTATAAAATTTAGTTAGTTAGTTAGTTAGTTAGTTAATTTCTTCTTGTACCTAAATGTAAGCTTCTTAACGGCAGGCATTTTTGTCTGATATGCCCACTGCTATTATCCCCACGTGATATGCTAGACATTCACTAAATATTTGTTGGAAAAAAATGAATGTATGATGGGGCGCCTGGGTGGCTCAGTCATTAAGCAACTGCCTTCAGCTCAGGTCATGATCTCAAGGTCCTAGGATGGAGCCCCGCATCGCATTCCCTGCTCAGTGAGAAGCCTGCTTCTCCCTCTCCCTCTGCCTGCTACTTCCCCTGCTTGTGCTCTCTCTCTCTGTGTCAAATAAATAAATAAAATCTTTTTTAAAAATGAATATATGAAATAAAATGTGAATGAACAATTATGTTTGTTCTTAAATCTCTTTTATATCATGAATCCTATTTAAAGCCTGAAGAAATCCTTTCTGCAAACCAGAAAAAGGTTTATATGTATGTGTGTGTTTTATATACATATTATTTATTAAATCTGTCACATTTGTTTATACATAAATATATAGATAGATATTTATATCTATACATTTGTATATAGTTTTAGGGATTCTAGAATTGGTAGCATTTATTCTACCCAAATGAGGGATCTGGTCTTAGATGATCACAAACATTGGCACAAAGAAATGTATTATTTGTTCTTTACAATTAGCTTTAACTTATGTTTTACTTGAGGCATTTTGTTACATTTTCTTTTTTCTTTTCTTTCTTTTTTTCTACTTATTTTACTTTTTTTTTTACTACATACACATAGTAATCTGAGTGGTAAGATTTACAATTTTGAATCAAGAGAACAAGAATATGGTGATAGATGGAGGTTAAAATATGTATTTGGATTCCAGGAAGGAAAGAAAAAATGTGCAGTGTGAAAGTAGCCAAAGAGTGATAACAAGCAGGTTGACCAAGAACCAGAAGCAGAGGGAAGGCAGGTTAAGTAAGTGGGTAACTAGAAAAGATTGCTTGTAGAAAATCAAGCAAGGCCAAGAGAATTTTCTTTCTTCCCTTTGAGTTCTGAACATCTGCACTTCAAATAACAATCTTTTCCCCCCAAAATAAGCTTTCATCCTTTGATATCACCATAGTGCTATTCATATGAAGCTGTTTAAGGAGTTTTACTTTGTTCTTAAGAAATTTTGACATCTGGGATGAACCAGGTGAGGGGATAAAGAGCACACTTACCATGATGAGCACTGAGTAATGTATGGAAGTGTTGAATCACTATATTATACACCTGAAACTAATATAACACTGTATGTTAATTATACTGGAATGAAAATAAAAAACTTAATAAAAATTATTAAGGGGCGCCTGGGTGGCTTAGTCGGTTAAGGGTCTGCCTGCATGATCTCAGGGTCCTGGGATTGAGCCCCCCGCATCGGGGAGCCCGCTTCTCCCTCCCCCTCTGCCTCTCTCCCCCCGCCCCCCTTGTGCTTTCTGCTCTCTCTCAAATAAATATTTTTTTAATTATTAAAACTATAATTGATTCCACACAAAAAAAATTTTTGACATCTGCTTCAGAGAGAGATCCTAATATTTTATTGAAGTATTAAATAAGATCTTTGCAGATAAACAAAATTTAAAGAACCGATTTTCTTAAGGCAAAATGAATTAACCACCCCTCTAAATCTGATCAAAGATTTTAGGAAAAGTTCTCTTCAACTTTGGGCTAACACTTTTCATATGGTTAAACATATTCTAAACTAAACAATTCAAATTTCTTACCATTGAGCTCAAGCCTGTGTTTTATGGATAAAAGAAATAACTATAGAGAAGACTAGAGAGGAAGGAAATCAGTGGAAACAACAGAAAGGTCTGTAGTGCTGACCAGAGCAGCACCCCAGCCAGCAGCATGGCGCACGGCCCGCCTCTCCCTTGTGGTACAGGAGCCTCACTGGATGCTTTGAACTACATTTACAACATCCTCCTTGCCTTCTGTTAGGCAAGGTTTGGCACGGCCTCCAGAAAATACCATGAGAGAGACAATGCTCTACTTTCCTTTTTCACTCCAAATAGTACATGACTTGACTCAAAAATGTGTTCTACCACAGAAGTTGGGGAAAGGGGGGTTCGTTCCTCTTTTAACACAGACCACAATAACCCTGAGAGCAAGTTTCGGTTGGATCCATTAATTATTCATTTTATTATTTTTTAAAGATTTTATCTATTTATTTGACAGAGAGAGAGAAGGTGATAGAGCACGCACAAGCAGGGGGAGCAGGAGAGGGAGAAGCAGGCTCTCTGCTGAGCAAGGAGTCTGATTGGGGCTCTATCCCAGGATTCTGGGACCATGACCTGAGCTGAAGGCAGATGCTTAGCCAACTGAGCCACCCAGGTGCCCCTAATTATTCATTTTTTAAAAAAGACAGGCTTAGCCAAAAGTCAATGGATGTCAAATTATCAGAAATTCCTAAAGATCTACATTTAGGGTATGACATGATGGTTTGCTCGACTTCCTAGAGTTTCCATAAAGAGAATTTGTTCCAATACAATCCCAGGGTAGGGATTTTTCTTTCTTTATGAAATGTACCTATCAGGAATATAAACATTATTGTTAAAACAGTTTCATTGTCTCTGCATGAAACTATGTTGTCTTTCCTTGTTCACACTACAGTTTTGATTTCTTTAAATAAACATATCGCAACGTAATATACGTAGACAAAAACACACATATAAAAAGGTTTGTGCTTGATGAATTACAACGAGATGGACACATCTGTGTAACCCCACTGAGGTTAGAGGGGACTCCTACCCAGCATCTCAGAAGCTGTACTGTGGCCCCTCCCAGGAATCTCTTCCCTCCCCCTCAAAGGCAACCACTATCCTGACTACTCTGAATTTTAAAGATAATTATTATCAAATTTGATTCAATTACAGATAGTTAAAATAATTCTTATAGCCTTTTGACATGAATAAACAAACATGTACCAAATTATCTTTCTCCAGTGAATAGGTTGATGTGCTTTATCTTTCCAGGAAGGCCAATTTCCACGTCAGTGTGTCTTCCTACCTTGTGATGAGGTTCATAGGACCACATAACATGGATTATGTTTCCACCAGGCCCAGCATTACACTTTTGTGAGTTCTAAGGGGTCTGTGGAGAGGGCTTCTTTCCAGGAATGCACAGAGACAGCAGATCTTCAGATGGGTGTGGTCGACAGCCCCCAAATGGCCCCTGATGCTCCCTGCTCCCCAGCATTCCCGCCTTTATGTAATTCCCCTCCTTGAACGTGGGCTGACCCAGTGTCTTGCTCCTAATGCATAGGACATTGTAACTGTAATGTGGTGTTGCTCCTGAGACAGGTCTGATCCATCTTGTTCACTCCCTGTTGCTGTCTTACTCACTCTGAGGAAAGCCAACTTCCATCGGAGAAGCTACCGTATATCCACAGGACAAGGAACTGGGAGAAAAACTGGGACCTCAGTCCAACAACCTGCAATGAACTGAATCCTACCAACCAGTCAATGACACAGCCTGGAAGCACACCTTCCCCAGTAGAGGAATGAATGCAGGCCCAACTGATGCCAGGACTGCAGCCTGTGGGAGACCTGGAGAAGCATCCAGCCAAACCACATCAAGAGATTCCTGATCCACAGACACAGTGAACAAGTGTTCATTGTTTGTAGTTGCTAATTTTGGGGGTATTTTGTTACCTCACAATAGACAACTAATATATGGGGAGAAAAGCAAAAGGCTGCTGAATTCATAAATTCCATGGCCATAGTGCACAGAGAACAGGAGGTCACAGAGAACCAAAATTCTTTGTGCAAACCTGGCCTCCCAGTGGCCAGGTCAGGGCATGGTGTTGTGACAGTCTATAGAGTTTTGAGTTGCTATTCTGTGGAAAGCTAAAACAGTAGTCTTTCTCCTTCTAGAAATGGCCTGAACTGCCCATCCTCTCCTTATCCTGTTCCTTGTTTCTCCCAACGTGGGCTGCAATGTATCCTCCCCTGACACATTCATCTTAGACCAGTTCCTCCTCCATGAAAGTCCTTTCTTCTCACCCCAATATTCTTCATCTCTTACTCATGGGCCAGTTGTCAGCACTTCCATGACTTTGTCCCCAGTGGCCTCAGACAAGCAGCCATGTCCCTCCTCCAGGCTACCAAAGCACCCAAGCTTGTATCAGCTACACCTCTCAACACACTGCATTCTGTTTTCCTCTCTATTTCCACCATCCGGTGGGGTGCACTCAATGCTCCCAATGCCCAAAAATAGAGTCTGGAACATAGTAAGATTCAGGAAATATTTGTCTAATGAAAAATGTATTCACTTACATCAGTTATTACAAATAAGATAGAAAAATCCCAACATACTATGGTATATTACATTGAATGACTAAACGTATTTATCAACTTCATACATATCATGGAATATAATATATTTGGCTTTTACAGGAGTGCTACTGATGTCTTTCATCATTCAACATTGGAGAATTTCTTTACATTTTGGTTTTCTTCGTATAATTAAAATACTCCTGTGCCTTTTCTTTTTCAGCCTCATTTTTGCAGCCTTTTGGGAGTGCTTAGCTATTCTACGGACTAACAGGGACATCTGACTAAGAGTCACTCAGCCATTTCTTTGTAGCCTTGTCCTTTGATTGCTGGTATTTCTTCCTGGAAAGAGACTCAAATTCTTGATGCAAAAGAACATACACAAATCAAAATTAAACTGCAGAATCTATCAAGGCTTTTCAGAATCTATAAATTTTCTGCTAATTTGGGACTATTTTACAAAGTATCCTGGGCCCCTCTTGTTCATGCTACAGTCTACATGTGAAATCAAGTTGCTTTTGTTATGAAGAACCATTTTAGTTCAGGAGGCCCTGAAAATAGCCTCAGTACGTTTTGTACCCTGTCCCCCATTCCCATTGTGAAAACATCTGCTGGCCTTACAATCTACGGGACACTTCCCATGCCCATCTCTCATGGTGTTTCCTGGCTCCAGAGCCTGGGGCTGAGAATCACGAAGTCTTGGCTCTATCTGAAATCTAAAGATTTTCTTCTGGATGTAGTAGGAGAAGAATGGCACTCTTTAATGACTCAGGTGAAATTCCAAGATCTTATTTAATTTTACTGTTTATTCTCACAAGCTGACTATCTTAAGCCCTCATTATCATCTACTGTGCTAGGTAAAGGGTCTAGGAGTTTAGCATTTGAACTTTTATACCAAAGTGAATGTAAAAATCAAGGCCTATTGTAGGAAAGTGCAATGGGTGCTACTGTGTGAATGAGCCAGTGCTTTAAGGATGCCAAAGGTCATCTGACCCTACAGATGATTATATTTGGTTTTACTGCCCTCCCTCCACCCATACAAACACACTGGTGAGCATGAATCTCTCTGCAGAAACAGCCTTGCCCCATATTCACAGAGTTCATCCACAATCTGAAATTTTTTTACCTTCAATGTGCTATTCAAGGTTCGGATTTTGTGAAGTTTCTCATTTATGGATGGATTCTTACATCGCTTAACAAAGGATTTTCTCAACTCCTTTTTGGTTGAAGGTCGACGGTCCCCAAGAGGAGAGAGACTAGCTTGTTCTAACGATTTGTAGAGTTTCTCCATTTCATCATCTTCAGATAATTTTGTTTCTTCTATTAAAATAAAAAAAAGCAATAACAATAAACCCAGTTAAAATCAAGTTGAGATCATTAGACGCTGTGATCCTAACACAAGCCCTGCTGACACCTTGATCTCACGCTTCTAACTTCCAGAACTGTGAGACAATGAATTTTTGTTGTCAAAGCCACTAGTTTATGGTATTTTGTTAGGACAGGGCCATGTTCCCTTTGAAGGCACTAGGGAAGAACCTGTTCCCGGCCTCTCTCCTAGATTTTGGTAGTTCCTTGGTTTGTGGCAGCAAAACTCCAATCTTCATGGGGTGTTTTCCTTGTATGTCTCTGTGTCCAAATTTCCCTCTTTTATAAGGATACCAGTTGTATTGGATTAGGGGCTCACCTTCCTGACATCTCTTAACTAATTACATCTGCAACAACTTCATTTCTAATAAGGTCACATTCTAAGGTACTTCGGAACTAGGGTTTCAACATGCGAATTTTGGAATGACACAATTGAACCCATAATAATACACCATCTAGCTCCCTCCAAATTCATGCCCTTCTCTCATGTAAAATTCATTCACCCCATCCCAACAACTCTAAGAGTCTTAACCCATTGCAACATCAATTCTAAATCCAAAATCTAATCCAAATATCATCTAAATGTGGTATCGGTGAGACTCAGAGAATGATTCATCCTATGGCAAAATTCCTCTCCATCTGTAAACCTGTGAAACAAGTTATCTGCTTCTAAAATACAGTGGTGGGACAAACAAACCCTAGCAAACTAATACATAACCTAAAGCTTGAGAACCATTGCCTCTGATGAGTTTTTAATGTCCTTCTTAGAACTGCCCTTTCAGAGAAGGAATCCCCATGTGATCTTTGTGGCTTTGAGGAAATAATGATCATTCCTCATGCTGTCACATATTTCCACCCCCACTTCTTAACCACAACTTGCTAGCCTCAGCCCAAATGCTTCCAGTGAAGTGACATCACACAGAATCCAGAGGGGACCACGTGAACTAGGCTAAGCTAATGGAAGTTCCACCATGCTGGCTACAGTCATTGATTCAGGGATGAGCATGTGTCTCAGGTCAGGCTAATGGGGCCAGGAAGACTCAGTTCTGAGACTTTGGTTGGGGTATCAGGGAACCAATCTCTCTTTTTTCCTAATCATTTGATGATGTGAGCTAGAAGCTTCCAGGGATCACCCCAAGAATCATAAGAATGGAGCCAATCTACAAGATACAGCTGAAACATGGATCTTGGTGATTCTGTTGGAGACCTTGCAGCTAGTGGGAGCCAATATGTTGCCTTTGTTAAACTACTCTCATTGTAGATTTCAGTCACATACAATTGAAAGGACCCCAAATGATATAGGTTACCCAAAGAAAAATCTTCATCTCTCGATATCACTTTAATATCCCACCCAGAACTTTGGTCCTTTCTTCCTTCATTCCCTGAAAATAATTTTAATAAAGATGCATAGCGAGATTTCTTTTTCCACCATGTACTTTTTAGTGTCTATGTATTTCACCTCTTATCCTGAGAACAAGCTTGATAGAGGGCCATCTAAAAAGTATGGCATTAGGAAGAACTGAAAAAAATGGACCTCTCTAAAGGGGAGAGAAAAGCATACAATATTAATATAAGAGCGTCAAAATCAAGTAAACTTGACTTACTTTACAGTTTACTCTAGTAAGAATAGAAATCTTTAAGCAATAATTAATTTTTCCTTTTCTACTGCCAGAAAGCTACCACGGGTGTTCCCAATATTTTTTCATAAAATAGAGGGCGAAGATATTGAACTAACTTTATGACTAACTTAAAGTATTGGTCAGTAAACCCCTTTGCTCTCAACCAAAGCAGACTCCAAAAAGGAGGAGATATTCAAAACTGCATTTGAACACAATTAGACTTTTTGGCTCAGACTGTGTACACATATCAAAAGTGAGTTTTTCTCAACATGAAAAGATGCTCAACATCATTAGTCATTAGATAAATACAAATCAAAACCACAATGAGATACTACTTTGCACCAATCAGGATGGCTAAAGTAGTAAGTGTAGGCAAAGATATGGAGAAATTGGAACCCTTATACATTGCTGGTAAGAATGTAAAATGGAGCTGTTAAAAATATCAGAAATTATCTTCCTCCCCCATACACATTCCTTTCCCTGACTTAAATTCGGGGCATTAATCATGAGAATGTGTGTGTCTATGTGTGTGTGTGTGTCTATGTGTGTGTGGTGTCTATGTGTGTGTGTTGTGTAGTGTGTGTGTAGTGTGGGGTGTATGTAGTATGAGGTATGTGTGTGTGGTATGTGTTGTGTGTAGTGTGGTGTGTTTGCATGTGGTATGCATGTGTGGTGTGTGCGGTATGTATGTGTGGTGTGTGTGGTATGTATGTGTGCTGTGTGTGTGTGTGTGTGTGTGTGTGTGTGTGTGTGTTGCATGTGTAACTTGATCTTCCAGTCCCCCAAGAAATAGTGGAACTTTGAAATTAACACAGAGGTAAAGTGGACCTGTTGGGATTACTGAACGTTAATGCAGAATTCACCTAAAATATGACCAAATAATGTTCAAAAAACACTTTCTATTTGAATTCATTTAGAAACTGGAGATAATGGGAAGGAGCAAGTATGCACAGATAAGGTTAAAGCTGTTAGGGAAATGGAGGGAAACCTGAAAGGAAAATGTTCTTGCTGTGTTCTTGCCTCTAGCCATCCATCCCTTCTCAGGGGAAACCTGAAACTGAAAAACTATACATACGTCTGACCTCTAATAACAGGATTCCAGAATTGCCCATAAACATAAGGACAATAAAATAATAAATGGTGATGTTAGGAGTCAAGAAAATATCCCTATTGGTTTTTTTGTGTCATAATCTGAGAGAGATGTACAATATACCGCTAAATACTCAGGGGACATACCTGTGATCCAACCATGTCCATGACCCAACTAGGAGCTTTGTATTATTTTTACTGCTGTTAACAGCTGGTGCTTAGGTCTTCACGGGGCCATAAAATGAACATCCAATAACAATGAAAGCAGATGATAAACAGAATTCATAGGACAACAAAAGCACACAGCAAAATACAACTTACACCTGACCCCAGAGCACAGGTGAGAGTCTTCCCAAACCCTCCAGAGAGGGTAGTGGTGGTGTGTTAACCCCGTGCCTTTATGGGGCTTCTGCATAAAGTAATGTTTTAAAATCTCCTTTTCATGTTTTTATGTAAATATTGTTCTACATTATAATATCATATTAGGAAGCACTAGGTTATTTATTGTATTTTACCAGATTGTGGAAGGAGCAAGGAAAAAAAAGATTGCCAGTAAAGACCGCTGGTCTGTCTCGCACTAGAAAGAGAAGCCAAGTTCATCATTTCCGCCTCCCTTGTCTTCTCCAGCAGAAGAAATGAATTCTGTCTGACAGTCAAGTGTTTCCAATGCAATTGCTAGCCTTCTTCTCAAGAGTCTCAGTCTTCTTGCATAAAATAACAGGACTTTCACTCCCTCCACCACATAACGCACTTTACAAACTACCTCAACTAGTTCCCAAGGCTTTGCCAAGGAAGATGAAAACTATTTTTATTTTATGGAGGAGAAAAAATGGAGATTCTTGAAAAACAGTAAGTGATCTTCCTAAAATGTAAATCAGTGATGGAATTAGGAATAGAAGTTCAATTCCATACCATGCAGGCCCATGCGTTTGTAGACCAGTCTTCTCAAATTTTAATAGGTGAACAATAACCCAGGGCTCCTATTAAAATGCAGAATCTGACTCAGCCAGTCTAGGATGGCTCTGAGCTTCTAAATTATTAACAAGCTCTTAGGAGATACTGGAACTGCTGGCCCATGGACCATGCTTCATATAGCAAGACTAGCCTGTCCGATTTGTCATGCAATACCAGCTGCAACTCACTGGAAGAGAAAGGGCCTGGAGTTACAATTAAAAAGTAGAGACTCATCCATAAAGCAGCACCTACTTTCTCTGTGACCCTTTACACCTGTTAGGCTAGCTCAGGATGTCTCAGGAGTCCAACTAGTAAACTTTCTTTAAACTTAGGTCAATGTAATGCAGAGACAGACTCAAGAAACAAACTGAATTTTTAATAGGATCTTTTTTGGTGACTTTAGCAAATGAGGCAAAACAACATTTTAACTAATGGTTAGAAGTTCACTCTTTTCCAAGATTATGCCAGATGAATGTGTTGCTTCCTTGCCATCCTCCCACGTAACCCACCCTATTGTCTGCCTCTGACAGGGCAGGCATGCTCCCGTAGGCCCAGAATTTGGCTGTCGAGAACACTGTATGCAGATTATCTCTTTAAATGCAGTATTTTCAACTTTGCCTCCCCCACTATCTTATTTTTGGTATTTCCTTGTGCTTTCTAGAATGTGGTTTTTATTTTCTATTTAGAACATAAGTGCCGAAGGAAATTCACAGGCCATATTTCATATCAGAATTTGAAAGGAACCCTGTTTGAGACTGAAAAAGTCTACATAATGTCCCAAGGAAGACAAGGTTAGCTCCCAAACATGAAATACTTGGGGAGGTTTACGTAGAAAACAGTATTCCCTGCTTTATGTGGGACGTTCCAAGTATTTGAGAAAGGAAAAGACCACGGAAGGCACTTATCGCAAAAAGATAACTACATAGCCATTTCGACATTATGTGTAGCTATTAAGACTTTGCAAATGTTATTTAATAGAACACCTGATGCCAAGAGATTCAAAAACTTTAACAGGCTTCCTCTAATTAGTGATTCTGACGACTCTCCAACATAGCAATTCTAAGCAAGACTTAGAATGATACTGACAGACAAATTTGAATCATGTAACTAAGACAAATCTGGATAATTCATTTTAACAATAAGGATACTACTGATCAAGAACATTCCCATGGCAGAATTTTGAGAGACAGTCTGTTCTTGCTGCTGGTGGAGACAGCCATTAGGTATTGAGTTTTTAGGA